>NW_026595895.1:0-27037 GCF_907164565.1 Psammomys obesus
ATCCCCACAACAGCACCATTCTCATCTTGGAAATGGTCCCTTTCCTTTCCTGTTTTTTGCAGGTACTGCCAGATATAGACTCATATCTGAGTACATACATACATACTCAGGTTTCAGCTAGGAATCTTAGAAGAGAAACCGTGAAGTTTGTCTTTCTGAGCTTGAATCACCTCAGATAACATGATTTTTTCCTAGTTCCACCCATTTAGCTGCAAATTTTATTTTGTCAACTATTGAATAGTAATTCATTTTAAAATCATGAACTAATGAACCAATATGTACTTCATTTTTGAGGTTATAGTATAATTACATAATTTTTTGCCTTCTCTTTACTTCCCTCCAAAAATATTCCCAAATACCTCTCTTGTCTTTCTTTCAAATTCTTTCTTTTTTCATGAATTCATATTATGTCAATATATGTTTGATATAGACTTCTAATTATAATTTGGTTAGTCTAATAATATGACTTCTATGCATGTTTTTAGGGCTGATTATTTGCTTTTGGATAAGTAACTGATTTTATGCTCTTTCCTGGGAAGAATGTTTATCCCACTGTCAACCTTTATTAGTTCCCTATAAATTTTTGCATAGGATTAAGACCACTGGTTTCTTCCGGGAGCATGTTTGAGTGTCTATCAGCATTTTTTTCAATGTTTAGTTCATGTTTATGCAGGTATATTGGTAAACCTTTTTTCTTTATTTTTTTTAATATTGGTAAGTCTTCTGGGTGTAGCTTCTGGTATTACTAGGAGATACACTACCAAAACATACTCTGATCCTCTGCCTTATATAAATTTTTTCATCACCTATTCTGCATGATCACTGAGCCTTAGATCTGAGAGTTATTTTGTAGATGTATCAGGTGTGAGTGTTCTCCAGAATTCTGCATTGTGATTGGTGTGGTCATCAGTCATGATTGTTGTTGCAAAGAAAAGCTTCTTTCGTCAGTGGTGAACTATACTTATCTGTGTGCATTATTAAAAATATTTAGGTTGTAACATGTTTATATTCATGCATAGACTTACATGTATTATACGAATTTTATGTAGATAATTCACAGTATGATTGCTTAAAACTCTTTCACAAATATTTATTGTTATTTCATTCACTTCCTTCTTTCATATTTATCCTTCATATTTAGAATAACTCCCACACATTATTCCAAGAGGATCAATTTTTCTCTGCCATTGTATTGCTTGCCCACCATGTTTTCTTGTTTCTACATTTATTCCATGGTGAATACTAATATCTGAACATTTGGAGGTAGATGCCCCAGAGTAAAGAATGAGAGATATTTGTCTTCTGGATATGGGTTACCTAAATTATAATTTTTCTACTTACATGTATTTATATGTATGATATTTTTCTTAACCATTTATCATGTTAAAGATATTTATGAGTTTAAATTTCCTACCTATTTAGAATAGGTGACTGAGCAAGTATTTCTAGAGTGGGATGTCGAGTCATTTTTACATATGTCTAGGAAAAGAGAGCAGGGTCAGATGGTAGATTTATTTTTTTCCTTTTAGAAAATCCTCTACACTTTTTTTTTTCTGGAAGGGCTTAACCTCTTTAAAAGCTCCCTCCCCCTTCCAGAGAACAATTTTCTTACCTGTTCTATAGAAGAATCTCAAATACCACCCAAAGCCCTGTTATATGCCCAAGAATAACAAAGAGTACAAGCATTCAGTTCATATACTATTTATCTCAATTACAATCATATAATTACATTTTTAATATGAATATTGTCTACAAATTAATAAGTAACATGCATGACTTATTAAAATGTGTTTTCAGCAGCCGCTTCTATTCTGAAATACAATGTCTATGATTGTGAGACAAAGGGAGGTGCTCTTATTCTTTATACATTTCAGAAAAAGTTTCTTAAAAGTATGTAAATAATTTAATTTTAGTATACTAATGGGTTTATTAGAAGACTAAAACACCAAAATGATCATTTTTTATTTGCAATTTTTTTAATACATATCAAAGAGTTTTTATCAGGTCTTAAGAGAATAATGTAGCACTTTGGGAAAAAGATGCACCCCAGCAGCCCTGCACTAGAGGCCAAGATGGAGAAGACCTCCACAGCCACCATGGCTTTGCCCTTGGTGCTCTGGTAGACAGGGATGAAGGTGACCCAGACACTGCAGAACACCAGCATGCTGAATGTCAGGAACTTGGCCTCATTGAATGTGTCAGGCAAGTTTCTCACCAGGAAAGCCACAGTGAAACTTCCTAAGGCTAGGGTCCCTAAGTAAGCCAGCACACAGTAGAAAGCAATAATTGAGCCCTTGTTGCATAAAATGATGATATGAGCATGTTCAGAGTATTCATCTGTGTCAATATAGGGAGGGGAGGTTTCGAGCCAGACTCCAGAGATAATAAGTTGGATCACCACACAGATGGGGATGACAGCATTATAGACGCCTGAGACAAACAACCTTCTCATTGTTCTTCCTGGTTTCATGACCCTAAAGGCCAGAATTACAGTTATAGTTTTTGCCAAAACAGTGGAAATAGCCAAGGTGAACACAAGTGCAAATGTTATTTGTTGCAGTATGCAGGAGGTTGTGTTTGGGCGGCCAATGAAAAGAAAGGAGCAGAGGAAGCAGAGGAGGATGGAGATGAGCAGGATATAGCTGAGAGTCCAGTTATTGGCCTTAATAATGGCTGATTCTTGGTGTTTGAGAAAGATTCCCCAAACTGCAGTTGTGCTGACAGAGAAGCACACAGCTGTGCATGCCAGAGCCATGCCTAGAGGATCCTCAAAAGACAGGAAGGTCACTGCCTTGGGCAGGCACTGGTTTCTCTCAGGGTTTGGGTATTCTTGACTTAGGCAACGGATGCACCCCTGCTGATCTGTGTGGAGAAATTGGGTCAACATTTCACCTTATATAAGTATCTGCTCTTTGCACATTTAATTCATTAAAGTGCTTTCCAATGATGTGTGTACCCTGGTATATTATGCTTCCTGTTACAGCCAAGTACATGAATCCTTTATAATTCCCATTTCTACCATTAATCTTGTTTAAATAAATGAGCTTTCTTCTCAACAGCTTATCACTGTTTCTCTAGGGCAGTGAAATCTATTTTACTCATATTCAGATAAAGTAATACTGTCAAGTATGCCTTCAAATGTTTTCCTTTACACTTTGAGTTTCTAAGTATGTGTACATTATATTTTGATGACATCAATGTATAAAAATACACTTCTTTGTTTTCATCATCATGGGTTCTTCTTAGTTTTCTTGTTACTCACTGTTTCAGTGGATATTTGTTATCCCACTCCTATAATTTTTTTAAGGTAACATGGGAATAAGTTAGGTCCCATCTCCATGCCTATGGAACAGTTCTGATTTGGCGGTAAATATACAACATTTGCATCAACAATCGCCAGCTATAATCTCAGCCCAATATTTCCTATCTCAGCTGTGGAAGTTTCAAATAAATTTCTATAGTCTTTGACATCCTTTGACTCAGGACAGGACTCTTTCTCTTTCATTATTAATTCCAGAATAATCCTGGCAATTGTTCTAATTTTCACTCTTGTTCTTCCAATAATATTCTTAAGACTAAAAAATGACCTACATGTCATAAATACCACAAATCTACAAAAATGTTAAATCAAAAAGGGAAAATGACACAGCCATAGTCACTGAAATTGTTGAATGTCATGAAGCCAGTACAGTTGCTTGGTGCTATTCCAGGAAAGCTGAGCAGATTGTTACAATTGTTCTTCTATCTCTAACTTCTGGGTTTTTTTAAATTGTTTGTTGCATTACTGGAGACTTTCTGCACTATGATTCAATTTCTGTTTTTGTTTTCTAAAGAAAAATTATGTCTGAGTCTTTTTTAATTAGGCATTTTTAATTATTTATAGTTTATTCACTTTGTATCTTAGCTGTAGCACCCTTGCTCATTCTCTCCAAATCTTCCCATGCTCATCTCCTCCCATACCCCTCTCAAAGTCTGTTCATAGGGAGATCCTCCTCCCCTTCCCTCTGAACCTAGCCTATCAGATCTCATCAGAGCTGGCTGTCTTGTAAGGGGAACAGGGACTGCCTCTGACATAAACTCAGTGTCTGTCTCTTTGATCACCTCCCCTTAACAGGGTGCAGCCTTACCAGGCCATAGAGGAAGACAATGCAGCCAGCCCTGATGAGACCTGAGCCTTATGAAAATACTAAACTTAACTTTATCTGTCCACTGTTTGCAAATCTTCTTTATGTCCTGGAGATTATTAGGCAGAGTTAAACAGATGAGAGAGATGAGGCCATTATTTTGGGAGTTTTCTTGGGGTATGTGCCCCTAAACAGTATATTGGTGCAGGGTAAACAAAGGCAATACCCTGAGAGGCCTGGATATTTATGTATAGGTTTAAGATCCTTTATTATATACTTAGAGCTCCCTGAAAATGTAGTTTAAAGATAGAAGGTCACAGAGGGTACACTCCTGATGGAATAAAACTTAGTAAAGAAGACAGACTGACTTAAATAAACCTTTTCTAGTTTGTAGCATAGATGATGATACGTATAGTAAATGGAGCTATTTATTTGTATTTGCTATTCATAAAAAGACCAGTTCAAGTATTTTCTGTTTCTCTGCAAACAATGCCAGCCTAAAAACAGGCTTTCACGTATTAATTGTGTTTTCTTTGAAGGAGACATTCTTTAGAGTCTTTAAAGTAGAGTTATAGGGCTAATAATAATAACCAAATATGTTCTGTGTGTACTTTATAAATTGCAACTGAGCTTTTATCTCTGGATAATGAAAAAAAATCAAACACCCTGTACCACTTGTATAATCATAAATCTGTGTTTGTACTGTGAAACTTGTATAAATAAGAAGAGCCTTGTCAATAATAAGTCAGAGCCAAAGAAAGGTCTGAATTTTGGAATTCAGCTGCTAGATTCCTCTGACCACTTCAGCTTACTAACTCCCTCTCATCGCTGACCCCTCATCTGCACTCTGGAGCACCCTATAGGCAAAGACCTCTCCTTTCCATGCTTAGAATTGCCCCAAAGAAAGGCTTCTGCCACAAGCTCACAGAGAATGAATTCCCAACAATAGAGCATGCATGGGACAGATGTGGGATCTCTGAACATATATAACAGTTGTGCAGCTTGGTCATTATGGAGATACCTAACAGCAAGACCAAAGCTGTCTCTGACTCCTTTGTCTCCTAATTTGACTGCCTTGTGTAGCCTCAATAACATAAGTTGTGCTTAATCTTATTGCAGCTTTATATGCCAAAGCTGGTTGATATCCATGGGGATTTCTTTTTTTTTAAAGAAAGGGAGGAGGTGCACATTGGGTTGGGAGGTAAGGTGAGAAAGAGGGTCTGAGAGGAGAGGTGTGAGCAAATGCTGTGAGAGTACACAAATTAATTAATAATATAATAAAAAGAAATAGTAACATTGTAATAGAAATTAGTGAAACAGAAACAAAGAAAACAATACATAGAATTAACCAAAGGAAGAGCTGGCTCTTTCTGAAGATAAAGAAAATTGACAGACCTATAGCTCAAGTAAATTAAGGAAAAAATAGACTACTCAAATTAACAGAATCAGAAATTACAGAAAAACATTACTACAGATTTCAACGAAATTCAGAATATTCTAAGGAAATACGTTTAAAACATACTATATTCTAGTCAGCTTAAAAATGGTCATGAGATGGATAAGTTTTAGATTTGCCCAAGCAACCATTATTAAAAGATGAATTCAACAATAATTCAGCAACCTAAATAGACCTAAATAGACCCAAGAGGAAATTCAAAAGGTCACAAAAGGCTCCCCCACAAAAGAAAGGAAGGATGAAAGATTAAAAAAAAAAGACTCCAAGATGGTGGAGACCAGTATGCACATATCTAAGGGGCAGAGATTCAGAGACTCTGAGACCAGTGTATGGACAGGTGGTTAGATCCAGAGCATCAACTTTGTTGCTTCCTATTCTGGACAGGTCATCCAGGAAATGTATTAGATCTGATTCAGGCTCTCTGTGGCCATCTCACGTAATCAGGAGTAGCAAAATTTGGGCCTCCTGCCGCTTCACATACTCCAGGGAGTTTGGATCCCCATATCTGGGACTGTTTGCTCTAGCAGCCAGACTTCAGATCCCTCCTGCTTCCTGTAGGGCAGCTTCAGGATTACTGGGAGAGCATCCAAGCCACCAAGCTACCATTCTACTGGTCACCTTGTGGACACCAGGTGAACAATAAAATTACAGGGATTGCAGATCCAAGAAGACAGAGCTCAGAGGAATCTGAGTACAGGGAGCACAGTTTGGGGCAGGCCTGTAAGCAGCAGCTCAGCTTTATTCTGAGGAATCCCAGGGATGCCACCTGAGGTACCTGCACATTGCTAATGGTGACCACCAGTAACTGCACCCCAACATTCATGGTTCCAGTGCATGCACACACCTGTCCTTCAGTTCATCAACCCCTACAGGTTTATGTGTCCATACTGCCTTGTACCCTACCTTTCAAGATGCTGGCATCTGAAGCTCCAGCACCCATTCTTGAGTCATGGTACATTTGACATCTTTCTGAATACTACTCTAACTCCAAATACAGGAGGATCCAGTCTTTGATAGAGTTTCCAGGAAGAAACAAGTAAGGCTACAGACAACCAGATGGCTAAAGGCCAGCATAAAAACACAGTCAACAAAAACAGGGATATCCTGGCTCCACCAGAACCCACCCCTGAGAGCAATCGATATTCTAATACAGCTGAAACACAGAAAAAGGACTTTAAATCTATGTGTATGCAGTTATTAGATACATATAAAGAGTAAAAACCAAATGTCTCAAAGAAATACAGGGCAAACAAAGAGGCCATCAAAGACAAGAAATCACAATTAAACAGGTGAAAGAAATTATTAAAATTATTCAATTCTTGAAAACGGAATTTCAATCAATAAGGAAACACACAGAAAACCCTGGAGATGGACTACATAGAGAAGAGATCAAGTACCACAGAGATAAGCATCACCCACAAAATATAAGAAATAAAGAGAATCTCAGGCTTTGAAGATACAACTGAAGAAAATTATCTCTCAAAGAAAACATAAAATCAGAAAAGTTCAAGGACTCCATGAAACCCAAGAACAATAGGAATAGACCAAATAGATGATTCCAGGCTCCAAGGTGAAGAATATATTTTTAATAAAATCATAGAAGAAAACTTCTCCAACCTTAAGAAAGAGATAACCTTAAACATACAAGAGGCTTACAGTACCCCAAATAGACTAGACTAGAAAAGAAAATCCTCTTGCCATAAAATAATCAAAACAATAAATCTACACAATGAAGAAAAAATATGAAAAGCAGCAAAGGAAAAAGATCAAGTGACATAGAAAGGCAGACCTATCAGAATCACACCAGACTTTCCAACAGAGGCTATGAAACCCAGAAGGGCCTGGGAGGATGTCATGAAGATGCAAAGAGACCACAGATGCCAAAGCAGACTACTGTACTGAGCAAAACTTACAATCAACACAGATGGAGGAAACAAGATATTCCATGACAAAACTAAATTAAAACAATGTCTATGCATTATCACTGACCTTGAGAAGCTACTAGAAGGAAAACTCCAACCCGATGAGATCAACTACACCCATGATATAGATAATATCAGAACAAAAATCAAAAGAAAACAAGCACACAAACACACTATCCACAATAACACCACAATAAAAGGAAATGAAATTCATTGGTGACTAATATCTATCAACAACAATGGAATCAGCAATTCAATAAAAAGACACATGCTAACAGAATAGTTATGGAAACAAGATCCAACATTCTGCTGCATACAATAAAAACCCCAAAGATAGACACTACCTCGGACTAAAGTGCTAGAAAAAGGTTTTCCAATCAAATGGACCCAAAGAGCAAGTGGCAGTGCCACCTTAATATCTAATAAAATAGTCTTCCAACCAAAATTAATCAAAAAAGTGAAGGATACTTCGTTCTCATTATAGAAAAATACACGGGGACAACAATATCTTGAACAACTATGCCTAAAATAGAAGAGCACCTGCATTTGTAAAAGAAACGGTATTAAAACTTCAATCACACATCAGTCCCAACACAGTAATAATGGTAACCTTCAACACCTCACTCTCACCAAGTGACAGATCATTGTCACAGAAGCTAAACAGTGAAATAATAAAGCTTACATAGGTCATGAACCAAATACCTTTTAGAAGTCCTCAGAAATTTTCACCCAGACACAAATATGCCTTCTGTGCAAATCAAGGAACTTTCTCCAAAATTGAACATATATTCAGGCACAAAGCAAGACTTAACTGATAGAATAAGACTGAAATAATCCCTTGGATCCAATTACACCACTATGTTCTAAATCTGGACCTCAACAACGACAGAAAGAGCAAAATGCTTAAACATGCACATGGAACCTGAACAACTCAGGTGTCATGAAAGAAATAAAGAAAGTAACTAAAAATTTCCTAGAATTCAATGAAAATTAAGGCACAACATGCCCAAACTTATGGGACACAATGAAAGAAGTACTAAAAGGAAAATTCATAGCACTAAGTGCCTTCATATAGGAATTTTAGATGTATCAAACAAGCAATCTAATGACACAACTGTAAGACATTGAAAATAACAATAAGATATAGACAGGGCCAAAAGGAGTAGAGGGCTGGAAATAATCAAATTCAGTGTTGAAATCAACATACTAGAAGTGAAATGATTCAAAGAATCAAAAAACCAAGGGCTGGTTCTTTGAGAATATCATCCAGAGAGACAAACTCTTAGCCAAAGTAACTAAAAAGCAGAAAGACACTATCCGAATGAACAAAATAAAAAACAAAAAGGGTGATATAAGGACAGAAACCGAGGAAATCAAAGGAATCATTAGGTCTTACTTCAAAAGTGTATACATCACAAAAAATTATATGGACAATTTTCTTGATAGATTCCACTTACCAAAGTTAAATCAAGATAAGGTAAATAAAATGTCCAGTCTTCCCGAAAGAAATAGAGTAAGTCATCAAAAGTCCCCATACAAAAAAGCCCAGGGCCAGATGTTTTCAGCTCAGAATTCAACCAGACCTTCAAAGAAGAGGAAATACCAATACTCTTCAAACTATCTCACAAAAAAGAAACAGAAGGAACATTAACAAATTAATTCTATCAAGCCGCAGTCATGTCACACTCAAGACCCAAGAAAGACATGAACTTCAGACCAATTTTCCTCATGAAGACTGACACAAAAATCCTCAGTAAAATACTCACAAATCAAATACAAGAACACATAAAATATATCATCCACCACTATCACATAGGCTTTATCCCAAGCACGCAGGAGTTGTTAGGTCTATAGAAATCCATAAATTTAATCCACCACATCAACAAAGAGAAGGAAAAAGTATCACATGATCATTTTCATAGAAGCCAAAAATCCAACGCCTGTTCATGTATAAAATTTTGGAAAGATCAGGGACACAAAGCACATACCTAAACACAGTAAAGTAAATATACAGCAACCCTATAGCCAACATTAACTTAAACAGAGAGATCCCACTGAAATCAGGGACAAGAAAAGGCTGCCTGCTCTCTCTCTATCTTTTTAACATAGGAATTGAAGTCATGTGTCACTCTGCAAGGAATTTGACCTATGATAGCATTAGATCTCAGAACATAAAGAATATTCAATTAATTTTTCAATATTTGATCATTTGCAATAATACATAAAAACTTCTGTTTATATTACGGTTGTCTAAGGATTGGCCTTTTAAAATATAATATATGGTAGATTCTCATCATTATATTAATGTATTTTCCTTCTGACCTTTTATTTTTTTCTTAAAATTTTTCATTTTAAAAATAATATAATTACTTCACTATGCCTCTTCTATTTCATCACTCTAAAACTTCTCCTGAACCAACCTTATATTTATTCTCTCTCAAATACATGGGCTCATTTCTCATTAAATGGGTTTGTGTCTTTGTGTCTGTGTTTGTATATAAAAATGCAACCTGCTCATTCCATATGATGTTACTTATATATGTTATTACACAGTTGACCACAACCCTAAACAGGCAGCCATATTTTAATTTACAAGACTTGCTTTTTCTATTGTTGATACTGAAAATGACAACTGTTGTAAGTGCAGTTCAGTTTCTTGTGCATTCAGAAACAATCAGACATGTAGTTTTCCTGGAGTTACTTTTATGCAAGAATCATTAGGTTTGTTAATCACAGAAATACAAAGCGATCCTGGACAACTGGAGATCTCACATTTAATGGGGAGCTCATAGCATAGAACACTGCAAGAGTGCCATTCCATGCACCAAAGGCAGGCTTTTAAAAGTAGGGTACATATGACACAATAGCATGAGAATTGCCACTTTAAACTCCACACATTGTGAGGCTTCAGCAATGAATAATAATGGATTCAGGAATGAGTGTTAGAGACATAGGGAACAGCACTACATTATGACACCAAGGTCACTTCTGGACTTTCCCCATCTCCATTCCCAAGCAGTTTGAGTAAAAGTATTATTTCTCTACCTGTCTGGTTAGAAATGTGCTGCTCTGGACAAAATACACAAGAAAAACAGCAGACCGGTCTTTCTTTTTGTAGAACTTTCCAGAATCCTGGACCACAGCTCTGTGTACATACAGATTGTGGAGTCTGAAGGCAACACAGAAAAACTGGTCATGGTAACGAACATCAGTTTAAAATAGTTTAGACTAAATACACATAATCTATGGAAATTGTATTTGTTTATGAGGAACTCTGAGGTTTTAATCTGGGAATGCAGAATGGAGATTTAAATTTACCACACTTTCCAATACTAAATGTACAACATCCCTTTATGGTGACCAAACTGCTACTCACTACTGCCTATCATGTGTGAAATGTGTAGGACATCAAGAGATCCTCTTCTGTGAGGAAGAAAGCCAGAATTTATTTTATTGTATGAATTTTGGAACAGTTGGATTTTAAAACAAGTATCTAATCATACTTGCCTCCAGGCACACTTGTTTCTACCTTTATATTTACAATCCTGTAGTAACACCCATGCACTCTGATTCAGCTGCAAAAAGAAGTTTAATTTTCTCATGAAAATGTTTTTGACATTGGTGAATTATAATCTGTTACTGTGACTTTTACCCTTGACTCCCAATGCTAGGGATTTTTCTATGCCTTTCTTTTCAAATTTTAGTGACATCATCAAATGGGACTTTTACCAGTTGCACTCTTAATCACCTAGCTAATAAAATTCTAATGCAATTTTAGTTTGTTATATGTTAAATTATTTATTAGTATAAATAATTTATACTATAAATTATTTGGTTTGTTATATGAAATTTTGTAGGAACGGAAATATTTCTATCTTAGACCTCTTTTCTGCCTTGGTTTGGATTCAGTTTCTGTCTAATGAATATGTACATATTAACAGGAATATGTTTCTGGCTAGCTGGATCAGCTGTTAAGAGTACATACAGCTCTTGCACTGAAATATGAGTTCAGTCCCTGACACACATATTGAGCAGGTCATATACATTGTTTACAGAAATGTATTGTTTCCAAATCCATAATTTATTAATTATTTATGCTAGCTCACAACCTTGTAAAATTATTGATATGCTTGAGTGTGAGTTGTGTGAATCGAAGAATGCTTGAGCATCAGCTAGCTTTTATAATTAACATATATGAAAATTTACATAAGTTTGTGTGCATGTGTGTGTTTACATATAGAAACACTCATACATGCCTCTATATATACATGGGCTCTCAATTATTCATTCGCTTCATTATGAACAAATATTCAAATTCAATTCATCTAATTGTAGCTAAGGAATTAGCGGACATTATGTGTGCATTTGTATGTATATTTATATGTGTATGTATATATGTGTAAATGTAATTTTGATATATTTATATATCAGAATGTAATTATATATCAGAATGTATCAGAATGTACATATCAGAATGTATATATCAGAATGTATTTATATATCAGAATGTATATATCATATAATTATAATGTTTATATATCAGAATGTATATATCAAAATGTAATTATATATCAGAATGTATCAGAATGTAATTCTGATATATTTATATATTTATATATGTATAAATGTAATTCTGATATATATATATATACATAATTCTGATATATATTAAATCATATCTGATTTAAAGTCATCAAACAGAACTATAGAGATGATTTAGTATTTAACGGGCTTGCCACATAAGCAGGAAAACATGAATTTGATCATGATAAAAGGATGGAAGAAGTTGGGTGCATGAAAATAGGACTGTAATCCAAACTTTATGATCATGAAGACAGAGAGAGAACCTAGGTATTGCTATCCACTGAGTTCAGCAAAATCAGAAAGTAAGGGTTTCACAGAAATAAAAACAAAGTTGACAGCAACTAAAGAAGATAACCACAGTTGACTGTGGACTTAAGAAGCACATGTTCTCGTGTGCATGAGCACCTTCACACAAGCTCACAGTCACAATAGAGCTAACAAATTAAAATTTCACAATTATTTTATTTTATTTTTTTATTTTTAAACATTTTAAGGAACATTTTTTTTAATTTTATTTTTCTTTTTAGTTACATTTTTTAACTCTGTGTCCCAGCTGTATCCCGCTCCCTCATTCCCTCCCCAACCCCGCACTCCCTCCCTGGTCTCCTCCCTGCCCTTTTCCAAGTCTACTGATAGGGGAGGACCTCCTCCCCTTTCATTTGACCCTGTTTTATCAGGTACCTTCAGGGCTGGCTGCAAAGTCCTCCTCTGTGGCCTAACAGACTGCTCCTCCCCTGGGGGTTCAAACAGCCTGCCCTTGAGATCCTGTTAAAAATAGTCCGTGTTCCCCTTACTTTGGAAATGGGATGTGCATTGAACATATGACAGGAGTCTCCCACAAAAGGCATCTGAAAGACTCTACCTAGCAGTGTTTCAAAGCAGACACTAAGACTCATAACCAAACCCTCGGCCGAGTGCAGGTAATCATATGAAAGAAGGGAAGTTAGTATGATATGGAAAGGATAGGAGCTCTACACGGACCAAATATATCAGGGCACAGGGTCTTTTCTGAGAGTGACACTCAACCAAGGACCATCTATGGATATAACCTAGAACTTCGGCTCAGATGTGGCCCGTGGTAGCTCACAATTATTTTAAAAGTTCAAAGAATCATTACACAATCAATTTTTATAATTCTTTAAGAATAATTCCCTTCATATTAAATACTGAAAAAATTCCATACCTGTTTGAAGTTGTTTGGCCATTGAATCAGAACTTCATTGATGAAAAAGCCTTGATCTTGTGCACTCTTGAAGACAAACTCTCCCACTTTAAGTAGTAATGCATTTCGAAAACTATATGTAATAAAGTTTTGTATATCATACGTTTCCATAATATTCTTATTCTCACCAAAGCTTATTTCATCTTCGGCAGTATTTATAAATTTAATATTCCTCAGAAATGGATGCAGCTGAAGAGATACATTATATAATATGAGTGGCCCACACAGATCACTGGCTGACTTTAAAGAGAAGTTCATTTTCCCTATCTCTATCATGGCTTTCTTTTTGAAAGGGCTTAGTTTGTTTATTTGTCTTCCCAGTTGTTTAGTGAGATTAAAATTATTCCCCATAGAAATAATGCAAGAGCTACTGAACACAAGTAGAAATATTGTCTATGAGATGGAAGACAGTATAGTGTGTAGCATGTCCTTAGTTGGAAAAATGTCCTGTGTCTTTCTCCAGCACTAGAAAATAATATTTCTATTTAGAAGAAGTAGATTTGAAGAGGATCCAAAATGGCGGCACCCAGTGCACATGGTTACTAAGGCTTGGACTGTAGTGACTTCACAGCAAGTAAGAGGCCGTGCTGTGGACTTGAAAATGCCAGTGTCTATGCTTCACAACTGTACAGAATTTACTAGAAGGAAAACCCCAACCAAAGGAAGTAAACAACACCCACAGAAACACAGAAAATAAATAACACCACTGTTGTAAAAACAAAAGCAGACAAACACACAAACTCATTGTAATCTTAAAAATCAAAATAACAGGCACTAGCAATCATTAATCATTAATATCACTCAATATCAATGGACTCAATTCCTCAATAAAAAGACACAGACTATAGAATAGATGTTTAAACAGAACTCATCAATCTGATGCATACAAAAAACACATTTAGAAACAAAGGAGGACATTACCTCAGAGTGAAGGGCTGGAAATAGGTTTTTTTAAGGAAACTTACCCAAAAAACAAATTGAAAGAAACCATCCTAATAACTAATAAAATAATCTTTTAACTGAATTTATTCAAAAGAGATGAGAAAGGACACATATCATAGCAAAAGAATGCATAGATGATGTCTCAATTTTTAATATTTTGCTCCAAATACAAGGGCAGCTACATTTGTAAAAGTAGCATTACTAAAGCTTAAATTATACACTAATACTGCCACAGTAATAGAGGGAGACTTCAAAACCTCACACTCACCAATGGACAGGTTACAAAGACAGAAAATAGAGAAACAATTAAACAAACAGAAGCACAGATCAAATGGATTTAATGGACATCTAGAGAACTTTCACCCAGACAAAAAGAATATACCTTCTTTTCAGCACCTCACAGAAGCTCTCCAAAATTGCCCGCTGACTTGGTCAGAAAACAAGCCTCAACAAGTACAAGAAAGTTAAAATAACCCTTTTATCTTATCAGAGCACCATGGATTAAAGCTAAATTTCAGTAACAATGGAAACAAGAGAAAACCTAAAAAACAAACTGAACAACTCAGTGACCAATAAATAAATTGGTCAGGGAAGAAATAAATTAAAGATTTTCTAGAATTCAATGAAAATGAAGGGAAAACATGCCTAAACTCCTGGGACACAATTAAAGCAGTGCTAAGGAGAAGTTTCGATACATTAAGTACCTTCCTAAAAAGAATTAACAAATCATCATAGTAGCAATTTAAAAACACATGTAAAAGCTCTAGAACAGACAGAAGTAAACACACTCAAGAGTTAACAGCAGGAAATAATCAAACTTATAAATGAAATCAGTATCACAGAAAAAATGGAAACAATACAAAGAATCAGTGAAACCAAGAGCTGTTTTTTTTTTTAGAACATTAACAAGATAGACATACCTCTAGGCAACCTAACAAAAAGTCAGAGAGACTGTATTCAAATAAACAAAATCAGAAATGAAAAGGGGGAATAACTCCAAAGAAATATTAGATATTATTTCAAAAGAATGTATTCCACAAGTTTCAAAAATCTAAAGGAAATGGAAGATTTTCCTGATAGATTTAACTTACCAAAGTTAAATCAAGATCAGGTAAGCAGGTTGAAGAGTCCTATAACCCCTAAGAAAATAGAAGCAGTCCTCAGAAGTCTTCCAAATAAACAAACAAAAATTCCCAGAACCAGATGGCTTTAGCATGGAATCCTACCAGACTTTCAAAGAGGAGCTCATACCAATACTTCAGAAACTATTGAAAAAAATCAAACAGAAGGAACATTGCCAAACTCAATCCTATGAATCCAGTCACACTGGTACCTAAACCACAGAAGAATCCAATTCAGAAAGAAAAGTTAAAACCCATTTCGCTTATGGACTTTGATGCAAAAATACTCAGTAAGATACTGGTTAAACCAGTCCAAGACCACATCTAGTACATCACCCACTATGATCAAGTAGGTATCATCCCAGGGATGCAGGGATGGTTCAACATATTTAAATCCATCACTGTAATTCACTGAAAGAAAAAAATTAAATAAACATGTTCATCTCATTAGATGCAAAAATGCCTTTCATAAAATAATGCACCACTTCATGATAAAAGCCCTGTAAAGATCAGGGATACAAGGCCCATACATAAACATAATAAAGGTAATATACAACAAGCTGATAGCTAAAATCAAATTAAATGGGGAGAAACTCAAAGCAATTACACTAAAGTCAGGGACAATACAAGGCTGTCCACTCTCTTCAAATCTTTTCAGTGTAGTACTTTAAGTTGTAGCTAGAGCAATAAGACAACTAAAAAAGATCAAGGGGCCCAAATTTGAAAGGAAGAAGTCAAAATATCCCTATTCACAGAAGATATACTAGTATATATAAGTGACCCACAAAATTTTACCAGAGATCTTATAAAGTTGATAAACCCCTTCAGTAAACTGGATGCTATAAAATTAACTCATAAAATCAGTATTCTGCTTGACTATAAATGATAAATTGGCTGATAACAAAATTAGGGAAACAGCATCTTTCACAAAAGCCAGAAATAATATAATATATCTTTGTATAACTGCCCAAGCAACAGAAAGACCTCTATGACAAGAAGTTCACATCTTTGAAAAAAGAAACTGAAAAAGATATCAGAATATGGAAAGATTGCCCATACTCATGGTCCGGTAGAATTAACATAGTAAAAATGGCCATCCTATTACAAGCAATCTACAGATTCAATGCAATTACTACCAAAATACCAACCCAAATATTCACAGACCTTGAAAGAACAATTCTCTATTTCATATTGAATTACAAAACAAAAACAAAGAAACAACAACAACAAAAACAGAATTGCTAAAACTTTTTTGTATAATAAAAGAACTTCTGGAGGTATCTCTATCCTGAATTCAAGTTGTAGTACAGAGCAATAGTAAAAAAAAAAAATCTTATGGGACAAAATGAAAGCAGTGCTAAGAGGCAGTTCATAGAACAAAGTGCTGCCAGAAAGAAGTTTGAGACATCTCATACAAACAACTTAATGACACATATAAAATCCCTAGGGAAAAACAAACAAACAAAAACAAAAAACAAAAAAAAAAAACAAGCAGACACACCCAAAAGGAATAGATGATTAGAAATAATCAAACTCAGAGCTGTAATTAATAAATTAGAAACAAAGAAAACAATTCAAAGAATCAATGAGACCCAGAGCTGGTTCTTTGAGAAAATCAACAAGATAGACAAACCGGTAGGCAAACTAACTAAAAGGCAAAGAGAAACTATCCAAATTAGCAAAATCAGAAAAGGGACATAATGACAGGTACTGAGGAAATCCAAACAATCATTATGTCTACTCCAAAAGCCTATTATGCCATATTATTTGAAAATCTAAATGAAATGGACAATTTTCTTGATAGATTCCATTTACCAAAATTAAATCAAGATTGGGTGAATAGATTAAATAGTCCTATATGCCCCAAGGAAATAGAAGCAGTGTCAAAAGTATCCCTTAGAAAAAAGCCCAGGGCCAGAGGGTTTCAGTGCAGAATTTTACATACCTTAAAAAGAGCTAACTCTAGTTTGTGCAGTGTGATAAGTATGGATCTATTTTCATTTTTCTACATGTAGACATCCAGTTAGACCAGCACCATTTGTTGAAGATGCTATATTTTTCCCATTCTATGGTTTTGGCATCTTTGTCAAAGATCAGGTGGCCATAAGTGTGTGGTTTTATTTCTGGGTCTTCTATTTGGTTCCATTGATCCACCATTCTGTTTCTATGCCAGTACCATGCAGTTTTTATTACTGTTGCTCTATAGTACAGCTTGAGATCAGAGATGGAGATATCTCCAGAAGATCTTTTATTGTAGAGGATTGTTTTAGCAATTCTGGGTTTCTCGATAGAGGAATATCGAATGGCAGAGAAACACTTGAAGAAATGCTCAACCTCATTAGCCATCAGGAAAATACAAATCAAAACGACACTAAGATTTCACCTTACCGTGGAGCTCCCGTTCTCTCCACGTTGAGAGCAACAGAGCAGGATGATTTAAACACAGGGAACTTCCCAGAGAATCATGCTCCAACCAGGGACTGTTCGTGGAGATGACCTGGAACCCCTGCACAGGTGTAGCCCATGTCAGTTCGGTGTCCAGGTGGGTTGCATGGTAGTGGGAGGAGGGACTGCCTCTGACATGGTCTGATTGGCCTGCTCGTTGATAGCTTCCCCCTGAGGGGGGAGCGGCCTTGCCAGGCCACAGTAGAGGACAATGCAGCCACTTTTGATGAGAACTGATAGACTAAGATCAGAAAGAAGAGGAGAACCTCCCCTATCAGTGGACTTGGGGAGTGGCATGCATGCAGAAAGGGGAGGGAGGGTGGGATCGGCAGGGGAGGAGGGAGGGGCTTATGGGGGGGATACAAAATGAATAAAGTGTAATTAATAAATTTAAAAAAAGATTTCACCTTACAAGCAGCAGAATGGCTAAGATCAAAAACTCAAGAGACAGCACATGCTGGAGAGGTTGTGGAGAAAGGGGAACCCTCCTCCACTGCTGGTGGGAATGTAAACTTGTACAACCACTCTGGAAAGCAATCTGGCGCTTTCTCAGACAACTAGGAATAGTGCTTCCTCAAGATCCATTTATACTACTCCTAGGCATATACCCAAAAGTGTCTAAAGTACACATTAAGGACATCTGCTCAACCATGTTTGTAGCAGCCTTATTTGTAACAGCCAGAATCTGGAAACAGCCCAATTGCCCCTCAGTGGAGGAATGGATGCACAAATTGTGGTATATCTACACAATGGAATATTAATCAGCAATAAAAAAAAAACCAAGGAAATCATGAAATTTGCAGGTAAATGGAGAGATATGGAAAAGATCATCCTGAGTGAGCTATCCCAGAAGCAGAAAGTGCACACGGTATATACTCATTCATATAGACATATAATATAGGATAAACCTACTAAAATCTGTACACCTATAGAAACTAATCAAGAGGCAGGAAGCTTGCTAAAAAGCTCAATCCCTATCCAGAAAAGCAAAGAGGATGGACATCAGAAGAAGGAGAAAAGAGGGAACAAGTCAGGAGCCTGACACAGAGGACCTCTGAAAGGCTGTGCCCTGCAAACTATCAGCAGATGCTGAGACTTATAGGCAACCTTTGGGCAGAGTGCAGGGAATCTTATGAAAGAAGTGGAAAACAGTAAGATCTGGAGAGGACAGGAACTCCACAAAGAGAGCAACAGAACCAAAAATTCTCAGCTCAGGGGTCTTTCCTGAGACTGATACTCAAAACAAGGACTATTCATGGAGATAACCTAAGAACCCTGCACAGATGAAGCCCATGACAGTTCAATATCCAAGTGTGTTCCATTGTAATAGGAACAGGGACTGTCTCTGACATGAACTGATTGGCCTGCTCTTTAATTACCTCTCCTTGAGGGAGAAGCAGCATTACCAGGCCACAGAAGAAGATAATGCAGCCACTCCTGATGAGACCTAATTGATTAGGATCAGAAGGAAAGAAAAGAAGACCTCCCCTATCAGTGGACTTCAGAAGGGGCATGCATGGAAAAGGACAAGGAAGGGAAAGATTGGGAGGGGAAGAGGGTGGGAACTACAGGGGGAATACAAAGTAAATAAAGTGTAATTAATAAAGCATTAAAAAAAAGAAATGCTCAATGTCATTAGCCATCAGGGAAATGCAAATCAAAACGACCCTGAGATTTCACCTCACACCCATCAGAATGGCTAAGATCAAAAACTCAAGTGACAGCACATGCTGGAGAGGCTGTGGAGAAAGGGGAACCCTCCTCCACTGCTGGTGGGAATGCAAACTTGTATAACCACTCTGGTAAGCAATCAGGCATTTTCTCAGACAATTAGGAATAGTGCTTCCTCAAGACCCAGCTATACCACTTCTGGGCAAAGAAGAGGCTCAAGTACACAATAAGGATATTTGCTCAACTATGTTTGTAGCAGCTTTTTTTGTAATAGCCAGAAGATGGAAACAACCCAGATGCCCCTCAACTGAAGAACGGATACAGAAATTGTGATACATCTACGCAATGAAATACTACTTGGCAATAAAAAAACAAACAAACAAGGAAATCATGAAATTTGCAGGTAAATGGTGGGAACTGGAAAAGATCATCCTGAGTGGGCTATCCCAGAAGCACAAACACACACATGGTATATATTCACTCATATAGACATCTAATATAGGATAAACCTACTAAAATCTGTACACCTAAAGAGACTAATCAAGAGGGAGAACTCTGGCTAAAATGCTCAGTTCCCATCCAGAAAGTCAAAGAGGATCGACATCAGAAGAAGAGAAAAACAGGAACTAAGTTAGGAGCCTGCCACAGAGGACCTCTGAAAGGCTCTGCCCTGCATACTATCAAAGCAGATGCTAAGACTTATGGCCAGCCTTTGTGAGATTGCAGGGAATCTTATGAAAGAAGTGGGAATTAGTAAAACCTGGAAGGGACAGGAGCTCCACATGGAGAGCAACAGATCCAAAAATCTGGGCAAATCGGTCTTCCCTGAGAATGATGGTCAAACCAAGTAGCATGCAGGGAGATAACCCAGAACCCCTGCACAGATGTAGCCCACGACTCCTTGTGGGTTCCATAGTATTGGGAATAGGGACTGTCCCTGACTTGAATTGATTGGCCTGCTCTTTGATCACCTCCCCCTGATGGGGGGCAGCTTTACCAGGCCACAGAAGAAGACAATGCAGCCACTCCTGATGAGACCTAACAGACTAGGATCAGAAGGAAAGGAAAAGAAGTCCTCCACTATCAGTGGACTTGGTGAGGGGCATGCATGGAAAAGGATGAGGAAGGGAAAGATTGGGAGGAGAAGAGGGTGGGAATTACAGGGGGGATACAAAGTAAATAAAGTGTAATTAATAAAAAATAAAAAATTAGTAAAAAAAGAGCTAACTCCGATTCTCTTCAAAGTATTCCACAAAATAGAAGCAGAATGAACATTACCAAACTCATTCTATGAAGCCACAGACACCTTTGCACCTAAACCTCACAAAGACCCAACAAAAAAGAGTTCAGACCTATCTCTCTTATGAACATTGATGCAAAAATACTCAATAAAATACTTGCAAACTGAAACCTAGAACACATGAAAGATATCATCCACCAAGACCACGTAGGCTCCATCCCAGGCATACAGGTTCAATAGACAGAAATACGTGATTGTAAGCAATCATATAAACAAACTGAAGGATAAAAACCACATGATCATCTTCTTAGATGCCAAAAAAGCATTTGACAAAATCCAGTACTCATTCATGTTTAACTAAGTCTTGGAGAAATCAGGGATACAAGGCCCATCCCTAAACATAGTAAAGACAAAATACAGCATGCCTATAGCCAACATCAAACTAAATGTAGAGAAACTTAAACCCTTTTCTATTTTTAACTTATACTTTTAATTATAAGATGAAAATGTTTTATTGACTTGACCACAGCAAATTACTTACTAATAATGTAAGATCCTAAGCTTCCCCTGCTTATGAGTGAGGCTTACCTGCCATGATAGAAGCCAGTCTGTGTTTCTGTCTTCTTTAGATCCTGTTTCGGTTTTGCTCAATAGCATTTTATGGAGGGCATGGGCCACTGCATACACTGCACTCCATATGGAATAGCTTGGCTCAGAAATAGTCATTACTTCATTTATTTTATCCTTAGTCTTTAGGGAAATATTCACTGGACAGGGTTTATAATTTCCACATCGTGAATTAGGTGAACAATTAAAACTGTCAATCCAGAATTTAGAGAAGTAAACATCTCCTGGGAAATGGGAGGGTGTAAGGACCTCAAGAAAGTGCTTGAAGCCGGGGATAGTTCTCTTCTTTAAAAATGAGAAGCTTCCACTGAATAAGTTTATCATAATATGCTTTCCATTTATTATAGACTCTAAGTATGTCGAGTGTGGCTTTGCCAAGATCCACACCTTCTTTCTGGTTACAAAAATACGAATGTCTACACAGAAGAACAGCAAGTCATCTATATCACCATAGAATACATTCACATTTACTCTAGCATGTTGTTTCAAATTTTGCAAGCCATAATCATAATTTACATTTTCATTCAAATTATCTGGGAGTTTTACTGTAAAAGCCACACAGATATCTTCTTTAACCATCTTTACTTTCAGATCAGAGAGAAACTCCCTTCCTCTCTGATCATCAGAAACAATGATCCCCACCCACCTCCAGCCAAAGTGGAGCAATAAAGAGATCAGCCCTTGGGCTAGACCTCTGTCTTCAGTAGACATCTGATAAAGGGATGGGAATGTATCTTTGTCACTAAGCATGGAATCAAATGGTCCATATGTGACCTGAAGAAGCAAAAAAAAAAGTGATTCTGAGTTTCAGGTATTTGGAATCATCATCCTTAGGAGGAAGTGACTTCATAATTCAAATATGAGGGTTAAAGGACTGAATATTTTTAAGGAGGTTGAATTGTTTAACTGAGTGATAACAATGAACATTACCATGTGGGTTTTTTAATCCTGATTATTGCTGACTCTTGTGCTCACCAAGTATTTTCTGTTTGTAGTAATACCTGCTGATAGATGCATTTCTTCAGTGTAGCCTGGCAATAGTCAATTGTGATGATATAGCTAAGTGGTTGGTATCTGTGGGTGCTATTCTGAGATCTACTTTCCTGAATGAGATCATTAATTCCTTGAAAGATTTTTATCGGTGATGGCATTAAACATTGTTCCAAACTCAGTTACATGTCCTGGACTTTCTTTTTCCATATGTCAGGTATTGACAACCATAGGAATTTTGAGATGTTTATATGCTAGATTGGGTAGTTAGGTACATTTGCTGGAGAATTTGACTTATGATCAAATGCAGACTGAGTATCCACAGTACATCATCCATTGTTTGGAGATAGAATCATGGATACTACTAAGTGATCTGCTCAGAAACTCCCAGAATTTACTGTTCATGCTTTTTACCACACTCTGACATCTGTTAACTCTTAACATATCAAAGTAATTCATCCACTGCTCTTAGAAATCTGCCTACACTAAACATAATCCACTTCTCTGTTTTCTTTAGTTTGTTCTGTTATTTTTCTTTTGTTGGTTTGTTTGTTTCAGTCAGATCTAAGATGTGATTGTGCTTAAAAATATGTTTCTAACTTACTTGTGGGACATTGTAGAGCTCTGAAAGTGTTGCAATTGAAGCAGAAAATTCTGGCTTGTTTCCTGAAATGATTCCTAGAGCTTTGTGTTGAGTGTTGCACTTGTAGTTAGGGATATAATCACTCCTTCCAGACAGCCACATCAGAAGGCCCTCCAAGGTTATTTTGTTAGAATTAAAAGCATTATAGATGTGGAAACCCAAGGTTATATTTGGAAGCAGGTTTGAGTCCTTATTGATCTCTTCAATGGCAAAGTATAAGGTTAGCAAATATTGATAGTTTCTCCATTTCAGTCTAAACCAGAAGAACAGAATGATGGGTATTGTCAGTACATTTTTCTCAAAAAAGTCTATAAAATACAGGAACCTAGAGGCCATAGCCTTTGACTTTTCTTGTGACATGTAAATCTTGTGTGCATAAGCTCATGACAATCCAGAAACATCATCGAATGGCTCCTAAACTCTCAGAAGTTTAACTGTTTCTAATATTTTTTGGTGTACATTGTGTACATAAAATATTACTTGTTTGTATCCTATGAGTACTCTATACATAGGTGCTTATGATGTTTCAGCTCATGGAAGCACTGGGTTAAGGAAGAGTCACTAAAGGAATATTAGTAAGAGCTTCATATCCTTTTCTTTTGTAATGATTCAATTTCATACTCACTTATGAAAATTATAACAAGTTTATATGCATTCCTAGTGTTAAAGTGTCTCTGTGTGGTATAGACAGATGCCCGGGCATCTATCTATAGAAAGACCACTTTCAATAAAAGTTAGCATCAGTTCTCAGTGCCCACAGGATGGCCTTAGAAACATATTTAGCTCCAATTCATAAGATCCCTTCTGGCATCTTTGGGCACCAGGAATACCTGTGGTATTCACACATATATAAGAAGGTGAGCTCTCGAGTACATGAAATAAGAATAAATAAGCATGTGCAAAATAGTGTTCTTGGGTTTGAAAAATGATTGATATATTATGACTAGTTGTTGCTCTTGTGGAGGACCCTGGTTCAAGTCAGAGTAGCCAGCTTTAGGTTCCAATAGTGTGTAACACCAGTTCTAGGGGATCCATGTCCTCCACTGGCCTCTGAAGGGACAATGCACACAAGTGGTACACACACAAACATGTAGGCAAAACACTCATAAACATAATGTAAATATTAATAAATCTTTACAAAAATTCAAAAAGTAGTATAAAAGTAGTAAAGGAAATGTGTTTCTCGAGGCTTGCAGTTTAAATGAATTAGTAGAGATTCCTATTCAGAGAGAAAATATGTATTGAAGTTTGAAGAAGGTACTTTTCAGCAAAGGACCATCCTATTCCCAAAATTGATGTTCAAATGAACATATGTACCAATTATAGCATCAAGTGAAAAACAGGAATATGAAAAAGCCTAATGAATCTTGCACAGTATCATAAATAACCAACAACCTAACTCAGAGTTTCTCAGAGAGATCAAGTGGCAGATGAATACTTCAGAAAATAAAGAGACAAACAACAGAAAAGAAGACAGAGCATTGACTTCAACTGGTCATTAAGACAAGTTTCAGCAGTCTCCACCAGAACTTGGAGGAGGGATAGAATAAAATAAACAGATGTACACATAAAAGACTGAGTGCCATAAAAGACAAATCATAAGACAAAATTGAGAAAGACAGATAGAAAGGTTGCTAATTAAAATCATAAAACCTCCAATCAAATCAAAGAACACTGGGTTTTCAGCAGAGCTAACTAAGTAGAGGACAGAATATGGGCATGAATGAGTTGAATTTCAGAACACTCCATTACAATATCAGTGATAAATAAAAAGTTATAAGTATAACCACAGTGTCTAAAGTCTGAGATATTTTAAAGATACTAAAGCCAGAACTGTGAAACCAGAGATGCTAACATTTGTACTGAGGACATAGGCATATTCAAGTTCACTTTAACAGAAACTCTCCAAGTCTCTGGAAAGAAACAGATACTCAAACATAAGACATTTAGATGTCCAAATGGACCTGAGAAGAATGGAAACTTAACTTGACATATTGCAGCCAGTGTGTTAAAAAATGTAAGTCTCACCATGGAATCACACCATGGAGCAGACACAAAAGTTGTTCTTTTTTCTATCCCTGATGTCTTTGTGACCTGAAACACAACAAAGAGAAGTGGAAATGTATGCAGAGGCACAATGAAGGAGAAAAAATGTGAAACTGTTTTTCACATTGTTCTGTATCTAGTTCATTATTCTCAATGGAATTACATGTGTTAAGCAGGTCATGTACTATCTTTTAACCAGAACGACCAAGTACTCACAGGTCAAACTTCCATAGTAGAGTTGGTTTTCTGTCAAAAAGGATCTGGAGGTATTGGGATAGATCAAGTGGGATGGAAATGGGGATAAATGTAGCGAGGTTAACATCTGCCTCCATGTAGGTGTTGGTTTCTCCTTTATAACCACAAGTGAACAGAGGCAACTCCATTGATGTATACACAGGTTGCAGGAGGAGGCTGAGGCAAAGCAAAGGAAGGGACATGTCAGGCTCTTCACTACACAGAGACAGACCCCTGCATCAAGGTGGATCCAAGGAGATTATTGGCTTAGGTCTTGGAACAGGTTCAGTCTTCAACGTCAGAGAAGACTTTGTATGCTACAGCTGATTCCTACTGTTGCTTCAGGCTCTCAGTCTGTGCATACCCAGTGGTTCTCATGACAGGCCGGCACACACACTGCAGCAAAGTCCAGACATCTGAGGGTCACAGTACAGAGACATTCCTGTCACTGTAGCCAGACTTGCTCTGAATTTGCTGTCTTTTTATTCTATTTCCCTCTCATCCATGTACTCTTGGAATCCCATAGCCCTGGGGCTCTGCACCTGGTTCTTCTATGTGGGTGAAAAACATGTTTGGTTCTTTCTTTCTTCCACAACCTGTATGATTTCATCATGGTCCACAGTGACTTTGGAGAACACCATAATCTGAGACAAAATTGTAGGTCATCAAAAAAACAGCTTGTTTGTTTTGGATTGCTTCTGTGAGAGGTAGTTTGAACATTTGACTTCTCCTAGTAAGGGAAGCAGGGGCAGTCAGGCTTTGATCATGTTGCTGGCTCTTTGATCACTTTCACCAGTCAAGGTGGCAAAACTAAGCTACATGGAAAGTGGATCCAGACAGTTTCAATGAGACCTGATAGGCTACAGTAAGATAGTAGTAGAGGAGTGGATTAGATAGATTAGATCCATCTATCAGTGGATTAGAGGAAGGACATGGGGTGGGGGGAGCTGGAGAGGGAGAGATTCCAATTATACTTTTGAACATGAAAGTAAACATTGGTGACTCAGCCTTATGCAGGACACCAAGGTTCAGGGTTCTCAACTCAGCTTTTGCATTCAGATCTCCTCCTGGACATCTGGCACCGAATTCAGAATTATACAAGACCAAAAGAGGAGGCAAGCTGCTCAAAGTCAATTTAAGTCATGACAGGCAACACATTTACGACTTGTGTACTTAGTTTAGATTATCAGCCACTTTCCTCTTTACGTTCTTTCCTGATTAAAAGACAAACATGAACCACCTGAAGAATCAGGATGGGAGTAAGTTTTGGAGCCTGTGAATATGAACTCAGTTTTGAACCTGGCAGAAGAAGGCTTGAGATGGCTGGACTCAGTCAACTCTCTTATAACAACAATCAAAAAGAAAAATACTTCATCTCTATACTTTTTTCTAATTTACTGTAATACTATTTATCATAATTACTATTGATACACTTTCATGGTATTATTAGATATTATTGTTATAATATGATATAAACAATATAATGCAAGTTAAATTTTTATATCTACCTTAGGTAAAATTCATTCATTAAAACACTGCCAAAAGAGCTAAAACTGCAAGAGGCATTGAAGGTAGGAAAGTGAAAAAAATGATATAATGTTAATTCTTATATATAAACAAACAAACAAAATAACTGTCTCCTATGTATAATCTTACAAAATTTTGGTTACTGAAATTTTAAAAAAATATATACAGATTACACACACACAAACCTATCTGTCTGTCTATCTATCTATCTATCTATCTATCTATCTATCTATCTATCTATCT
>NW_026595896.1:0-17048 GCF_907164565.1 Psammomys obesus
TCTATCTATCTATCTATCTATCTATCTATCTATCTATCTATCTATCTATAAATACACCTATATAGTGAAATTTCGATGTAGGCACCAGCTTAATTTCTCTGTTTTCAGTGACTTGTATAAGTGCTGTATTCAGCGATAGAGACTTCCATTTAATTTATGGAAAGAAAATTATAATTTTGACAAAAGTGTGCCTTCTTTGCGTATTCAAATAAGACTCCTTTGGCCACCACCTCAAGTATATATAGCCCAGTCTTCATTTGATGACAAGTGACATCCTGTTGGGACTCTCTCATATTATTTCATTTTGATCACCTTCAAATATTTATATATTTTAGGAAGCTTCTACTGTATTACGTTACTACAGTAACATTCAAATGACATTTCATTTTCTCTGTCTCTCTTCATATTACTTTACTTAATGTCCTCGTTCTTCCCCACTTCCAACCGATTCTCCTTTATGAGCCCATCTTCCATCTATAAATAACTATTTTATTGCCCTATCCTAGGGAGATCTAGTTACTTGTGCTCAAACACTAATCATTTATTCTGTGTATATCCTACTTGGTTTTATATACTGTAGGTTGCTTATAATTCACTTTACAAGTAATATTAACATGTAAGTAGATACATGCCATATTTGTATTTTTGACCTTGTTTTACTATACTCAGACTGACTTTTTCTCGTTTACCTGTAGATATGCATTTACTTTCAAATTTCATAATTTACTTTATAAAATGACGGAGTAATATCTTGTGTAAATATCTACACTTTATTTATCTATTCTGTTGATGGACATTTGGGTTATATCAAATTTCTGGAAATGTTGGTTAGACATGTTTGCACAAATATCTACATTTTAGGATGAAACATTCTTGGGATATATGTCCAAGAATGACAGAGCTGGTTCTTGAGGCAGAGAGATTCCCATCTTGCTGAGGAACAGCCATAAGGATGTCCTTAGTAGTTAAACATGTTTGTACTCCTACTAGCAATGTCTGAATATTCTTAGCCGTTGTGACTCTCTTTAGACTATATCTCAAACCAATTTTGGTTTCCATTTCCCTGATGACTATGAATCTTGAATATATTTTTAAATGTTTCTCAGCCATTTGAATTTTTTTAAGAATTCTCTATTTAGAACTGTATATGTGTATCCTTTGGATTATATAGTTCCTTAATATTTATTTTTTTTACTTATTAATACATTTGAGAACTAACTTTATTTCAGTGTGTAGTTGGTAAAAGTATTTTAGCTTTCTGTATGCAGCTACATTGTCAGAATGATGGTGTCCTTTGTCATACAGAAGACTTTCAGTTTTCTGCTGTATTTTGAGGATTGTTTATCTTTATGTCTGAGCAAGGGCTAGGAAGATCTCCACTGCTCATAGATAATTAGGATTAATAGACTAAATCTCTCCATCCTAAGAAAGACAATCAACACATTCCTATCAAAATTTCAGACAATTCTTGCCAGATGTTGAAATGACAATTTTTAGCTTCAAACAAACCATGACAGCTAAAACAATCCTAAATAAGAACTGGGAGAGGGATCACCCATCCAAAGGTTAAATTGAACTGCAAAACTACAGTAGTATATAACAACACGGTATTGGCAGAGTTAACAAACACTTTGGTCAATGATGACATCAAACATCCAGGCAGAAATCCACATACCTATAAACACATGAAAATTTTAAATTAATAAATATTAAAATAAACACTGAGAAAATGAAAGCATGTTCAAAATATTGTGGTGCTGAACTTGTATGTATGCATGTAAAATAATTCAAGTAGATCCCTATTTATCATTCTGCACAAAACTCAAAATTACATTGAAGACCTTAGTAAAATTAAGAGTACCTGATGGATGAGAAGTTAAGGAATAGCCTTGAACTCACTTGCTGAGAAAAAAAAGACTTGCTAAACACAGGTGCATTTGTTCCAATCTTGAGAGAGTAGTTTTCATGTTTTAGACTGTGTTGGTGAGGCTTATCATTTGAATTTTTGTTTGACCTTTTCAGTTTTTTTTATTTCTAGGTCTATCTCAGTTTTTTTTTTATTTTATTGATTAGTTTTCTAATATGATGTCTTCAACTGCCTTCAGCATTTTACTTCACTGTGTTCATAGCCATCATTGAGGATTTATCCATATCCTCTGTAAGATCCTTGATTTATTTATGTTTTGAGGTCATTGTGTTGGTATGCGGCTATATTGACTTTCTCAGGGTCTGCTCTGGTAGGGTTGTTGTGATTTGGTGTCTTGATTGTTAGTGATTTTGGTTTCTTACTGGTGTCTAGGTATCTGGGTTTGAGATGATTGTGATTCTAGCTTTTGCTCTCTGGACTTGTTAATTTTGGGTTTGTTATGTTGAATTTCTTCACTTCTGTTTCCCTCTCTGAATCTTAGGAAACTGTGCTGGCTGTGTATTATCTTGTAGAGAGTATTTCTGATTGTGTGTCTTGATAGGTCATTAGGGATACTAGACAAAGACTGTTTTTAGGTGTTGGTGATTACACTAAAAATAATGTTGAATAAAGATAGACATTACCTCAGACTAAAGGGCTGGAAAAAGTTTTCCAATCAAACAAACCCAAGAAGTAAGATGGAGTGGCCATTTTGTATCTCATAAAATGGGCTTTCAAACAAAAGTAATCAAAAGAGGACACTTCATACTCATCAAAGGAAAAATCCACTCCAACAACCACTCAATTATGAACATCTATGACCCAAATGCAAGGTCAGCCTCATTCATAAAATAAATATTATGAAAGCTTAAATCACACATTGAATCCCACACATGAATAGTAGGAGAATTTAACACCCACTTTCTCCAAGAGACAGTTTATCAAGGCAGAGACTAAATAAGGAGATAAAGAAACTAACAGACATCTTGAATCAAATGAGCCTAACAGATATCTACAGAACACTTCTCTGCAGCTCATGGATCCTTCTCCAAAACTGACCATATATTCAGTCACAAAGTAAGCCTTGGAAGATATAAGAAAATAAAAATAACTCCCTGAATCTTATCAGACAACTATGCATTAAAGTTGGACTTCAACAACAAGAAAAACAACAAAACGCCTAAAAACTCTTGGAAACTGAACAACTCTACTCATCCACCACAGGATCAGGAAAGAAACAACAACAAAAAAAAATTACTTTTTAGTTGTCAATGAAATGAAGGTACAACATCCCCCAACTTATCAGACACAAATAAAGTGATGCTAAGAGAAAAGTTCTGAGTATTTTTAGAAAATAAAGTGCTTACCTAAAACAATTGGAGAGATCCCATACTAGTAATTTAGCAGCACACTTGAAAGCTCTCAAACAGAAGGATGCAAACACAGAATCTAGAAGTAGATGACAGGAAATATTCAAACTCAGGGCTGAAATCACTAAATTGGAAACAAAGAGACTGATACAAAGAATCAATGAAACCAACAACTGGTTCTTGAAGAAAATCAACAAGATAGACAAACCCTTATCCAAACTAACTGCAAGGCTGAGGGAGAGTTCCAAAACAACATCAAAAACAAAAATGGGGATATAACAACAGACAATGAGAAAATCACCCCCCAAAAAATCATTAGGTCTTAATTCAAAAGCCTTCATTCCACAAAATTAAAAAATCTAAAGTAAAAGGACAATTTTCTGGATAGATTTCCCTGACCAAAACAACATAAAGATCAGAAAAAAGTTTAAACAGTACAATAACCACTGAGGAAATAGGAGTCAATAAAAATCTCCTAACCAAAAAAGCCTAGATCTAGATGGCTGTAGTGCAAAATTTTACAAGACATTCAAAGAAGAGCTAATACCAATGATGATCAAACTACTCCACAAAATAGAAACAGAAGGAATATTGCCAAATTCAGTCTATGATGCCACAGTCACCCTGATACCTAAAACACACAAACACCCAACCAAGAAAGAGAATTTCAGACATGAACATGGACACAAATCTATTCAAGAAAATACAAAGTGAATTCAGAAACACATAATATACATAATCCCACTGATGCATGTACAGTTTAAGATACAAAATCTTCATCAATCTAATCCACCATATTAAGCTCAAAGAAAAACAATCATATGATCATCTCATTAGATGGAGAAAATGTCTTTGACTAACTCTAACATCTCATTAGATGCAGAAAATGACTTTGACCAAATCCAACATCCCAGCATGTTGAAAGTCTTATAGAGATCAAGGATACAAGGTCGATATTTAAACATAATAAAAGCTTTAAACAGCAAGCTCATTGCAAGCATCAAACTAAATGTAGAAAAACTCAAAGCAATCCCACTAAAATCAGGGACAAGAGAAGGATACCCACTCTCTTCATGCTTCTTCAATATAGTACTTGAAGTTCTAGCTAGAGAAATAAGAAAAGTAAGGGAGGTCAAGAACATGCAAATCAGCAAGGAAGAAGTCAAAATAACGCTTTTTGCAGATGGGATGGTAGTGTGTGTATGTGACCCGAAATATTCCACCAGAGAACTCTTTTTATTTATTTTTTTTAATTTTATTTTTTTCTTATCAGTTACATTTTATTAACTCTGTATCCCAGCCATGTCCCAATCCCTCATTCCCTCCCAGTCCCTCCCTCCCTCCCTCATCTCCACCGTGCCCCTTACAGTTGATAAACAGCTTTAGCAAAGTAGCTGGGTACAGGATTAATTAAAAAAAATCAGTAGCCCTCCTGTACATAAAGGACATATGTGCAACGAAAGAAATTAGGGAAACTACACTATTCATAATAGCCAGTAATACTGTAATGTATCTTGGTGTGACTCTAACCAAGTAAGTGAAAGACCTGTATGAAAAGAACTTCAAGCGTCTGATGAAAGAAACTGAAAATGATCAGAAAATGGAAAGATCTCCCAATCTCCTGGATCCGTACGATTAACATAGTGAAAATGACCATCTAACTAAAGGCAATCTACAGATTCAATGCAATCACCATCAAAATACCAACACAGTTCTTTTCAGACCTTGAAAGAACAATTCTAATCTTCATATAGAAGAACAAAACACCCAGAACAGCTTAAACAATTCTATACAATAAAAGAACTTTTGGAGTTATCTCCATCCCTGACTTCAAGTTATACTACACAGCAATAGTAATAAAAACTACATGGTACTGTAATAGAGATAGACTGGTTGGCTGATCAATGGAATGAATTAGAGACCCAGAAATAAACCCTTATACCTTTGGTCAATTGAATTTTGACAAAGAAGCCAAACTGTACAATGGAAAAAAAAATACAGCATCTTCAACATATAGTGCTGGTCTAACTGTATCTCTGCATGTAGAAAAATGCAAAAAGATACATATTTATCTCCCTGCAAAACAAACAAACAAACAAACAAACAACCTCAAATCCAAGTGGGTCAAAAACCTCAATATAACAGCAGATACACTAAATCTGTTCGAAGAGAAAGTTTGGAAGGGCCTTGAACTCATTGGTACAGGAGACAACTTCCTGAACAAAATGCCAACATTTTGTCCGTAAGACCAACAATTAATAAACTGTAAACCTCTATAAGGAAAAAAAAAACACTATCAATGGAACTAAATGTCAGTCTACACATTAGGAAACAAAAAACCTCATCAATCCTATTTTCAACAAAGTGCTAATATCCAAACTATACAATGGACCCAAGAAATCAAACACCAACAAAAAAAGATTCAATTAAATAATTGGCATAGAATTAAACAGAGAAGTTTCAATAGGGAAATTTTGAATGCCTTAGAAGCACTTTAAAATGCTCACCTTCCCTCATCATCAGAGAAATGCATATCAAAATGACTCTGAGATTCCATCTCATACCAGTCTGAATGGCTAAGATCAAAATGTCAAGTTACAGAATATCCTGGCTAGGATGAAGACAAAGGGGAACACTCCTTCCTTGCTGGTGTGAGTGTAAACTTTGACAAGCACTGGTTCTTTCTCAGAAAATTGGGAAGAGCCTTACCTCAAGACCCAGCTACACCACTACTGGATATATACCTAAAAGATGCTCAACAAGAAGGACACCTAATCAAACTACATTAATTTAAGTTTTATTTGTAGTAACCAGAACCTGGAAACAACCTAGATGTCCCACAACTGAAGAATGGATAAAGAAACTGTGGCACATTTACAAAACAGGATACTACTCAGCCATTAAAAACAAAGCAATCATGAAATTTGCAGGCAAATGAATGGAACTGGAAAAGATCATCCTGAGTGAGGTAATGCAAACCCAGAATGACACACCTGGTGTGTACTCACATGTGGATTTTAGCCATATAAGAATAAGTATAAGAATAAGTATACTTTGAGGCACAGACCAATTGGAGATAAGTAACAGAGGATCCAAGGAAGGATGCATAAACCTTACTTGGGTGTAGAGTCAGCATGGACAGAAGTACTGGTTAAAGAGAGGGAAGAAAGCAGGAGAGGGGGTGTAGAGAGTTAAGAGGGTAGATATCAGATTTCGGGAGAGAGGACAGAAGGCTTTTAGGAAAATGGCCTGAGGGTGTAATATCTCTGGAACAATCTGGAGATTCAACTCATGGTAGATTCCTGGGAGGATATGAGGGAAATTCAAGCATAGACTCCTAAAGCAGAGGCCATAAAGACTAAAGAGTGCACCCTCTAACTAGAATAGCCTCCTAGTACAAGGAGGGGAACACCAACACACCCTCAAAAAATCCAACCCAAATTTACTCTGCCTTCAAGATGTGTAGGGAAAATGATAGAGCAGTTAGAGCCAAGAGTGAAGGAATACCCAACCATTGCCTGACCCAACCAAATACCCATACTATGGGAGAATGGCCATCTCTGTCACTATAAATGATACTCTGCTAAGGTTCCAGACAAGAGCCTGTGAGCTGTCCTCTGAGAGACTCTATGTATCAGTGCCTCAATTCAGATGTTGAAACTCACAGGCCAACATATGACAATGAGTAGGAAGTCTTGTGGAAGTGAGAGGAAAGAAAGAGAGACCTGGATGTGACAGAAGCTCCACAGGAAGACCAACAGAGCCAAACAACCAGGCCCTAGGGAAGCTTGCTGAGACTGAAGCATCAATCAAGTTCCATGCAACAACTGCACCTAGGCCCTACTAAGATATAGAAGATTGGCAGCTTAGGCTTCATGTGGCTTCTCTAGTAAGGGAAGTGGGGTCTGCATTGGACATGGATTCACTTACTAGCTTTTTGATCACTTCCACCAGTGGGACTGCCTTGCAAGGCCACAGGTAAAGATGACATGCTGTTTCCTGATGCTACTTGATGATCTGGTGTGTATGAGAATTGGAGCTTCCCTTTGTTGAAGAACAGGCAGGGGTTGGAGTAAAGATAGGAAAGGAAAATAGGAGAGACTGGAAGAAGAGTAGGGATGGGACTACAACCAGTGACATAAAGAGAATGAAAAATAAACTTTAAAAAACAGAAATAATTGTGTCCTACAGTATGGCTTTCCACCTCATCACACCCGAGCACTCAGAGTTTGTCTACCATGAACTGTCCATCTCAGTAATCCTGGGAATCTTCCTCCTACTCCTCCCTTATCCTACCCCCACCAGGACTTCCTCACATGTGGGGAGAGGTGATTAGGCTCAAGCATTCCACAAATGTTCCCCTGAATATGAGCTGTGGTGCAAGACATAAAAATGTGATGACCCATACCTGTTTTTTTCAGGCACTGTCTGATAAGAGAAATTATCCACAGTCATTTTCTTAATACTTTATGTCATTTTAAAAGTATTAGATTTTACATTAAAAAACTATATGAAAAAAACCATTAATAGGCCCATTAATCTCTGCCAATAGATTACAATTTAGAGAATTTCCAAAGAACAACGATAAGAACAGAAAGAAACTCTTCCATGTGATTACATCTTCCTGATGATAGCAAAGAGGAAAATCCCACTTTCTAGAACCATCAAGACAGCTCATCTCTGTCCTCTATGACTCCAATAAGATGACTAAGAGCCCCTATCAGTCCAGCCCAGCTTACCAGACACACTGAACTCCTTACCAATATCTCCACATCTAACCCAAGTTCAGAGTCTCCCACCTGGGGGTGTTATCTTCACTTCCTTGAAAATGCCTGTTCCTTCATCTGCCTCAGTTTCCTCAAAGAACACAAAGATAAAACACCTGAAGATGTCACAAGCAAACTCCATCTGAAGCCAGCCAGCCAGTTCTACTAGTAAGAACATTTTTACTTCTGGGGTGGGGTGGGTGGGAATACTACCCTTTGACACACCCATCAGAGAACAGTCCTTTTTGAGAACCAGCCTTCAGTTGTGGCTCTTATGATATCGATGCTCTATGAGGAAGAGATACCCAAACTCTTAAGTCTTGGATCTTGCTCGGGAGCTTCACTGGGCAAGACCCTGTTGGTTCTCCCTAGGTCCTCTTGAGTCTTAGCAAGCTTACTCTAGTGGATGGTGCACATAGTCATTAAACTAGCTTAAGAGAGAGCAAGCATCCATGGGACCATACAGTTTATCCTAGCACATAACATAACAGATCTGCTAGTATAGAATTATATAAACAAATATTTCACAGCCCCCAAATTCCTCAAGACATTTGAAAAAGATCAACCAACACAAATGTATTTCAAAGAAAACAGCAGGTGGCAGCAGAGGGTTACTTTTTTTTTCTTTCTGACTCTGGCATGGAATGCAAACTGAACAATGAGCTGCATTGGCCTTTTTTTAAGTTACACAATCAAACACGAACATACAGCATCAACAGCACATAGAAGAGCCTCCGGATAGGTGGTATACCAGATGGGGATGACATTCATTGCCTTAGTGTGTGGCTTTGACTACAAACAAATGAGCTTATTTTACTTTCCTACAGCAAACATGGGCTTGAGGCTGGGAGTGTGGCTCAATTGGTAGAGTACTTACCTAGCATGTTAACCCCAGTATTGAATCAACAGCACTGCATAAAACTAGGGTTTCAACACATTTTCAAGATCCCAGTACTTGGGAGGTGGAGGCAGAAGGGTGAAATATTCAAGGTCACTCTCCACTATATACAGAGTTCAATGCCAGACTGAACTACAAGATATCCTATCAAGAAAAAGAAAAAAGGGAAGAGGAAGGCAAAGAGGGAGGGAGGGAAGCAGACAAGCCTCATCTTCAGGATGAACTTCTCATCTCTCTTCATGGAAAGGGTCATTTCACTTCATCAGCTGAGGAAAACTCTGTACAAATCCATTGAATGTAATAAGCAATATATTTCAGAGAAATGCTCCAGACTTCATACCAACATTTAATTTTCCCTCTGTGTATACGTTCAACTATACAAATATGCTGTTAAATCATTTAATGTAGAGAACTGATAGCATGGAGAAAACATTTGGATTGACTGGAGTTGCCATCAGCAGCTTATATTATAACCTATTGAACTTGGGTCCTGAAAGAGCCAGAAAATGACATCTGTGTGCCAAAAAAATTCATTAGAATTTCCTTCTCGGTCATTGTTCAGAAAGAAAAGTTCTCTTCTGGCCACCATATTTTAATAGGGATCGTTAATACACCAGATTTTTTTTCCAGGATCTCTCAGAAAACAAGATTGTGTGCATACCTTCTATTTCACATTAAGAAAACATCTTGGAAGAGTCATATGTCCCCAAAGAAAGAATCGTTTTTGCACCATGAAATTAGCTGGTCTTCTCTGTCCAGTCTTCCTTTTCCAAGCCATGCTTTCTTTGAATAACTGGTTCTTGTAAGTAGAACTGGAAGTTCTGCGGAACACGTCTCCAGAGGAACTGCTTAGAAAAGATGACTGCCTTTTTCTGTAGCTCTTTGATGCTCATCTCTCCCTGAATGAAATATCTTAAAATATTGGAGTTGGGTGGGGTGTTAGAAATCCTCAAGTCACAACCCAGATGCCCCTCAACTGAAGAATGGATGCAGAAACTGTGGTACATCTATACAATGGAGTATTACTCAGCAATGAAAAATAAGGAAATCATGAAATTTGCAGGTAAATGGTGGGACCTGGAAAGGATCATCCTGAGTGAGTTGTCCCAGAAGCAAAAAGACACGCATGGTATATACTCACTCATATAAACATACAATATAAATTAACCCACTAAAATCTGTACATCTAAACAAACTAAGCAAAAGAGAGGACCCTAACTAAAATGTTCAATCCCCATCCTGAAAGGCAAAGAGGATGGACATCAGAAGAAAAAGAAAATAGGAAACAACCTCGGAACCTGCTACAGAGGGCCTCTGAAAGCCAGAAGAAAACAGGAAACAACCTTGAAACCTGCCAAAGAGGGCCTCTGAAAGCTTCTGCAGTATAGACTGTCAAAGCAGATGCTGAGCCTGATGGCCAACTGATGGGCAGAGTGAATGGAATTTTATGTAAGAAGTGGGAAATAGTAAGAGCTGGAGGGGACAGGAACTCCACAAGGAGAGCAACAGAACAAGATAATTTGAACACAGGGAACTTCCCAGAAAATCATACTCCAACCAAGGACTATTCATGGAGATGACCTGGAACCCCTGCACAGCTGTAGCCCATGGCAGTTCAGTGTCTAACTGGTTCACATAGTAATGGGAAGAGGGACTGCCTCTGACATAATCTGATTGGCCTGCTCGTTGATCACTTCCCCCTGAGGGGGGAGCAGCCTTACCAGGCCACAGTAGAGGACAATGCAGCCACTTTTGATGAGAACTGATAGACTAAGATCAGAAAGAAGAGGAGAACCTCCCCTATCAGTGGACTTAGGGAGTGACATGCATGCAGAAAGGGGAGGGAAGGTGGGATCGGGAGGGGAGAAGGGAGGGGCTTATGGGGGGATACAAAATGAATATAGTGTAATTAATAAAAAATTTTAAAAAAGAAAAAAAAAGAAATCCTCAAGTCTGGTTCCTGCATATGAATTATGCCAAACCAGTCTATCAACTGCTTCAGCTTTCTCTTCTCAGTTGGAGAAAGAACAGGAATGGGATGGAGAGATGGCTTAGTGGGTAAGAACACTTGTTGAGCAAACATGAAGACTTGAGTTCAGATCCCATGGACCATGTGAAAATCCAGTCTTCCTGTGTTGGGAGAATGGTGGGGAGGAAGACAGAACAATGATGGGGACTTGCTGACGGCCAGCATAGCTCCAAGCTCAGTGAGAGATCCTCTCATGAAACTGAGAAGGGAAAGGACAAAACAAGGCACTCAAACTCTTCCTCTGGTTTCCACATATGTCACCAGGCACATGCACCTGCATCCAAGTAGGAATACACCACAAACACACACAAACACACACACACACACACAAGAACAGATGCCCTTTGTTTTAGGAGAGGACATCCTTAGTTGTTACTATTTTTAAAAGTGGCCAGTTAATGATCATTGACTGTACTGCCAACCAGGGGTTGACGCTTTCCTACACCTTTGTATCATTCACCCTTACCAGCCCATAAGGTAAATATGATTCCCCTGGCTTTATAGCTAATGTAATAGAGACTGATGTTAAAGGCATTTGTCCACAATTACAGGGCTGGAAGGAGGGAGAGTCAGTGTTCAAATTCAAGGTTGCCTGACTTCAACACCCAACCCCTTTACTGTCCTCCCTACTGACTGCCAAATGAAACAAGGGCATAGTATAAGTCACCCAGGCTCTCTTGGACTCTAGCATTAATTTAGGGCTTCACATAATGAGGTGAGTGAGGAGTCCTCCACAGTGATAAAGCAGACAGAGGTGCCTGTGTCTAAGAGCAAGATCTTAAAGGCCTGGCTATTTCCTGTTATCAGCTTGTCAGGTCTAACCTGATAGTTTACTCTAAAGCTTCCTAGATATTAGTGAGAGTCTTTTGACTTGGTGTTATTGATTTGTCTATGATGTAATAAAAAAAAGTGTTGGAGGAAATTTGGGATGGATTTTTATCTGGAACCAAACTGTTAGTTTGGAGGACATTTTTGTTGTTGGCCTTTTTTTCCCTCAATCCAGGTCATATAGTGCTGGACCATGAGTGTGGTCTGTATTAGGGTATCTGATTGTTGTCTAGAGTGGCACAGATGTCTACAGTGGCATGGGAATTACTGCATGGAAACACCAGCTTCCCACTTTGGGGGGGACTTTGGCCTTTCAGAAAAACCAGCAAAGTTTAGATACAGTTGTAATATTGCTTATAAAATCAATGAAACAAAATGGAGCCTTTGGTGGGAATATTTAAATTGTCCACCTAGGGCCAATGGAAACTATATGTACAGAAAATCAGCTTCCTCCTCTAGGAAAAAATAATATACTTGGAATGGGTATAGATAACCCATTTGATTTAAATCTCACAGCTTCCTCTTTGTAAATAAGGTCTCTGATCCCGTCTGTGAGCAGTATATTCAAGGCCAAGCTGACTTAACAAATATCACCTCCATGGCTAGTTGTTCTGATGTCAATACCTCATTCTCTATCACTCCAATCCACTCCAACATCCTCTCTCATCTGGAGCATACCACTGGCAATATACCTGATGCCTGGAACAGGACACTGCACAAAGTAGATGCAAAGACTGTACATTATTGAATGAATAAATGAAATCCATGGGCTGGGGAGATACGTCAGTGTTTAAGGTGCTTGCTGTACAATCAGAAGGACCTGAGTTCAGATTCCCAGCTCATATATGAAAAGCCAGGGGTAGCAGTATGCCTGTAACCCTAGTACTGAGAAGGTAGACAGGGGGGACCTCAGGGCTTACTGGTCAGCCAGTCCAGCTGAATTGGTGAATTCCAGGTTCAATGAGAGTCTCTGTTTCAAAACATGAGGGCAATAAAGAAAGACACTGGACAGTCTTCTGGCATAATCATGGGAACACATGTATGTGAGCATGCACACACACACACACACACACAAAATTCTATTTGTCCTGTATTAGTGACCCTGTCACATAATTGTCTGAGATCTACCACAGTACTATGTCTCTGAGGTGTTAGCTATGCCCTGTTTCTGCAAATTCCTTCAACAGGTACTGGATTGTTGGGACCACAACAAAATACTAAGGGCTGGTAGAATAAGCAGTAGAAACATGTTTTATTGTGATTCTGCAGGCTGGATGGCCCCCTCCTTGGCTTGCAGGTAGCAAATATCTCTCTGTGTACTTAGGGATGGGTCTTCTTGTGGAGACAGAAAATGGTGGCCACATCTCTAATCCCAGCACTCAGGAGGCTGAGAGAATCTTAAATTCATGGCCACAAAAATAAATAGAAACAAGAAGGTACAGATTAGATTAACCAACACACACAACATTATTATTTTCTTCTTGTTTTAAACATTCTTTCATCATTTGTTCATTTTTCAAGTTTATGTCTATGAGTGTTTATCTCTGTGTGTGTGTATGCATGTGCACCAAATTCCTGCTAGGTGCCTCTGGGTTTAGAGGCAGAAAAGGGCAGCAGACTCTCTGGCACTGAAGTTACAGATGTTTGTGAGTCATGATGTAGATGGTGGGGAATAGACTGGTTTTCTTTACTTTTCTTTCCCTTTCTCATCTCTTCTCTCTCTCTTTTTAATTAAAAAATTGTTTTTTCAAGACAGGGCTTTTTGTGTAGCCTTGGCTGTCCTGGAACTTACTCTGCAGACCAGGATGGCCTGGAACTCACAGAGATCTGCCTCCCCCTGCCTCCCAACAGCTGGGATTGAAGGCATATGCAGGCTTGAACCCTGGTTTTACTATAAGAGCAGCAGCAGCATTAGCAGCACTCTTAACTGCTGAGTCCTGGCTCCAGCCCTCTTAATTTTTCTGAATTTCTCTTCAAAGTCAGGTCATGAGATTCTGAGGGTTAAGAGTTTAAAAAATGAATGGTTGATAAAATTCATTAGTAATTCCAGTTCTTTCTGTGAATTCCAAGTAGGACTTCTCTTGGTGTGCTTGCTTCTCAAAGGCTTTCTGTCATTCTTTTCATTTGTTTATTACTATTTAGTTTGTGCTGTTGTTTTGATTTTTGCAATAATGTCTCAGTATGTATCCCAGGCTGGCTTTGAACCTACAATCTTTCTGCCTGAGGCTTGGAACTACAAATTCAAACCATGTTGCCTTGCTCTCTGCTGTTCCTGGTGCCAGTACCACACTGCAGCTCCTCCTGGATGCCTGCATAGGCCACCAGAACACCTGTTTTGTGCTGCCTCATCGCCAGCTAGCTTTCTTCCCATTGCTGCAGCTTCTTTTTTCTCCAAACACCTTCCCTGGCTGCAGTTAACCCTTCTATTTCTGGCTGTTCCACTAGATGAAGCCCTGAGTCTAAAACAAATAAACCAGCCAATTTTTGTTCTAGTCTGTTATGGATCCATTTTTGGAGCTGCCTAGGTATGACAATGCATGAGCTAAACAAAGTGGAGTGGTCTCAGGAGCTAAACACTGCTCAAAATAGCAATGGTGCCATGCCACGCCCAGAGAGCATCCAATTCATTTAGTTTGGCAAGGTGGTCTTATCAGAGATTCTACAAAGTTCATGTGTTTGTAATAGGCTAACGAGGTTAAGGATCACTGTTCTAACAGGTGTCCATCAAATTGACACCAAAGGTTACCAACGAGGCTCAATGAAAAAGCAACAAAAACCTGGCAATCCGGGACCATGTGCAACTTGTGTAAAAGGGTTAGAGTGAGCCTATTTGTTATTGTTTTTTCAGAACAAGGTTTCTCTGTGTAGCTCTGGCTGTCCTGAAACTCACTTTATAGACCAGGCTGGCCTCAAACTCAGAGATCTGCCTACCTCTACCTCCAGGGTGCTAGTATTAAAGGTATGTACCACCACCGCCTGTCTAACAATGTGGGCGTAGCTCGTGACTGTCTTTGGTGGAGTAGAGCAACCTGGATGGGAAGTGGAGGGTGGTGCTCAGCAGCAACTCTGGGATCATCTGAAGCAGGACCTGCAGGGTGCTGTGGATGACAGTCAGTCTTCCTGCAGTCAAAGGAATACAGCTGACAGGATGCTGGCCCATACCACAACCAACTTTATTTGCTGGGTTTTAATAATATAAGAATCTTCATTTTATCATCTCTATCTTTTGCATGAGTTTGAACAGTTTCAGAATAAGCTTTTAAATATTGTTAATGTAGTAGAGGAAATGAGAAACTGAGCAACAAAAGAGAATGAGAGGAACAGAAACATTCAACTATTTACTGTTGGAGAAGTTATCATAGCACCCACTTACAAGCAGATGAACTTTTTCTTCAAATTAAACCTGACATGAAGCCCCAACATATAAAACAGAAAAGGAGTGGAGGTGTCTTCCTGGAAGTGGAAGACAGAGCCTGGCTAGTTTTCTCCCCATTGTCACCCCAGAGAACTTCAGATTTCTTTGTGGAGACTGAAGAAAGCAGCTTGCAATAAGCTTGAAATAAGATGTGTGCATCTTATTTCATATGCATGCTGAACAACTGGCTGGCAGTTTGGAGAGAGAAATCCCTGCCTCTCATCATAAGCAAAAATAAATTCCTTTACATTAAAATGTTTAAAGAATGAAAAAAAACATGACATTATTAAAGTGGATGTTCTAAGATATTAAGGCAGAAAAAGACTGCATATAGGCCACTGAAGATGTAAATTATGAAGGTGGCAGAAGGGAGCTATGTCAGAATCATACCTGAGCCAGTTTGTAGTTCCTTTATCCCAGCAGTGGGGATTCAAAGGCAGGCTATCGCTTTGAGTTCCAAGCAAGCCAGCCCTTCATAGCGAGCCATACATACATACACACATATATACATACATACAGATGGATGCTTTATAATTATTGAATAACAAATTAACAGCTAAATCAGTTCCCTTGGTGTTATATCACCAAGTATTACAGATATCACTCGGTAACCAAAGCCTTAAAAGGGCAAACACAAGTCTTTTATTCCAATCACAATTATTAATCTTAACTCTCAGACCACACATTACACTTCTCATACACACACATATTTAATGTTACAGAATTGCAAATAAAGGGTTAAAAGGACAACAGGACTCCAATTACCTTAGTGAAAGAGCCCAGAGTTATTGCAAAGAGCTGGTGTCACTACAGTCACAAAGCTAATCCAGCACAGAGCAGAAGCCCTGGGGAAGGAATCTGGCATTCAGGTGCTCTTTGAAGACATGCATACCTGATGGTCTAAGGACAGGTTGATGAGTGCCATTCCCCAGTGCAAGGAGTTTCTCTTTTTACATGAACCAGCTGAAGGTTTGTATCCTCTGTTGGTCTTGTGTGTTTGGTATACTCAAAAGCCTGTTTCATTTTATTTTATTTTATTCTAACAGGAGTTAGAATAAAGTACTCAATTAAGTACTCAATATATAAAGGACAGGGTTTTGATATATCCATGTGTTTACTTTGAACTTACTTTGAACTTCATAGGTGCTAGTATTTGCTATGTGTGCTATTTATAAGTTTTTGCCTCATTCTTTGTGCCAGTTGTTTACTTACACAAACAAGACATGGAGTCATTCTGTTTAAGCTTTTGCACTCAAAATGTATCCTATTGCTATTTACAAATAAAAGAGTTTGAGGCAAGACACAGCCTGAATGTTAGTGTTCCATACAATAGGAAATAATTGGATCAGGACATAGTCTGATCTCCATAGAAGGAAAAAGTCATTTTATATTTTACACACACACCAGTCAAAAAGAATCAAACAGCCTCTCTGGAGTGACTCACCTCTGTCTAGTCCACACAGACAACACAGATCAAGCTTTAATAAAATGAACCAGAAAGTTCAGATTATAGTAGGAAATGAAGCATGAAGAAGATTCAGCTGACAATCATAACCATGTTATTAGAACAAGATAATAAATTAAGGATTTTTTTAAGTACTCAATATATAAAGGACAGTATGAGAACCATAAGGGCCTGTGAGGTGGATCAGTGGGCAGAAGCCCTGCACAGGACTGACCTCCTGTACTCTCCCCACTGACCCCCAGCCTACAGTGGAAGGAGAGAACAAACTCCCAACAGCTGTCTTCTGCCCCACCTGTATGCCCACACCCACAAGCCCAAATCATATTCTTTCTTTCTTTCTTTCTTTCTTTCTTTCTTTCTTTCTTTCTTTC
>NW_026595897.1:0-5424 GCF_907164565.1 Psammomys obesus
TTCTTTCTTTCTTTCTTTCTTTCTTTCTTTCTTTCTTTCTTTCTTTCAGAGAAGGTCTCTCTATGTAACTTTGGCTGGCTTGGGACTTGCTATGTAGATCAAACTAGCCTAGAATTCACAGAGATCCTCCTACTTCTGCCCCCCTCACCCCGCCAACATTTTGCTTCCAATTATTTATCCTAAAGAAGTCATAAAATGACCCAAAAATAAGTGCAAAAGAAACATTTTAATGGGAAAAATAAAGGAAAATTATATTGTGTAACAGCAGACAGGAACAGTTAAACAAATTGTGATGTTTTCATCTAATGATAATTCATGCAGGAAATGAAAATGCTGTTGTATAGAGATGGATATATATCCATAAAGTCAGTTGAACATCTTCCAGAGTAGGGTCCAAGGATTTGTGATGACCTTTAGTTAATCCCAAATACTGTATCAGGCTGGTCATAAGAGGGTCTCTGTCTCCTCTGAAATGTCTCAAGTCACAGGTTTAGCAATGGGAAAGACTTTAGTTGAGCAGCTGAACCACAGTGCTTATACTTGCCTTGAATTCCCTGAAGTCATAAGACTCCCTCAGATGAAGGCTAGATGCCTGTTCCCTGCTTACAGCTGCCCCTAAGCTGGTGCCCAACCTGTCTTTGGCAGCTTTGTCTGGTAAGTTGAAGTTCTGCCAGAGTGAGGTTTTGGCTGGATATCTCTGTGGCTACGGGACAAACTTTGGAAATGAGTGAGTGGCTTGGGCCACTGTCAATGAGGCCAAAGTGGTCTTTGCTCTTGTCAGTTTCCATAAGCCCTTCAGACCACTGTGAACCCACTGGCACAGGATTGGAGCTTCTAGTAATTTCCTCTTGCATACATGCCTTGTGCCTCTTCAGTGGCTGGCACAGTTCTGAGTTACTGCTTAGCAAGAAGTACTTGGGGCCAGGATGGTCTGTTGCTGAATTTATGATCTGCTCTCACTGGGAGCCTCATGAAATTGTTAAGATCAAATAGGGCATGGAACTGGATGGGACTGACACTACCTATATCAAGGGGCCAACAATTGAGGCCTTGTGGGGAGATTCTACATGCTATGTAGGCTACTTTCTTCTGAAGGAGGACCTGTCTCTATCAGGTTGTGTGTAGACTCAGACCCAGGCCCAGTTCTTTTCATTGTGTATAATTCACTTCTGCAAAAAAGAAAAGATCCAATCCCTTAGCTAGGGCTCTTTAATTCCATTCTCAGACACTTCCATCCTTCAAACCAAACAGCTTCCAGATATTCTAAACTAGCTAGAGGTACAAACAATTCAGAGTGTTCAAAAGGCCAGTAAATATTTCAGGAAAGCACAATAGTTGATCTTCCAGGATTGGCTGAGCAAGACAATACACAGCCTACTAGGTAGGCATGTATATGGAGCCACCTGGCCTTCAAGCTTAGAATCTAGCACTCCTCACCTGCTCTGGAGGTGACAGAAAACAGGGACAAAGGAAAGAGAGAGAGAGGGGCAAGGGAAGAGAGCATGAAAAAGACTTGGGAAAGAGAAAGGAAGAGGTGACTGGAGGGGGAGAAGGAATAGTGAAGGTCTCAGGCCCTCGTAGGTGCACGATTCTGGCTGCACGTCTGTCTGCCTGTCTGTCTTTTGGTCTCTGGCCAGCAGCTGCTCACTGCACAGCATGAGGGTGCCGAGTAACTGTCCTGGCACAGCAAGCCATCATGCAGTTCCATGGGGGGGACCCAGTTGGCATCTGCAAACCTCTTTTTTTCTTTCTTTCCTCTTTCATTAAGGCTATGTGCTGACTCCCACATAGGAGAACTTATTAAACTGCACTTATTAAACTGTCCACCACTCTCAGGGACCACGAGTGACAAACAGCAGGGGGTGATACAGCCCCACTCATGGATGCTAGGGTCTAGTGAGGACTTGGGCTCCTAGCTGAGAGTTTCTCAGAGACTTGAGAACATTTTGCTGGCTTTGCCTGAGTAGCTATTTAATACCTGCAGCTGCAGCATAAACTCTCTACTTAGAAAGTCCCCAAAGAATGCCTTAGCTCAGGTTCAGTGAGCAACCCCATAAAATTGGGAGTGTGTTGTGCAACCTGAGAAGCCCAGGCTTGCCTAACTACTGGGGATCACCCTATCTCACCTGGTCTGGCCGCCACACAAGGTGGTGAACCCAGGACACACGCTTTGTACACCCATATGGACAGCAGAACTCGTGACAGATAAAGCCGTGTAAAGAGATGTTGGCTTACACCCACACTGAAGTTCTTTCTTCCCCAAACAAGAAGGAAGACACCAGCACCCACAGGCCAACCCAAACCAAGATCACCCTTCCTTATATGCATGAACTGAAAAGGAATCAGCATTGAGACAGTTTATTGGTTTGCTTTTTCCCAGGTCACATATTTTAAGTAAATAGATTATAAGAGACATAAAGTCTTTTCTTCTTCCACAGGTGGTAATCAGGCACTCTCCACTTTACACACACACACACACACACACACACACACACACACACACTCACACACACACAACCAAACAACCTTATAGCTCGCTGAGACCTTCATTTCTTAAAGTAGGGGATGGTGACAATATAATTTCCTTTAAAATGCCCTTAATGCAATATATAATGTACAAAAATATCTCTACGTATTTGAAGTTATAAAAAAAGCACCTCTCAAGAGAAACAAACTTAAATATGACAGTTACTTTTGTATAACAAGCATTGCACTTTTATTCACTGGGTTTTGGAAAGTTCAGGTAGTAATGAGGCTTATTATCCCCGTGAGAAACCAGTTTGTGAGCAGGCTAGGCAGCGGCTCAGAACCCTGCCCGAAGAGTAACAGTCTGTACTTCTCAGTGTGTGTGGTGAGCCTGGCTTGATCTTGGGTTCCTCTACCTCCGTTAGGGGCAGCCAGGCAGATCTCTGCAGGTTTGTCTCAGTCCTCCCTGGTGCAAAGCAGGTGCCAAAGGGAAAGTACCCCAACTGTTCAATGCTGGCACCCTTAACTAAATCCTAAAGAGCTTGGGGATGACTCAGTGGGTCCCCGGAGGCTGCGGTTGCCTGTGTCTGCTCTTGGGAGGACACCACAGCCTGGGCCTGGAGGACCTCCGGCAGGGAACGTGGGCATCAACGGCCATAGCCTTGAGGGCTGATCTTGTTTTTGGGGGCAACAGCGTCCTTCCTTTTGTCTGTCAACTGGTAGATCTGTTGGGCCAATTTCTGCAATGTGCAGGTCCCAAAGCGGCATCGAGAGTTGCGGGAGCCAGGGTTCATCACCTTGCGGGAGCGTTTGACTCGAAAGTGGGCTGAGCTCGGAGTGCTGCAGAGAAGGAAGCACACTTGAAACTTAACCAACCAGAGCTTTGGCCCTAAGCACCTCGGACCAGGGCCAAACAACCTGAGGGACCTGGGACCTGCTCCCTCCACCAGAGCTGCAGTCTGGCCTGGACAATCGTCCCAGGGCCAGGGTAGTGGAAAGGGCACATCCTCTGTAGAGGGTGTAGTTACCTGGCTTGTGGAGTTTTAGATGTGCTCTTCTTCTCCTGGTCCAGAACAAAAGTCTCCAAAGGAACTGTCTCCTCACCAGTGAGTTCTGAGGCATCGCTGCTGGATGCCTGCATTTCCATCTCTCCACTGCTTAGTGCCTGCTTATCCCACCTAGAAAACACAAACAGATGCGTTTGGCTTGAGTTCAAGTGATGTCCCGACCAGCTCCCAACTCCACTTCCTTCTAACCCCTCCAGACCATCCCTCATTGTTCCATGACCGCCATGTATTAGTACTGAAGAAAGCACTGCCCCAAACTCACTGCAAGGACACATCCTCTGGCTGAGTGGCATCCACGCCTAGAAAGGCGAGTAAACCCAGGAACATCAGGATGATGGAAACCAGCTTCATTTTGTGCTGATGCTCAGATATCCTGGAAAGGAGCAAGAAGCTGAGGGTTTTCAAATGGACCAGCTGCACAGCCCCGGAGCAGAAGGAAGGGCAGTGGCAGGAGGGGGAGCAGCTTGGCGGCACTCTGCCTGGTTCTGCTGGTTTTTTCTTCTTGGAGCAGAGAGGCACCTAGAGGCTTTGGGGCTGGTCAGGTGGGTGACAAGCAAAGCAAAGGAAGCCAGAGTGCCAGGCTTCCAGAGGTCTCCAACTCAAGTCCTAGGATCCTGGCCCACGGATTTCAGGTGAGATCCAGCAAGGTGCATGAGTTAGACCTGGACATGAGGTGTGCTCTACAGTGGATCCCTGTGGGTTCCACTTGTCCAGGTCTCCAAGCTTTGGGGATTTGGAAAAGCCACACCCCACTCCCCAACACGCTGGAGACCAGCGGTCCCTATCTGCTGAAGGAGTGAGTTGTCAAGCAATAGGAGAAAGTTTGAGATGTCTGGCTGACCCTGGCAAAACCCCCAAGTCCAAGACTCACTGCGATGAGAAACCAGGAGCGGTAACGCTGGAGCTCTCCTGCCTAGTGTCACCAAGAAACCACTGAATAGCCAAAGCCAGGTCCAGCATTTTATACACTCAGGGGCTGTCGGGGCCTGCTCTGCCCTGTAGGCTTCTCTTTCCTCCAGTGTGCTGGCTTCTAAGATAAGGCCTGCCCAGAAGCTTGCCTGTGGGTATAGGGGTAAGGGTGGAGGTTCCTTATGGCCAGGCATCTCGGAGATCGGTTTTGAGAGATTAGACTGTTGCAGGACTTCCGCTGCCCTATTTCCTGGCTTAGGGTTCAGGCAGTGAGAAGGAAAAGAAAGCCAGAACAACTTGGGTTAGAGGAATACTTTTCCTTGAAAGACTACACCCCAGGGTGCTGGTCTGAGCTTTCAGGATAGAGCTGAAAGAACTGGGGGACAGGCGGGACACGTGGCTAACCTAGACCTTAGACTTGGGGATCTGTGGCCTCAAATGGGCCTTGCCCCCTGCCAGCTTAGCACCTGGCTGAGCCTTGATCCCTACCTCTTCATGCAGAGTACACCTGGAAGGGTTAGGTCCTGGCCAGCAAGATTTCATAATAAGGGCAAAGCTGGAAACGGCTGAATTGAAAATTAGGGTTTGTAGAGGGTAGTTATCTGAAGATTGAGAACTCAAATTCCTATTTGGAAATACAGGAATAGCCAAAATTAGGAAGAGAGAGAGTTCTGTTTTCCTCATAATACTATATCCTTATAAGGCTGTGACCTGAGAATTGGCCTGACTACCTTCATTCACCCATTGCAAACGTAAGGATTGACTGACAGGGAGAACACTAGTACTGCATGTGTGCTACTTTCTGTCTCTTTTGATTTCATACATGCTCCCGAACTGGGGTTCTCATGTATCAAAGTAAAGTTCAAAGATTGGAAGTATACTGCCCAGTCATACTAACGGTGGGAAGCTTTAGAGTCCAAACTTGAAAGACAGCAGTGTGGGTGAGACGGCTGAATTTTTTCTGGCTGGGGTCATCATTCTC
>NW_026595898.1:0-5424 GCF_907164565.1 Psammomys obesus
TTCTTTCTTTCTTTCTTTCTTTCTTTCTTTCTTTCTTTCTTTCTTTCAGAGAAGGTCTCTCTATGTAACTTTGGCTGGCTTGGGACTTGCTATGTAGATCAAACTAGCCTAGAATTCACAGAGATCCTCCTACTTCTGCCCCCCTCACCCCGCCAACATTTTGCTTCCAATTATTTATCCTAAAGAAGTCATAAAATGACCCAAAAATAAGTGCAAAAGAAACATTTTAATGGGAAAAATAAAGGAAAATTATATTGTGTTACAGCAGACAGGAACAGTTAAACAAATTGTGATGTTTTCATCTAATGATAATCCATGCAGGAAATGAAAATGCTGTTGTATAGAGATGGATATATATCCATAAAGTCAGTTGAACATCTTCCAGAGTAGGGTCCAAGGATTTGTGATGACCTTTAGTTAATCCCAAATACTGTATCAGGCTGGTCATAAGAGGGTCTCTGTCTCCTCTGAAATGTCTCAAGTCACAGGTTTAGCAATGGGAAAGACTTTAGTTGAGCAGCTGAACCACAGTGCTTATACTTGCCTTGAATTCCCTGAAGTCATAAGACTCCCTCAGATGAAGGCTAGATGCCTGTTCCCTGCTTACAGCTGCCCCTAAGCTGGTGCCCAACCTGTCTTTGGCAGCTTTGTCTGGTAAGTTGAAGTTCTGCCAGAGTGAGGTTTTGGCTGGATATCTCTGTGGCTACGGGACAAACTTTGGAAATGAGTGAGTGGCTTGGGCCACTGTCAATGAGGCCAAAGTGGTCTTTGCTCTTGTCAGTTTCCATAAGCCCTTCAGACCACTGTGAACCCACTGGCACAGGATTGGAGCTTCTAGTAATTTCCTCTTGCATACATGCCTTGTGCCTCTTCAGTGGCTGGCACAGTTCTGAGTTACTGCTTAGCAAGAAGTACTTGGGGCCAGGATGGTCTGTTGCTGAATTTATGATCTGCTCTCACTGGGAGCCTCATGAAATTGTTAAGATCAAATAGGGCATGGAACTGGATGGGACTGACACTACCTATATCAAGGGGCCAACAATTGAGGCCTTGTGGGGAGATTCTACATGCTATGTAGGCTACTTTCTTCTGAAGGAGGACCTGTCTCTATCAGGTTGTGTGTAGACTCAGACCCAGGCCCAGTTCTTTTCATTGTGTATAATTCACTTCTGCAAAAAAGAAAAGATCCAATCCCTTAGCTAGGGCTCTTTAATTCCATTCTCAGACACTTCCATCCTTCAAACCAAACAGCTTCCAGATATTCTAAACTAGCTAGAGGTACAAACAATTCAGAGTGTTCAAAAGGCCAGTAAATATTTCAGGAAAGCACAATAATTGATCTTCCAGGATTGGCTGAGCAAGACAATACACAGCCTACTAGGTAGGCATGTATATGGAGCCACCTGGCCTTCAAGCTTAGAATCTAGCACTCCTCACCTGCTCTGGAGGTGACAGAAAACAAGGACAAAGGAAAGAGAGAGAGAGGGGCAAGGGAAGAGAGCATGAAAAAGACTTGGGAAAGAGAAAGGAAGAGGTGACTGGAGGGGGAGAAGGAATAGTGAAGGTCTCAGGCCCTCGTAGGTGCACGATTCTGGCTGCACGTCTGTCTGCCTGTCTGTCTTTTGGTCTCTGGCCAGCAGCTGCTCACTGCACAGCATGAGGGTGCCGAGTAACTGTCCTGGCACAGCAAGCCATCATGCAGTTCCATGGGGGGGACCCAGTTGGCATCTGCAAACCTCTTTTTTTCTTTCTTTCCTCTTTCATTAAGGCTATGTGCTGACTCCCACATAGGAGAACTTATTAAACTGCACTTATTAAACTGTCCACCACTCTCAGGGACCACGAGTGACAAACAGCAGGGGGTGATACAGCCCCACTCATGGATGCTAGGGTCTAGTGAGGACTTGGGCTCCTAGCTGAGAGTTTCTCAGAGACTTGAGAACATTTTGCTGGCTTTGCCTGAGTAGCTATTTAATACCTGCAGCTGCAGCATAAACTCTCTACTTAGAAAGTCCCCAAAGAATGCCTTAGCTCAGGTTCAGTGAGCAACCCCATAAAATTGGGAGTGTGTTGTGCAACCTGAGAAGCCCAGGCTTGCCTAACTACTGGGGATCACCCTATCTCACCTGGTCTGGCCGCCACACAAGGTGGTGAACCCAGGACACACGCTTTGTACACCCATATGGACAGCAGAACTCGTGACAGATAAAGCCGTGTAAAGAGATGTTGGCTTACACCCACACTGAAGTTCTTTCTTCCCCAAACAAGAAGGAAGACACCAGCACCCACAGGCCAACCCAAACCAAGATCACCCTTCCTTATATGCATGAACTGAAAAGGAATCAGCATTGAGACAGTTTATTGGTTTGCTTTTTCCCAGGTCACATATTTTAAGTAAATAGATTATAAGAGACATAAAGTCTTTTCTTCTTCCACAGGTGGTAATCAGGCACTCTCCACTTTACACACACACACACACACACACACACACACACACACACACTCACACACACACAACCAAACAACCTTATAGCTCGCTGAGACCTTCATTTCTTAAAGTAGGGGATGGTGACAATATAATTTCCTTTAAAATGCCCTTAATGCAATATATAATGTACAAAAATATCTCTACGTATTTGAAGTTATAAAAAAAGCACCTCTCAAGAGAAACAAACTTAAATATGACAGTTACTTTTGTATAACAAGCATTGCACTTTTATTCACTGGGTTTTGGAAAGTTCAGGTAGTAATGAGGCTTATTATCCCCGTGAGAAACCAGTTTGTGAGCAGGCTAGGCAGCGGCTCAGAACCCTGCCCGAAGAGTAACAGTCTGTACTTCTCAGTGTGTGTGGTGAGCCTGGCTTGATCTTGGGTTCCTCTACCTCCGTTAGGGGCAGCCAGGCAGATCTCTGCAGGTTTGTCTCAGTCCTCCCTGGTGCAAAGCAGGTGCCAAAGGGAAAGTACCGCAACTGTTCAATGCTGGCACCCTTAACTAAATCCTAAAGAGCTTGGGGATGACTCAGTGGGTCCCCGGAGGCTGCGGTTGCCTGTGTCTGCTCTTGGGAGGACACCACAGCCTGGGCCTGGAGGACCTCCGGCAGGGAACGCGGGCATCAACGGCCATAGCCTTGAGGGCTGATCTTGTTTTTGGGGGCAACAGCGTCCTTCCTTTTGTCTGTCAACTGGTAGATCTGTTGGGCCAATTTCTGCAATGTGCAGGTCCCAAAGCGGCATCGAGAGTTGCGGGAGCCAGGGTTCATCACCTTGCGGGAGCGTTTGACTCGAAAGTGGGCTGAGCTCGGAGTGCTGCAGAGAAGGAAGCACACTTGAAACTTAACCAACCAGAGCTTTGGCCCTAAGCACCTCGGACCAGGGCCAAACAACCTGAGGGACCTGGGACCTGCTCCCTCCACCAGAGCTGCAGTCTGGCCTGGACAATCGTCCCAGGGCCAGGGTAGTGGAAAGGGCACATCCTCTGTAGAGGGTGTAGTTACCTGGCTTGTGGAGTTTTAGATGTGCTCTCCTTCTCCTGGTCCAGAACAAAAGTCTCCAAAGGAACTGTCTCCTCACCAGTGAGTTCTGAGGCATCGCTGCTGGATGCCTGCATTTCCATCTCTCCACTGCTTAGTGCCTGCTTATCCCACCTAGAAAACACAAACAGATGAGTTTGGCTTGAGTTCAAGTGATGTCCCGGCTAGCTCCCATCTCCACTTCCTTCTAACCCCTCCAGACCATCCCTCATTGTTCCATGACCGCCATGTATTAGTACTGAAGAAAGCACTGCCCCAAACTCACTGCAAGGACACATCCTCTGGCTGAGTGGCATCCACGCCTAGAAAGGCGAGTAAACCCAGGAACATCAGGATGATGGAAACCAGCTTCATTTTGTGCTGATGCTCAGATACCCTGGAAAGGAGCAAGAAGCTGAGGGTTTTCAAATGGACCAGCTGCACAGCCCCGGAGCAGAAGGAAGGGCAGTGGCAGGAGGGGGAGCAGCTTGGCGGCACTCTGCCTGGTTCTGCTGGTTTTTTCTTCTTGGAGCAGAGAGGCACCTAGAGGCTTTGGGGCTGGTCAGGTGGGTGACAAGCAAAGCAAAGGAAGCCAGAGTGCCAGGCTTCCAGAGGTCTCCAACTCAAGTCCTAGGATCCTGGCCCACGGATTTCAGGTGAGATCCAGCAAGGTGCATGAGTTAGACCTGGACATGAGGTGTGCTCTACAGTGGATCCCTGTGGGATCCACTTGTCCAGGTCTCCAAGCTTTGGGGATTTGGAAAAGCCACACCCCACTCCCCAACACGCTGGAGACCAGCGGTCCCTATCTGCTGAAGGAGTGAGTTGTCAAGCAATAGGAGAAAGTTTGAGATGTCTGGCTGACCCTGGCAAAACCCCCAAGTCCAAGACTCACTGCGATGAGAAACCAGGAGCGGTAACGCTGGAGCTCTCCTGCCTAGTGTCACCAAGAAACCACTGAATAGCCAAAGCCAGGTCCAGCATTTTATACACTCAGGGGCTGTCGGGGCCTGCTCTGCCCTGTAGGCTTCTCTTTCCTCCAGTGTGCTGGCTTCTAAGATAAGGCCTGCCCAGAAGCTTGCCTGTGGGTATAGGGGTAAGGGTGGAGGTTCCTTATGGCCAGGCATCTCGGAGATCGGTTTTGAGAGATTAGACTGTTGCAGGACTTCCGCTGCCCTATTTCCTGGCTTAGGGTTCAGGCAGTGAGAAGGAAAAGAAAGCCAGAACAACTTGGGTTAGAGGAATACTTTTCCTTGAAAGACTACACCCCAGGGTGCTGGTCTGAGCTTTCAGGATAGAGCTGAAAGAACTGGGGGACAGGCGGGACACGTGGCTAACCTAGACCTTAGACTTGGGGATCTGTGGCCTCAAATGGGCCTTGCCCCCTGCCAGCTTAGCACCTGGCTGAGCCTTGATCCCTACCTCTTCATGCAGAGTACGCCTGGAAGGGTTAGGTCCTGGCCAGCAAGATTTCATAATAAGGGCAAAGCTGGAAACGGCTGAATTGAAAATTAGGGTTTGTAGAGGGTAGTTATCTGAAGATTGAGAACTCAAATTCCTATTTGGAAATACAGGAATAGCCAAAATTAGGAAGAGAGAGAGTTCTGTTTTCCTCATAATACTATATCCTTATAAGGCTGTGACCTGAGAATTGGCCTGACTACCTTCATTCACCCATTGCAAACGTAAGGATTGACTGACAGGGAGAACACTAGTACTGCATGTGTGCTACTTTCTGTCTCTTTTGATTTCATACATGCTCCCGAACTGGGGTTCTCATGTGTCAAAGTAAAGTTCAAAGATTGGAAGTATACTGCCCAGTCATACTAAAGGTGGGAAGCTTTAGAGTCCAAACTTGAAAGACAGCGGTGTGGGTGAGACGGCTGAATTTTTTCTGGCTGGGGTCATCATTCTC
>NW_026595899.1:0-27036 GCF_907164565.1 Psammomys obesus
ATCCCCACAACAGCACCATTCTCATCTTGGAAATGGTCCCTTTCCTTGCCTGTTTTTTGCAGGTACTGCCAGATATAGACTCATATCTGAGTACATACAGACATACTCAGGTTTCAGCTAGGAATCTTAGAAGAGAAACCGTGAAGTTTGTCTTTCTGAGCTTGAATCACCTCAGATAACATGATTTTTTCCTAGTTCCACCCATTTAGCTGCAAATTTTATTTTGTCAACTATTGAATAGTAATTCATTTTAAAATCATGAACTAATGAACCAATATGTACTTCATTTTTGAGGTTATAGTATAATTACATAATTTTTTGCCTTCTCTTTACTTCCCTCCAAAAATATTCCCAAATACCTCTCTTGTCTTTCTTTCAAATTCTTTCTTTTTTCATGAATTCATATTATGTCAATATATGTTTGATATAGACTTCTAATTATAATTTGGTTAGTCTAATAATATGACTTCTATGCATGTTTTTAGGGCTGATTATTTGCTTTTGGATAAGTAACTGATTTTATGCTCTTTCCTGGGAAGAATGTTTATCCCACTGTCAACCTTTATTAGTTCCCTATAAATTTTTGCATAGGATTAAGACCACTGGTTTCTTCCGGGAGCATGTTTGAGTGTCTATCAGCATTTTTTTCAATGTTTAGTTCATGTTTATGCAGGTATATTGGTAAACCTTTTTTCTTTATTTTTTTAATATTGGTAAGTCTTCTGGGTGTAGCTTCTGGTATTACTAGGAGATACACTACCAAAACATACTCTGATCCTCTGCCTTATATAAATTTTTTCATCACCTATTCTGCATGATCACTGAGCCTTAGATCTGAGAGTTATTTTGTAGATGTATCAGGTGTGAGTGTTCTCCAGAATTCTGCATTGTGATTGGTGTGGTCATCAGTCATGATTGTTGTTGCAAAGAAAAGCTTCTTTCGTCAGTGGTGAACTATACTTATCTGTGTGCATTATTAAAAATATTTAGGTTGTAACATGTTTATATTCATGCATAGACTTACATGTATTATACGAATTTTATGTAGATAATTCACAGTATGATTGCTTAAAACTCTTTCACAAATATTTATTGTTATTTCATTCACTTCCTTCTTTCATATTTATCCTTCATATTTAGAATAACTCCCACACATTATTCCAAGAGGATCAATTTTTCTCTGCCATTGTATTGCTTGCCCACCATGTTTTCTTGTTTCTACATTTATTCCATGGTGAATACTAATATCTGAACATTTGGAGGTAGATGCCCCAGAGTAAAGAATGAGAGATATTTGTCTTCTGGATATGGGTTACCTAAATTATAATTTTTCTACTTACATGTATTTATATGTATGATATTTTTCTTAACCATTTATCATGTTAAAGATATTTATGAGTTTAAATTTCCTACCTATTTAGAATAGGTGACTGAGCAAGTATTTCTAGAGTGGGATGTCGAGTCATTTTTACATATGTCTAGGAAAAGAGAGCAGGGTCAGATGGTAGATTTATTTTTTTCCTTTTAGAAAATCCTCTACACTTTTTTTTCTGGAAGGGCTTAACCTCTTTAAAAGCTCCCTCCCCCTTCCAGAGAACAATTTTCTTACCTGTTCTATAGAAGAATCTCAAATACCACCCAAAGCCCTGTTATATGCCCAAGAATAACAAAGAGTACAAGCATTCAGTTCATATACTATTTATCTCAATTACAATCATATAATTACATTTTTAATATGAATATTGTCTACAAATTAATAAGTAACATGCATGACTTATTAAAATGTGTTTTCAGCAGCCGCTTCTATTCTGAAATACAATGTCTATGATTGTGAGACAAAGGGAGGTGCTCTTATTCTTTATACATTTCAGAAAAAGTTTCTTAAAAGTATGTAAATAATTTAATTTTAGTATACTAATGGGTTTATTAGAAGACTAAAACACCAAAATGATCATTTTTTATTTGCAATTTTTTTAATACATATCAAAGAGTTTTTATCAGGTCTTAAGAGAATAATGTAGCACTTTGGGAAAAAGATGCACCCCAGCAGCCCTGCACTAGAGGCCAAGATGGAGAAGACCTCCACAGCCACCATGGCTTTGCCCTTGGTGCTCTGGTAGACAGGGATGAAGGTGACCCAGACACTGCAGAACACCAGCATGCTGAATGTCAGGAACTTGGCCTCATTGAATGTGTCAGGCAAGTTTCTCACCAGGAAAGCCACAGTGAAACTTCCTAAGGCTAGGGTCCCTAAGTAAGCCAGCACACAGTAGAAAGCAATAATTGAGCCCTTGTTGCATAAAATGATGATATGAGCATGTTCAGAGTATTCATCTGTGTCAATATAGGGAGGGGAGGTTTCGAGCCAGACTCCAGAGATAATAAGTTGGATCACCACACAGATGGGGATGACAGCATTATAGACGCCTGAGACAAACAACCTTCTCATTGTTCTTCCTGGTTTCATGACCCTAAAGGCCAGAATTACAGTTATAGTTTTTGCCAAAACAGTGGAAATAGCCAAGGTGAACACAAGTGCAAATGTTATTTGTTGCAGTATGCAGGAGGTTGTGTTTGGGCGGCCAATGAAAAGAAAGGAGCAGAGGAAGCAGAGGAGGATGGAGATGAGCAGGATATAGCTGAGAGTCCGGTTATTGGCCTTAATAATGGCTGATTCTTGGTGTTTGAGAAAGATTCCCCAAACTGCAGTTGTGCTGACAGAGAAGCACACAGCTGTGCATGCCAGAGCCATGCCTAGAGGATCCTCAAAAGACAGGAAGGTCACTGCCTTGGGCAGGCACTGGTTTCTCTCAGGGTTTGGGTATTCTTGACTTAGGCAACGGATGCACCCCTGCTGATCTGTGTGGAGAAATTGGGTCAACATTTCACCTTATATAAGTATCTGCTCTTTGCACATTTAATTCATTAAAGTGCTTTCCAATGATGTGTGTACCCTGGTATATTATGCTTCCTGTTACAGCCAAGTACATGAATCCTTTATAATTCCCATTTCTACCATTAATCTTGTTTAAATAAATGAGCTTTCTTCTCAACAGCTTATCACTGTTTCTCTAGGGCAGTGAAATCTATTTTACTCATATTCAGATAAAGTAATACTGTCAAGTATGCCTTCAAATGCTTTCCTTTACACTTTGAGTTTCTAAGTATGTGTACATTATATTTTGATGACATCAATGTATAAAAATACACTTCTTTGTTTTCATCATCATGGGTTCTTCTTAGTTTTCTTGTTACTCACTGTTTCAGTGGATATTTGTTATCCCACTCCTATAATTTTTTTAAGGTAACATGGGAATAAGTTAGATCCCATCTCCATGCCTATGGAACAGTTCTGATTTGGCGGTAAATATACAACATTTGCATCAACAATCGCCAGCTATAATCTCAGCCCAATATTTCCTATCTCAGCTGTGGAAGTTTCAAATAAATTTCTATAGTCTTTGACATCCTTTGACTCAGGACAGGACTCTTTCTCTTTCATTATTAATTCCAGAATAATCCTGGCAATTGTTCTAATTTTCACTCTTGTTCTTCCAATAATATTCTTAAGACTAAAAAATGACCTACATGTCATAAATACCACAAATCTACAAAAATGTTAAATCAAAAAGGGAAAATGACACAGCCATAGTCACTGAAATTGTTGAATGTCATGAAGCCAGTACAGTTGCTTGGTGCTATTCCAGGAAAGCTGAGCAGATTGTTACAATTGTTCTTCTATCTCTAACTTCTGGGTTTTTTAAATTGTTTGTTGCATTACTGGAGACTTTCTGCACTATGATTCAATTTCTGTTTTTGTTTTCTAAAGAAAAATTATGTCTGAGTCTTTTTTAATTAGGCATTTTTAATTATTTATAGTTTATTCACTTTGTATCTTAGCTGTAGCACCCTTGCTCATTCTCTCCAAATCTTCCCATGCTCATCTCCTCCCATACCCCTCTCAAAGTCTGTTCATAGGGAGATCCTCCTCCCCTTCCCTCTGAACCTAGCCTATCAGATCTCATCAGAGCTGGCTGTCTTGTAAGGGGAACAGGGACTGCCTCTGACATAAACTCAGTGTCTGTCTCTTTGATCACCTCCCCTTAACAGGGTGCAGCCTTACCAGGCCATAGAGGAAGACAATGCAGCCAGCCCTGATGAGACCTGAGCCTTATGAAAATACTAAACTTAACTTTATCTGTCCACTGTTTGCAAATCTTCTTTATGTCCTGGAGATTATTAGGCAGAGTTAAACAGATGAGAGAGATGAGGCCATTATTTTGGGAGTTTTCTTGGGGTATGTGCCCCTAAACAGTATATTGGTGCAGGGTAAACAAAGGCAATACCCTGAGAGGCCTGGATATTTATGTATAGGTTTAAGATCCTTTATTATATACTTAGAGCTCCCTGAAAATGTAGTTTAAAGATAGAAGGTCACAGAGGGTACACTCCTGATGGAATAAAACTTAGTAAAGAAGACAGACTGACTTAAATAAACCTTTTCTAGTTTGTAGCATAGATGATGATACGTATAGTAAATGGAGCTATTTATTTGTATTTGCTATTCATAAAAAGACCAGTTCAAGTATTTTCTGTTTCTCTGCAAACAATGCCAGCCTAAAAACAGGCTTTCACGTATTAATTGTGTTTTCTTTGAAGGAGACATTCTTTAGAGTCTTTAAAGTAGAGTTATAGGGCTAATAATAATAACCAAATATGTTCTGTGTGTACTTTATAAATTGCAACTGAGCTTTTATCTCTGGATAATGAAAAAAAATCAAACACCCTGTACCACTTGTATAATCATAAATCTGTGTTTGTACTGTGAAACTTGTATAAATAAGAAGAGCCTTGTCAATAATAAGTCAGAGCCAAAGAAAGGTCTGAATTTTGGAATTCAGCTGCTAGATTCCTCTGACCACTTCAGCTTACTAACTCCCTCTCATCGCTGACCCCTCATCTGCACTCTGGAGCACCCTATAGGCAAAGACCTCTCCTTTCCATGCTTAGAATTGCCCCAAAGAAAGGCTTCTGCCACAAGCTCACAGAGAATGAATTCCCAACAATAGAGCATGCATGGGACAGATGTGGGATCTCTGAACATATATAACAGTTGTGCAGCTTGGTCATTATGGAGATACCTAACAGCAAGACCAAAGCTGTCTCTGACTCCTTTGTCTCCTAATTTGACTGCCTTGTGTAGCCTCAATAACATAAGTTGTGCTTAATCTTATTGCAGCTTTATATGCCAAAGCTGGTTGATATCCATGGGGATTTCTTTTTTTTTAAAGAAAGGGAGGAGGTGCACATTGGGTTGGGAGGTAAGGTGAGAAAGAGGGTCTGAGAGGAGAGGTGTGAGCAAATGCTGTGAGAGTACACAAATTAATTAGTAATATAATAAAAAGAAATAGTAACATTGTAATAGAAATTAGTGAAACAGAAACAAAGAAAACAATACATAGAATTAACCAAAGGAAGAGCTGGCTCTTTCTGAAGATAAAGAAAATTGACAGACCTATAGCTCAAGTAAATTAAGGAAAAAATAGACTACTCAAATTAACAGAATCAGAAATTACAGAAAAACATTACTACAGATTTCAACGAAATTCAGAATATTCTAAGGAAATACGTTTAAAACATACTATATTCTAGTCAGCTTAAAAATGGTCATGAGATGGATAAGTTTTAGATTTGCCCAAGCAACCATTATTAAAAGATGAATTCAACAATAATTCAGCAACCTAAATAGACCTAAATAGACCCAAGAGGAAATTCAAAAGGTCACAAAAGGCTCCCCCACAAAAGAAAGGAAGGATGAAAGATTAAAAAAAAAAGACTCCAAGATGGTGGAGACCAGTATGCACATATCTAAGGGGCAGAGATTCAGAGACTCTGAGACCAGTGTATGGACAGGTGGTTAGATCCAGAGCATCAACTTTGTTGCTTCCTATTCTGGACAGGTCATCCAGGAAATGTATTAGATCTGATTCAGGCTCTCTGTGGCCATCTCACGTAATCAGGAGTAGCAAAATTTGGGCCTCCTGCCGCTTCACATACTCCAGGGAGTTTGGATCCCCATATCTGGGACTGTTTGCTCTAGCAGCCAGACTTCAGATCCCTCCTGCTTCCTGTAGGGCAGCTTCAGGATTACTGGGAGAGCATCCAAGCCACCAAGCTACCATTCTACTGGTCACCTTGTGGACACCAGGTGAACAATAAAATTACAGGGATTGCAGATCCAAGAAGACAGAGCTCAGAGGAATCTGAGTACAGGGAGCACAGTTTGGGGCAGGCCTGTAAGCAGCAGCTCAGCTTTATTCTGAGGAATCCCAGGGATGCCACCTGAGGTACCTGCACATTGCTAATGGTGACCACCAGTAACTGCACCCCAACATTCATGGTTCCAGTGCATGCACACACCTGTCCTTCAGTTCATCAACCCCTACAGGTTTATGTGTCCATACTGCCTTGTACCCTACCTTTCAAGATGCTGGCATCTGAAGCTCCAGCACCCATTCTTGAGTCATGGTACATTTGACATCTTTCTGAATACTACTCTAACTCCAAATACAGGAGGATCCAGTCTTTGATAGAGTTTCCAGGAAGAAACAAGTAAGGCTACAGACAACCAGATGGCTAAAGGCCAGCATAAAAACACAGTCAACAAAAACAGGGATATCCTGGCTCCACCAGAACCCACCCCTGAGAGCAATCGATATTCTAATACAGCTGAAACACAGAAAAAGGACTTTAAATCTATGTGTATGCAGTTATTAGATACATATAAAGAGTAAAAACCAAATGTCTCAAAGAAATACAGGGCAAACAAAGAGGCCATCAAAGACAAGAAATCACAATTAAACAGGTGAAAGAAATTATTAAAATTATTCAATTCTTGAAAACGGAATTTCAATCAATAAGGAAACACACAGAAAACCCTGGAGATGGACTACATAGAGAAGAGATCAAGTACCACAGAGATAAGCATCACCCACAAAATATAAGAAATAAAGAGAATCTCAGGCTTTGAAGATACAACTGAAGAAAATTATCTATCTCTCAAAGAAAACATAAAATCAGAAAAGTTCAAGGACTCCATGAAACCCAAGAACAATAGGAATAGACCAAATAGATGATTCCAGGCTCCAAGGTGAAGAATATATTTTTAATAAAATCATAGAAGAAAACTTCTCCAACCTTAAGAAAGAGATAACCTTAAACATACAAGAGGCTTACAGTACCCCAAATAGACTAGACTAGAAAAGAAAATCCTCTTGCCATAAAATAATCAAAACAATAAATCTACACAATGAAGAAAAAATATGAAAAGCAGCAAAGGAAAAAGATCAAGTGACATAGAAAGGCAGACCTATCAGAATCACACCAGACTTTCCAACAGAGGCTATGAAACCCAGAAGGGCCTGGGAGGATGTCATGAAGATGCAAAGAGACCACAGATGCCAAAGCAGACTACTGTACTGAGCAAAACTTACAATCAACACAGATGGAGGAAACAAGATATTCCATGACAAAACTAAATTAAAACAATGTCTATGCATTATCACTGACCTTGAGAAGCTACTAGAAGGAAAACTCCAACCCGATGAGATCAACTACACCCATGATATAGATAATATCAGAACAAAAATCAAAAGAAAACAAGCACACAAACACACTATCCACAATAACACCACAATAAAAGGAAATGAAATTCATTGGTGACTAATATCTATCAACAACAATGGAATCAGCAATTCAATAAAAAGACACATGCTAACAGAATAGTTATGGAAACAAGATCCAACATTCTGCTGCATACAATAAAAACCCCAAAGATAGACACTACCTCGGACTAAAGTGCTAGAAAAAGGTTTTCCAATCAAATGGACCCAAAGAGCAAGTGGCAGTGCCACCTTAATATCTAATAAAATAGTCTTCCAACCAAAATTAATCAAAAAAGTGAAGGATACTTCGTTCTCATTATAGAAAAATACACGGGGACAACAATATCTTGAACAACTATGCCTAAAATAGAAGAGCACCTGCATTTGTAAAAGAAACGGTATTAAAACTTCAATCACACATCAGTCCCAACACAGTAATAATGGTAACCTTCAACACCTCACTCTCACCAAGTGACAGATCATTGTCACAGAAGCTAAACAGTGAAATAATAAAGCTTACATAGGTCATGAACCAAATACCTTTTAGAAGTCCTCAGAAATTTTCACCCAGACACAAATATGCCTTCTGTGCAAATCAAGGAACTTTCTCCAAAATTGAACATATATTCAGGCACAAAGCAAGACTTAACTGATAGAATAAGACTGAAATAATCCCTTGGATCCAATTACACCACTATGTTCTAAATCTGGACCTCAACAACGACAGAAAGAGCAAAATGCTTAAACATGCACATGGAACCTGAACAACTCAGGTGTCATGAAATAAATAAAGAAAGTAACTAAAAATTTCCTAGAATTCAATGAAAATTAAGGCACAACATGCCCAAACTTATGGGACACAATGAAAGAAGTACTAAAAGGAAAATTCATAGCACTAAGTGCCTTCATATAGGAATTTTAGATGTCTCAAACAAGCAATCTAATGACACAACTGTAAGACATTGAAAATAACAATAAGATATAGACAGGGCCAAAAGCAGTAGAGGGCTGGAAATAATCAAATTCAGTGTTGAAATCAACATACTAGAAGTGAAATGATTCAAAGAATCAAAAAACCAAGGGCTGGTTCTTTGAGAATATCATCCAGAGAGACAAACTCTTAGCCAAAGTAACTAAAAAGCAGAAAGACACTATCCGAATGAACAAAATGAAAAACAAAAAGGGTGATGTAAGGACAGAAACCGAGGAAATCAAAGGAATCATTAGGTCTTACTTCAAAAGTGTATACATCACAAAAAATTATATGGACAATTTTTTTGATAGATTCCACTTACCAAAGTTAAATCAAGATAAGGTAAATAAAATGTCCAGTCTTCCCGAAAGAAATAGAGTAAGTCATCAAAAGTCCCCATACAAAAAAGCCCAGGGCCAGATGTTTTCAGCTCAGAATTCAACCAGACCTTCAAAGAAGAGGAAATACCAATACTCTTCAAACTATCTCACAAAAAAGAAACAGAAGGAACATTAACAAATTAATTCTATCAAGCCGCAGTCATGTCACACTCAAGACCCAAGAAAGACATGAACTTCAGACCAATTTTCCTCATGAAGACTGACACAAAAATCCTCAGTAAAATACTCACAAATCAAATACAAGAACACATAAAATATATCATCCACCACTATCACATAGGCTTTATCCCAAGCACGCAGGAGTTGTTAGGTCTATAGAAATCCATAAATTTAATCCACCACATCAACAAAGAGAAGGAAAAAGTATCACATGATCATTTTCATAGAAGCCAAAAATCCAACGCCTGTTCATGTATAAAATTTTGGAAAGATCAGGTACACAAAGCACATACCTAAACACAGTAAAGTAAATATACAGCAACCCTATAGCCAACATTAACTTAAACAGAGAGATCCCACTGAAATCAGGGACAAGAAAAGGCTGCCTGCTCTCTCTCTATCTTTTTAACATAGGAATTGAAGTCATGTGTCACTCTGCAAGGAATTTGACCTATGATAGCATTAGATCTCAGAACATAAAGAATATTCAATTAATTTTTCAATATTTGATCATTTGCAATAATACATAAAAACTTCTGTTTATATTACGGTTGTCTAAGGATTGGCCTTTTAAAATATAATATATGGTAGATTCTCATCATTATATTAATGTATTTTCCTTCTGACCTTTTTTTTTTTCTTAAAATTTTTCATTTTAAAAATAATATAATTACTTCACTATGCCTCTTCTATTTCATCACTCTAAAACTTCTCCTGAACCAACCTTATATTTATTCTCTCTCAAATACATGGGCTCATTTCTCATTAAATGGGTTTGTGTCTTTGTGTCTGTGTTTGTATATAAAAATGCAACCTGCTCATTCCATATGATGTTACTTATATATGTTATTACACAGTTGACCACAACCCTAAACAGGCAGCCATATTTTAATTTACAAGACTTGCTTTTTCTATTGTTGATACTGAAAATGACAACTGTTGTAAGTGCAGTTCAGTTTCTTGTGCATTCAGAAACAATCAGACATGTAGTTTTCCTGGAGTTACTTTTATGCAAGAATCATTAGGTTTGTTAATCACAGAAATACAAAGCGATCCTGGACAACTGGAGATCTCACATTTAATGGGGAGCTCATAGCATAGAACACTGCAAGAGTGCCATTCCATGCACCAAAGGCAGGCTTTTAAAAGTAGGGTACATATGACACAATAGCATGAGAATTGCCACTTTAAACTTCACACATTGTGAGGCTTCAGCAATGAATAATAATGGATTCAGGAATGAGTGTTAGAGACATAGGGAACAGCACTACATTATGACACCAAGGTCACTTCTGGACTTTCCCCATCTCCATTCCCAAGCAGTTTGAGTAAAAGTATTATTTCTCTACCTGTCTGGTTAGAAATGTGCTGCTCTGGACAAAATACACAAGAAAAACAGCAGACCGGTCTTTCTTTTTGTAGAACTTTCCAGAATCCTGGACCACAGCTCTGTGTACATACAGATTGTGGAGTCTGAAGGCAACACAGAAAAACTGGTCATGGTAACGAACATCAGTTTAAAATAGTTTAGACTAAATACACATAATCTATGGAAATTGTATTTGTTTATGAGGAACTCTGAGGTTTTAATCTGGGAATGCAGAATGGAGATTTAAATTTACCACACTTTCCAATACTAAATGTACAACATCCCTTTATGGTGACCAAACTGCTACTCACTACTGCCTATCATGTGTGAAATGTGTAGGACATCAAGAGATCCTCTTCTGTGAGGAAGAAAGCCAGAATTTATTTTATTGTATGAATTTTGGAACAGTTGGATTTTAAAACAAGTATCTAATCATACTTGCCTCCAGGCACACTTGTTTCTACCTTTATATTTACAATCCTGTAGTAACACCCATGCACTCTGATTCAGCTGCAAAAAGAAGTTTAATTTTCTCATGAAAATGTTTTTGACATTGGTGAATTATAATCTGTTACTGTGACTTTTACCCTTGACTCCCAATGCTAGGGATTTTTCTATGCCTTTCTTTTCAAATTTTAGTGACATCATCAAATGGGACTTTTACCAGTTGCACTCTTAATCACCTAGCTAATAAAATTCTAATGCAATTTTAGTTTGTTATATGTTAAATTATTTATTAGTATAAATAATTTATACTATAAATTATTTGGTTTGTTATATGAAATTTTGTAGGAACGGAAATATTTCTATCTTAGACCTCTTTTCTGCCTTGGTTTGGATTCAGTTTCTGTCTAATGAATATGTACATATTAACAGGAATATGTTTCTGGCTAGCTGGATCAGCTGTTAAGAGTACATACAGCTCTTGCACTGAAATATGAGTTCAGTCCCTGACACACATATTGAGCAGGTCATATACATTGTTTATAGAAATGTATTGTGTCCAAATCCATAATTTATTAATTATTTATGCTAGCTCACAACCTTGTAAAATTATTGATATGCTTGAGTGTGAGTTGTGTGAATCGAAGAATGCTTGAGCATCAGCTAGCTTTTATAATTAACATATATGAAAATTTACATAAGTTTGTGTGCATGTGTGTGTTTACATATAGAAACACTCATACATGCCTCTATATATACATGGGCTCTCAATTATTCATTCGCTTCATTATGAATAAATATTCAAATTCAATTCATCTAATTGTAGCTAAGGAATTAGCGGACATTATGTGTGCATTTGTATGTATATTTATATGTGTATGTATATATGTGTAAATGTAATTTTGATATATTTATATATCAGAATGTAATTATATATCAGAGTGTATCAGAATGTACATATCAGAATGTATATATCAGAATGTATTTATATATCAGAATGTATATATCATATAATTATAATGTTTATATATCAGAATGTATATATCAAAATGTAATTATATATCAGAATGTATCAGAATGTAATTCTGATATATTTATATATTTATATATGTATAAATGTAATTCTGATATATATATATATAATTCTGATATATATTAAATCATATCTGATTTAAAGTCATCAAACAGAACTATAGAGATGATTTAGTATTTAACGGGCTTGCCACATAAGCAGGAAAACATGAATTTGATCATGATAAAAGGATGGAAGAAGTTGGGTGCATGAAAATAGGACTGTAATCCAAACTTTATGATCATGAAGACAGAGAGAGAACCTAGGTATTGCTATCCACTGAGTTCAGCAAAATCAGAAAGTAAGGGTTTCACAGAAATAAAAACAAAGTTGACAGCAACTAAAGAAGATAACCACAGTTGACTGTGGACTTAAGAAGCACATGTTCTCGTGTGCATGAGCACCTTCACACAAGCTCACAGTCACAATAGAGCTAACAAATTAAAATTTCACAATTATTTTATTTTATTTTTTTATTTTTAAACATTTTAAGGAACATTTTTTTTAATTTTATTTTTCTTTTTAGTTACATTTTTTAACTCTGTGTCCCAGCTGTATCCCGCTCCCTCATTCCCTCCCCAACCCCGCACTCCCTCCCTGGTCTCCTCCCTGCCCTTTTCCAAGTCTACTGATAGGGGAGGACCTCCTCCCCTTTCATTTGACCCTGTTTTATCAGGTACCTTCAGGGCTGGCTGCAAAGTCCTCCTCTGTGGCCTAACAGACTGCTCCTCCCCTGGGGGTTCAAACAGCCTGCCCTTGAGATCCTGTTAAAAATAGTCCGTGTTCCCCTTACTTTGGAAATGGGATGTGCATTGAACATATGACAGGAGTCTCCCACAAAAGGCATCTGAAAGACTCTACCTAGCAGTGTTTCAAAGCAGACACTAAGACTCATAACCAAACCCTCGGCCGAGTGCAGGTAATCATATGAAAGAAGGGAAGTTAGTATGATATGGAAAGGATAGGAGCTCTACACGGACCAAATATATCAGGGCACAGGGTCTTTTCTGAGAGTGACACTCAACCAAGGACCATCTATGGATATAACCTAGAACTTCGGCTCAGATGTGGCCCGTGGTAGCTCACAATTATTTTAAAAGTTCAAAGAATCATTACACAATCAATTTTTATAATTCTTTAAGAATAATTCCCTTCATATTAAATACTGAAAAAATTCCATACCTGTTTGAAGTTGTTTGGCCATTGAATCAGAACTTCATTGATGAAAAAGCCTTGATCTTGTGCACTCTTGAAGACAAACTCTCCCACTTTAAGTAGTAATGCATTTCGAAAACTATATGTAATAAAGTTTTGTATATCATACGTTTCCATAATATTCTTATTCTCACCAAAGCTTATTTCATCTTCGGCAGTATTTATAAATTTAATATTCCTCAGAAATGGATGCAGCTGAAGAGATACATTATATAATATGAGTGGCCCACACAGATTACTGGCTGACTTTAAAGAGAAGTTCATTTTCCCTATCTCTATCATGGCTTTCTTTTTGAAAGGGCTTAGTTTGTTTATTTGTCTTCCCAGTTGTTTAGTGAGATTAAAATTATTCCCCATAGAAATAATGCAAGAGCTACTGAACACAAGTAGAAATATTGTCTATGAGATGGAAGACAGTATAGTGTGTAGCATGTCCTTAGTTGGAAAAATGTCCTGTGTCTTTCTCCAGCACTAGAAAATAATATTTCTATTTAGAAGAAGTAGATTTGAAGAGGATCCAAAATGGCGGCACCCAGTGCACATGGTTACTAAGGCTTGGACTGTAGTGACTTCACAGCAAGTAAGAGGCCGTGCTGTGGACTTGAAAATGCCAGTGTCTATGCTTCACAACTGTACAGAATTTACTAGAAGGAAAACCCCAACCAAAGGAAGTAAACAACACCCACAGAAACACAGAAAATAAATAACACCACTGTTGTAAAAACAAAAGCAGACAAACACACAAACTCATTGTAATCTTAAAAATCAAAATAACAGGCACTAGCAATCATTAATCATTAATATCACTCAATATCAATGGACTCAATTCCTCAATAAAAAGACACAGACTATAGAATAGATGTTTAAACAGAACTCATCAATCTGATGCATACAAAAAACACATTTAGAAACAAAGGAGGACATTACCTCAGAGTGAAGGGCTGGAAATAGGTTTTTTTAAGGAAACTTACCCAAAAAACAAATTGAAAGAAACCATCCTAATAACTAATAAAATAATCTTTTAACTGAATTTATTCAAAAGAGATGAGAAAGGACACATATCATAGCAAAAGAATGCATAGATGATGTCTCAATTTTTAATATTTTGCTCCAAATACAAGGGCAGCTACATTTGTAAAAGTAGCATTACTAAAGCTTAAATTATACACTAATACTGCCACAGTAATAGAGGGAGACTTCAAAACCTCACACTCACCAATGGACAGGTTACAAAGACAGAAAATAGAGAAACAATTAAACAAACAGAAGCACAGATCAAATGGATTTAATGGACATCTAGAGAACTTTCACCCAGACAAAAAGAATATACCTTCTTTTCAGCACCTCACAGAAGCTCTCCAAAATTGCCCGCTGACTTGGTCAGAAAACAAGCCTCAACAAGTACAAGAAAGTTAAAATAACCCTTTTATCTTATCAGAGCACCATGGATTAAAGCTAAATTTCAGTAACAATGGAAACAAGAGAAAACCTAAAAAACAAACTGAACAACTCAGTGACCAATAAATAAATTGGTCAGGGAAGAAATAAATTAAAGATTTTCTAGAATTCAATGAAAATGAAGGGAAAACATGCCTAAACTCCTGGGACACAATTAAAGCAGTGCTAAGGAGAAGTTTCGATACATTAAGTACCTTCCTAAAAAGAATTAACAAATCATCATAGTAGCAATTTAAAAACACATGTAAAAGCTCTAGAACAGACAGAAGTAAACACACTCAAGAGTTAACAGCAGGAAATAATCAAACTTATAAATGAAATCAGTATCACAGAAAAAATGGAAACAATACAAAGAATCAGTGAAACCAAGAGCTGTTTTTTTTTTAGAACATTAACAAGATAGACATACCTCTAGGCAACCTAACAAAAAGTCAGAGAGACTGTATTCAAATAAACAAAATCAGAAATGAAAAGGGGGAATAACTGCAAAGAAATATTAGATATTATTTCAAAAGAATGTATTCCACAAGTTTCAAAAATCTAAAGGAAATGGAAGATTTTCCTGATAGATTTAACTTACCAAAGTTAAATCAAGATCAGGTAAGCAGGTTGAAGAGTCCTATAACCCCTAAGAAAATAGAAGCAGTCCTCAGAAGTCTTCCAAATAAACAAACAAAAATTCCCAGAGCCAGATGGCTTTAGCATGGAATCCTACCAGACTTTCAAAGAGGAGCTCATACCAATACTTCAGAAACTATTGAAAAAAATCAAACAGAAGGAACATTGCCAAACTCAATCCTATGAATCCAGTCACACTGGTACCTAAACCACAGAAGAATCCAATTCAGAAAGAAAAGTTAAAACCCATTTCGCTTATGGACTTTGATGCAAAAATACTCAGTAAGATACTGGTTAAACCAGTCCAAGACCACATCTAGTACATCACCCACTATGATCAAGTAGGTATCATCCCAGGGATGCAGGGATGGTTCAACATATTTAAATCCATCACTGTAATTCACTGAAAGAAAAAAATTAAATAAACATGTTCATCTCATTAGATGCAAAAATGCCTTTCATAAAATAATGCACCACTTCATGATAAAAGCCCTGTAAAGATCAGGGATACAAGGCCCATACATAAACATAATAAAGGTAATATACAACAAGCTGATAGCTAAAATCAAATTAAATGGGGAGAAACTCAAAGCAATTACACTAAAGTCAGGGACAATACAAGGCTGTCCACTCTCTTCAAATCTTTTCAGTGTAGTACTTTAAGTTGTAGCTAGAGCAATAAGACAACTAAAAAAGATCAAGGGGCCCAAATTTGAAAGGAAGAAGTCAAAATATCCCTATTCACAGAAGATATACTAGTATATATAAGTGACCCACAAAATTTTACCAGAGATCTTCTAAAGTTGATAAACCCCTTCAGTAAACTGGATGCTATAAAATTAACTCATAAAATCAGTATTCTGCTTGACTATAAATGATAAATTGGCTGATAACAAAATTAGGGAAACAGCATCTTTCACAAAAGCCAGAAATAATATAATATATCTTTGTATAACTGCCCAAGCAACAGAAAGACCTCTATGACAAGAAGTTCACATCTTTGAAAAAAGAAACTGAAAAAGATATCAGAATATGGAAAGATTGCCCATACTCATGGTCCGGTAGAATTAACATAGTAAAAATGGCCATCCTATTACAAGCAATCTACAGATTCAATGCAATTACTACCAAAATACCAACCCAAATATTCACAGACCTTGAAAGAACAATTCTCAATTTCATATTGAATTACAAAACAAAAACAAAGAAACAACAACAACAAAAACAGAATTGCTAAAACTTTTTTGTATAATAAAAGAACTTCTGGAGGTATCTCTATCCTGAATTCAAGTTGTAGTACAGAGCAATAGTAAAAAAAAAAAAATCTTATGGGACAAAATGAAAGCAGTGCTAAGAGGCAGTTCATAGAACAAAGTGCTGCCAGAAAGAAGTTTGAGACATCTCATACAAACAACTTAATGACACATATAAAATCCCTAGGGAAAAACAAACAAACAAAAACAAAAAACAAAAAAAAAACAAGCAGACACACCCAAAAGGAATAGATGATTAGAAATAATCAAACTCAGAGCTGTAATTAATAAATTAGAAACAAAGAAAACAATTCAAAGAATCAATGAGACCCAGAGCTGGTTCTTTGAGAAAATCAACAAGATAGACAAACCGGTAGGCAAACTAACTAAAAGGCAAAGAGAAACTATCCAAATTAGCAAAATCAGAAAAGGGACATAATGACAGGTACTGAGGAAATCCAAACAATCATTATGTCTACTCCAAAAGCCTATTATGCCATATTATTTGAAAATCTAAATGAAATGGACAATTTTCTTGATAAATTCCATTTACCAAAATTAAATCAAGATTGGGTGAATAGATTAAATAGTCCTATATGCCCCAAGGAAATAGAAGCAGTGTCAAAAGTATCCCTTAGAAAAAAGCCCAGGGCCAGAGGGTTTCAGTGCAGAATTTTACATACCTTAAAAAGAGCTAACTCTAGTTTGTGCAGTGTGATAAGTATGGATCTATTTTCATTTTTCTACATGTAGACATCCAGTTAGACCAGCACCATTTGTTGAAGATGCTATATTTTTCCCATTCTATGGTTTTGGCATCTTTGTCAAAGATCAGGTGGCCATAAGTGTGTGGTTTTATTTCTGGGTCTTCTATTTGGTTCCATTGATCCACCATTCTGTTTCTATGCCAGTACCATGCAGTTTTTATTACTGTTGCTCTATAGTACAGCTTGAGATCAGAGATGGAGATATCTCCAGAAGATCTTTTATTGTAGAGGATTGTTTTAGCAATTCTGGGTTTCTCGATAGAGGAATATCGAATGGCAGAGAAACACTTGAAGAAATGCTCAACCTCATTAGCCATCAGGAAAATACAAATCAAAACGACACTAAGATTTCACCTTACCGTGGAGCTCCCGTTCTCTCCACGTTGAGAGCAACAGAGCAGGATGATTTGAACACAGGGAACTTCCCAGAGAATCATGCTCCAACCAGGGACTGTTCGTGGAGATGACCTGGAACCCCTGCACAGGTGTAGCCCATGTCAGTTCGGTGTCCAGGTGGGTTGCATGGTAGTGGGAGGAGGGACTGCCTCTGACATGGTCTGATTGGCCTGCTCGTTGATCGCTTCCCCCTGAGGGGGGAGCGGCCTTGCCAGGCCACAGTAGAGGACAATGCAGCCACTTTTGATGAGAACTGATAGACTAAGATCAGAAAGAAGAGGAGAACCTCCCCTATCAGTGGACTTGGGGAGTGGCATGCATGCAGAAAGGGGAGGGAGGGTGGGATCGGCAGGGGAGGAGGGAGGGGCTTATGGGGGGGATACAAAATGAATAAAGTGTAATTAATAAATTTAAAAAAAGATTTCACCTTACAAGCAGCAGAATGGCTAAGATCAAAAACTCAAGAGACAGCACATGCTGGAGAGGTTGTGGAGAAAGGGGAACCCTCCTCCACTGCTGGTGGGAATGTAAACTTGTACAACCACTCTGGAAAGCAATCTGGCGCTTTCTCAGACAACTAGGAATAGTGCTTCCTCAAGATCCATTTATACTACTCCTAGGCATATACCCAAAAGTGTCTAAAGTACACATTAAGGACATCTGCTCAACCATGTTTGTAGCAGCCTTATTTGTAACAGCCAGAATCTGGAAACAGCCCAATTGCCCCTCAGTGGAGGAATGGATGCACAAATTGTGGTATATCTACACAATGGAATATTAATCAGCAATAAAATAAAAACCAAGGAAATCATGAAATTTGCAGGTAAATGGAGAGATATGGAAAAGATCATCCTGAGTGAGCTATCCCAGAAGCAGAAAGTGCACACGGTATATACTCATTCATATAGACATATAATATAGGATAAACCTACTAAAATCTGTACACCTATAGAAACTAATCAAGAGGCAGGAAGCTTGCTAAAAAGCTCAATCCCTATCCAGAAAAGCAAAGAGGATGGACATCAGAAGAAGGAGAAAAGAGGGAACAAGTCAGGAGCCTGACACAGAGGACCTCTGAAAGGCTGTGCCCTGCAAACTATCAGCAGATGCTGAGACTTATAGGCAACCTTTGGGCAGAGTGCAGGGAATCTTATGAAAGAAGTGGAAAACAGTAAGATCTGGAGAGGACAGGAACTCCACAAAGAGAGCAACAGAACCAAAAATTCTCAGCTCAGGGGTCTTTCCTGAGACTGATACTCAAAACAAGGACTATTCATGGAGATAACCTAAGAACCCTGCACAGATGAAGCCCATGACAGTTCAATATCCAAGTGTGTTCCATTGTAATAGGAACAGGGACTGTCTCTGACATGAACTGATTGGCCTGCTCTTTAATTACCTCTCCTTGAGGGAGAAGCAGCATTACCAGGCCACAGAAGAAGATAATGCAGCCACTCCTGATGAGACCTAATTGATTAGGATCAGAAGGAAAGAAAAGAAGACCTCCCCTATCAGTGGACTTCAGAAGGGGCATGCATGGAAAAGGACAAGGAAGGGAAAGATTGGGAGGGGAAGAGGGTGGGAACTACAGGGGGAATACAAAGTAAATAAAGTGTAATTAATAAAGCATTAAAAAAAGAAATGCTCAATGTCATTAGCCATCAGGGAAATGCAAATCAAAACGACCCTGAGATTTCACCTCACACCCATCAGAATGGCTAAGATCAAAAACTCAAGTGACAGCACATGCTGGAGAGGCTGTGGAGAAAGGGGAACCCTCCTCCACTGCTGGTGGGAATGCAAACTTGTATAACCACTCTGGTAAGCAATCAGGCATTTTCTCAGACAATTAGGAATAGTGCTTCCTCAAGACCCAGCTATACCACTTCTGGGCAAAGAAGAGGCTCAAGTACACAATAAGGATATTTGCTCAACTATGTTTGTAGCAGCTTTTTTTGTAATAGCCAGAAGATGGAAACAACCCAGATGCCCCTCAACTGAAGAACGGATACAGAAATTGTGATACATCTACGTAATGAAATACTACTTGGCAATAAAAAAACAAACAAACAAGGAAATCATGAAATTTGCAGGTAAATGGTGGGAACTGGAAAAGATCATCCTGAGTGGGCTATCCCAGAAGCACAAACACACACATGGTATTTATTCACTCATATAGACATCTAATATAGGATAAACCTACTAAAATCTGTACACCTAAAGAGACTAATCAAGAGGGAGAACTCTGGCTAAAATGCTCAGTTCCCATCCAGAAAGTCAAAGAGGATCGACATCAGAAGAAGAGAAAAACAGGAACTAAGTTAGGAGCCTGCCACAGAGGACCTCTGAAAGGCTCTGCCCTGCATACTATCAAAGCAGATGCTAAGACTTATGGCCAGCCTTTGTGAGATTGCAGGGAATCTTATGAAAGAAGTGGGAATTAGTAAAACCTGGAAGGGACAGGAGCTCCACATGGAGAGCAACAGATCCAAAAATCTGGGCAAATCGGTCTTCCCTGAGACTGATGGTCAAACCAAGTAGCATGCAGGGAGATAACCCAGAACCCCTGCACAGATGTAGCCCACGACTCCTTGTGGGTTCCATAGTATTGGGAATAGGGACTGTCCCTGACTTGAATTGATTGGCCTGCTCTTTGATCACCTCCCCCTGATGGGGGGCAGCTTTACCAGGCCACAGAAGAAGACAATGCAGCCACTCCTGATGAGACCTAACAGACTAGGATCAGAAGGAAAGGAAAAGAAGTCCTCCACTATCAGTGGACTTGGTGAGGGGCATGCATGGAAAAGGATGAGGAAGGGAAAGATTGGGAGGAGAAGAGGGTGGGAATTACAGGGGGGATACAAAGTAAATAAAGTGTAATTAATAAAAAATAAAAAATTAGTAAAAAAAAGAGCTAACTCCGATTCTCTTCAAAGTATTCCACAAAATAGAAGCAGAATGAACATTACCAAACTCATTCTATGAAGCCACAGACACCTTTACACCTAAACCTCACAAAGACCCAACAAAAAAGAGTTCAGACCTATCTCTCTTATGAACATTGATGCAAAAATACTCAATAAAATACTTGCAAACTGAAACCTAGAACACATGAAAGATATCATCCACCAAGACCACGTAGGCTCCATCCCAGGCATACAGGTTCAATAGACAGAAATACGTGATTGTAAGCAATCATATAAACAAACTGAAGGATAAAAACCACATGATCATCTTCTTAGATGCCAAAAAAGCATTTGACAAAATCCAGTACTCATTCATGTTTAACTAAGTCTTGGAGAAATCAGGGATACAAGGCCCATCCCTAAACATAGTAAAGACAAAATACAGCATGCCTATAGCCAATATCAAACTAAATGTAGAGAAACTTAAACCCTTTTCTATTTTTAACTTATACTTTTAATTATAAGATGAAAATGTTTTATTGACTTGACCACAGCAAATTACTTACTAATAATGTAAGATCCTAAGCTTCCCCTGCTTATGAGTGAGGCTTACCTGCCATGATAGAAGCCAGTCTGTGTTTCTGTCTTCTTTAGATCCTGTTTCGGTTTTGCTCAATAGCATTTTATGGAGGGCATGGGCCACTGCATACACTGCACTCCATATGGAATAGCTTGGCTCAGAAATAGTCATTACTTCATTTATTTTATCCTTAGTCTTTAGGGAAATATTCACTGGACAGGGTTTATAATTTCCACATCGTGAATTAGGTGAACAATTAAAACTGTCAATCCAGAATTTAGAGAAGTAAACATCTCCTGGGAAATGGGAGGGTGTAAGGACCTCAAGAAAGTGCTCGAAGCCGGGGATAGTTCTCTTCTTTAAAAATGAGAAGCTTCCACTGAATAAGTTTATCATAATATGCTTTCCATTTATTATAGACTCTAAGTATGTCGAGTGTGGCTTTGCCAAGATCCACACCTTCTTTCTGGTTACAAAAATACGAATGTCTACACAGAAGAACAGCAAGTCATCTATATCACCATAGAATACATTCACATTTACTCTAGCATGTTGTTTCAAATTTTGCAAGCCATAATCATAATTTACATTTTCATTCAAATTATCTGGGAGTTTTACTGTAAAAGCCACACAGATATCTTCTTTAACCATCTTTACTTTCAGATCAGAGAGAAACTCCCTTCCTCTCTGATCATCAGAAACAATGATCCCCACCCACCTCCAGCCAAAGTGGAGCAATAAAGAGATCAGCCCTTGGGCTAGACCTCTGTCTTCAGTAGACATCTGATAAAGGGATGGGAATGTATCTTTGTCACTAAGCATGGAATCAAATGGTCCATATGTGACCTGAAGAAGCAAAAAAAAAAGTGATTCTGAGTTTCAGGTATTTGGAATCATCATCCTTAGGAGGAAGTGACTTCATAATTCAAATATGAGGGTTAAAGGACTGAATATTTTTAAGGAGGTTGAATTGTTTAACTGAGTGATAACAATGAACATTACCATGTGGGTTTTTTAATCCTGATTATTGCTGACTCTTGTGCTCACCAAGTATTTTCTGTTTGTAGTAATACCTGCTGATAGATGCATTTCTTCAGTGTAGCCTGGCAATAGTCAATTGTGATGATATAGCTAAGTGGTTGGTATCTGTGGGTGCTATTCTGAGATCTACTTTCCTGAATGAGATCATTAATTCCTTGAAAGATTTTTATCGGTGATGGCATTAAACATTGTTCCAAACTCAGTTACATGTCCTGGACTTTCTTTTTCCATATGTCAGGTATTGACAACCATAGGGATTTTGAGATGTTTATATGCTAGATTGGGTAGTTAGGTACATTTGCTGGAGAATTTGACTTATGATCAAATGCAGACTGAGTATCCACAGTACATCATCCATTGTTTGGAGATAGAATCATGGATACTACTAAGTGATCTGCTCAGAAACTCCCAGAATTTACTGTTCATGCTTTTTACCACACTCTGACATCTGTTAACTCTTAACATATCAAAGTAATTCATCCACTGCTCTTAGAAATCTGCCTACACTAAACATAATCCACTTCTCTGTTTTCTTTAGTTTGTTCTGTTATTTTTCTTTTGTTGGTTTGTTTGTTTCAGTCAGATCTAAGATGTGATTGTGCTTAAAAATATGTTTCTAACTTACTTGTGGGACATTGTAGAGCTCTGAAAGTGTTGCAATTGAAGCAGAAAATTCTGGCTTGTTTCCTGAAATGATTCCTAGAGCTTTGTGTTGAGTGTTGCACTTGTAGTTAGGGATATAATCACTCCTTCCAGACAGCCACATCAGAAGGCCCTCCAAGGTTATTTTGTTAGAATTAAAAGCATTATAGATGTGGAAACCCAAGGTTATATTTGGAAGCAGGTTTGAGTCCTTATTGATCTCTTCAATGGCAAAGTATAAGGTTAGCAAATATTGATAGTTTCTCCATTTCAGTCTAAACCAGAAGAACAGAATGATGGGTATTGTCAGTACATTTTTCTCAAAAAAGTCTATAAAATACAGGAACCTAGAGGCCATAGCCTTGGACTTTTCTTGTGACATGTAAATCTTGTGTGCATAAGCTCATGACAATCCAGAAACATCATCGAATGGCTCCTAAACTCTCAGAAGTTTAACTGTTTCTAATATTTTTTGGTGTACATTGTGTACATAAAATATTACTTGTTTGTATCCTATGAGTACTCTATACATAGGTGCTTATGATGTTTCAGCTCATGGAAGCACTGGGTTAAGGAAGAGTCACTAAAGGAATATTAGTAAGAGCTTCATATCCTTTTCTTTTGTAATGATTCAATTTCATACTCACTTATGAAAATTATAACAAGTTTATATGCATTCCTAGTGTTAAAGTGTCTCTGTGTGGTATAGACAGATGCCCGGTCATCTATCTATAGAAAGACCACTTTCAATAAAAGTTAGCATCAGTTCTCAGTGCCCACAGGATGGCCTTAGAAACATATTTAGCTCCAATTCATAAGATCCCTTCTGGCATCTTTGGGCACCAGGAATACCTGTGGTATTCACACATATATAAGAAGGTGAGCTCTCGAGTACATGAAATAAGAATAAATAAGCATGTGCAAAATAGTGTTCTTGGGTTTGAAAAATGATTGATATATTATGACTAGTTGTTGCTCTTGTGGAGGACCCTGGTTCAAGTCAGAGTAGCCAGCTTTAGGTTCCAATAGTGTGTAACACCAGTTCTAGGGGATCCATGTCCTCCACTGGCCTCTGAAGGGACAATGCACACAAGTGGTACACACACAAACATGTAGGCAAAACACTCATAAACATAATGTAAATATTAATAAATCTTTACAAAAATTCAAAAAGTAGTATAAAAGTAGTAAAGGAAATGTGTTTCTCGAGGCTTGCAGTTTAAATGAATTAGTAGAGATTCCTATTCAGAGAGAAAATATGTATTGAAGTTTGAAGAAGGTACTTTTCAGCAAAGGACCATCCTATTCCCAAAATTGATGTTCAAATGAACATATGTACCAATTATAGCATAAAGTGAAAACAGGAATATGAAAAAGCCTAATGAATCTTGCACAGTATCATAAATAACCAACAACCTAACTCAGAGTTTCTCAGAGAGATCAAGTGGCAGATGAATATTTCAGAAAATAAAGAGACAAACAACAGAAAAGAAGACAGAGCATTGACTTCAACTGGTCATTAAGACAAGTTTCAGCAGTCTCCACCAGAACTTGGAGGAGGGATAGAATAAAATAAACAGATGTACACATAAAAGACTGAGTGCCATAAAAGACAAATCATAAGACAAAATTGAGAAAGACAGATAGAAAGGTTGCTAATTAAAATCATAAAACCTCCAATCAAATCAAAGAACACTGGGTTTTCAGCAGAGCTAACTAAGTAGAGGACAGAATATGGGCATGAATGAGTTGAATTTCAGAACACTCCATTACAATATCAGTGATAAATAAAAAGTTATAAGTATAACCACAGTGTCTAAAGTCTGAGATATTTTAAAGATACTAAAGCCAGAACTGTGAAACCAGAGATGCTAACATTTGTACTGAGGACATAGGCATATTCAAGTTCACTTTAACAGAAACTCTCCAAGTCTCTGGAAAGAAACAGATACTCAAACATAAGACATTTAGATGTCCAAATGGACCTGAGAAGAATGGAAACTTAACTTGACATATTGCAGCCAGTGTGTTAAAAAATGTAAGTCTCACCATGGAATCACACCATGGAGCAGACACAAAAGTTGTTCTTTTTTCTATCCCTGATGTCTTTGTGACCTGAAACACAACAAAGAGAAGTGGAAATGTATGCAGAGGCACAATGAAGGAGAAAAAATGTGAAACTGTTTTTCACATTGTTCTGTATCTAGTTCATTATTCTCAATGGAATTACATGTGTTAAGCAGGTCATGTACTATCTTTTAACCAGAACGACCAAGTACTCACAGGTCAAACTTCCATAGTAGAGTTGGTTTTCTGTCAAAAAGGATCTGGAGGTATTGGGATAGATCAAGTGGGATGGAAATGGGGATAAATGTAGCGAGGTTAACATCTGCCTCCATGTAGGTGTTGGTTTCTCCTTTATAACCACAAGTGAACAGAGGCAACTCCATTGATGTATACACAGGTTGCAGGAGGAGGCTGAGGCAAAGCAAAGGAAGGGACATGTCAGGCTCTTCACTACACAGAGACAGACCCCTGCATCAAGGTGGATCCAAGGAGATTATTGGCTTAGGTCTTGGAACAGGTTCAGTCTTCAACGTCAGAGAAGACTTTGTATGCTACAGCTGATTCCTACTGTTGCTTCAGGCTCTCAGTCTGTGCATACCCAGTGGTTCTCATGACAGGCCGGCACACACACTGCAGCAAAGTCCAGACATCTGAGGGTCACAGTACAGAGACATTCCTGTCACTGTAGCCAGACTTGCTCTGAATTTGCTGTCTTTTTATTGTTCTATTTCCCTCTCATCCATGTACTCTTGGAATCCCATAGCCCTGGGGCTCTGCACCTGGTTCTTCTATGTGGGTGAAAAACATGTTTGGTTCTTTCTTTCTTCCACAACCTGTATGATTTCATCATGGTCCACAGTGACTTTGGAGAACACCATAATCTGAGACAAAATTGTAGGTCATCAAAAAAACAGCTTGTTTGTTTTGGATTGCTTCTGTGAGAGGTAGTTTGAACATTTGACTTCTCCTAGTAAGGGAAGCAGGGGCAGTCAGGCTTTTATCATGTTGCTGGCTCTTTGATCACTTTCACCAGTCAAGGTGGCAAAACTAAGCTACATGGAAAGTGGATCCAGACAGTTTCAATGAGACCTGATAGGCTACAGTAAGATAGTAGTAGAGGAGTGGATTAGATAGATTAGATCCATCTATCAGTGGATTAGAGGAAGGACATGGGGTGGGGGGAGCTGGAGAGGGAGAGATTCCAATTATACTTTTGAACATGAAAGTAAACATTGGTGACTCAGCCTTATGCAGGACACCAAGGTTCAGGGTTCTCAACTCAGCTTTTGCATTCAGATCTCCTCCTGGACATCTGGCACCGAATTCAGAATTATACAAGACCAAAAGAGGAGGCAAGCTGCTCAAAGTCAATTTAAGTCATGACAGGCAACACATTTACGACTTGTGTACTTAGTTTAGATTATCAGCCACTTTCCTCTTTACGTTCTTTCCTGATTAAAAGACAAACATGAACCACCTGAAGAATCAGGATGGGAGTAAGTTTTGGAGCCTGTGAATATGAACTCAGTTTTGAACCTGGCAGAAGAAGGCTTGAGATGGCTGGACTCAGTCAACTCTCTTATAACAACAATCAAAAAGAAAAATACTTCATCTCTATACTTTTTTCTAATTTACTGTAATACTATTTATCATAATTACTATTGATACACTTTCATGGTATTATTAGATATTATTGTTATAATATGATATAAACAATATAATGCAAGTTAAATTTTTATATCTACCTTAGGTAAAATTCATTCATTAAAACACTGCCAAAAGAGCTAAAACTGCAAGAGGCATTGAAGGTAGGAAAGTGAAAAAAATGATATAATGTTAATTCTTATATATAAACAAACAAACAAACAAAATAACTGTCTCCTATGTATAATCTTACAAAATTTTGGTTACTGAAATTTTAAAAAAATATATACAGATTACACACACACAAACCTATCTGTCTGTCTATCTATCTATCTATCTATCTATCTATCTATCTATCTATCTATCT
>NW_026595900.1:0-16633 GCF_907164565.1 Psammomys obesus
AGTTGGTGTTCTGTTCAGGAAGTTGTCTCCTGTACCAATGAGTTCAAGTCTCTTCCCCATTTTTTCTTCTAACTGATTTAGTGTATCTGGTTTTATGTTGAGGTCTTTGATCCACTTGGACTGTAGTTTTGTGCAGGGTGATAAATATGGATCTATTTTCATTTTTCCTAGGACAGCTCTTAAACAACGTTTAGGACACAATACTTAAAATGTAAGTAGATCTGTCAAACTGTGATCAAGAGGTAAAGAGTTGATAAAAATGCAGAAAGGAGGGGGGAGGCTGGGCCCGGGAGGGGAGGAGGGAGGGGCTTATGGGGGGATACAAAATGAATAAAGTGTAATAAATAAAAGTTAATTGAAAAAAATGTAAGAGTACTATTCTGAAAGCAAAATTTTAAGAATTAAAATTCAATAGCAGCAAGCAAAAAATGATGTAATTACATTACAATTACATCAATAACAAAAACAGAAAGAAAGAAAAAAGAAATACCATTCAGTTTCTTTTTTAATATGAAAATTAAAGATAAATTGATAAAATTAGAAAAAGTATTTTGCTTAATGAGATAACACAGATGCAGAAATACAAACCTGTATACTCTCTACCTTTGAGGTTCCTAGCTCCAAAAATGAGTACTTTGGGGACTATATATGAAGGTTTTGTCTTATTTTATTGTATCTTCTTTTTCCTGTTGACTTACAGAATCTTATAGGCCTGTTCTTTTCTAAAGAGGAAATGAAAGAGAAGTGGATCTAGGGTAGAAGAGAGTTTATGGAGAGCTGTTTGTTTGGCAAATAGTAAAAACATGTTTCCTTCCTGGCCTTTACCTTGGCAATAACAGGATGTTTTGCCAAGCTTCTTTAACTTGTTTGTGTGATCTTGCACTATTTCTGCTATAAAGAGTTATGGTCTGAGAAAACAAGTTTGAACCCCTTCCTTGTATTGATATGTTTTGCTCTGACTATAAAAATGAGCTGTAGAGTAAACCAGGAGGCCACAGTTTTTACTGAGAGCCCTCTCAAGCTGACCTCTTGAGGTCTTGCTTTATTTCAATCCTCATACCCCACTCAGGTACTGTTATACTTTGGTGGGAGGCTCTGACAGAAGGTAAGGGTTAGATTGGAAAAGTGGAGGAAGGCAAAAGTGCAATCTGGATGTATTTATTGTACAAGAAACACATTTGCTTTCAATAAAAAACAAAGAATATAAGCATCTGAAATGTAAAAAAAAAGCATGGGTCAATGAGGGTTCTCTAAAGTGTTCTTCCTGCTATTCATTTTCAAGAAAGCACAGGACTATATTTTCATATTTGGTACCCTATAATCTTCCCAACTATGAGTCACATAAAAATCAGCATGATTGTCTTTATACCACAGATAAGTTTAATACTTAACCTAATGAAGAGTTGTGTAGCTATGTCCCGAGAATACACATCTAAAGCTCCTGAACACAAGACTCAGGGATCATTGCAAGAGAGGGATGGTAACATTCTAAGAAACAAGGCAATGGTATTTTGTCATGAGATTGTATCCCCCAGTGCCACACCCACTCCAGTGTCATCTGTGTAGCATAACAATGGTTGTGCTGCTAGGCAGGAGATATGTTTCCCTCGGGAATAGGCTCCCTGGAGGTCCTGGGCAAAGTGCTCGCCTCTGGCCACCTGAGCAAAAAGACATACTCCGAGATTCCTATGCTTCCTCGGTTGTGGGGTTGGTTTAATGAGCTTTTGCCAGTTCTCTATGATTTTTGGAATAGCACAATTAACTTATCAAGGAAACACATTTCTGATAGATTACTAAAAGCTTTAGCAAAAAAGAGTGGAAGGAAAATAAAATTTTAGGAGAGGTAATAAATCAGATTCAGTATCAGGAATTGCTTGTGAAAAATCCAAACATTGTAGGTAATAAAAGAGTAAGAGCTTTACACAGGTGTTTATGATGAGGCAAAAAGAAGATAGGTAAACATAGGAGGTCAGAAGGTTTTATATTATACTATGAGTTTTATGAACAGGCTAGCTTGAGTGTCTTATCTCTAAGGAGGATTGTAAATCTTTACCCGACTGGAGGTCCATAACAGTCCTGGCCTTCCCCTCATTAATTAGTAGCAATAAAACTGTGTAAATAGCCATGAGTTTAAAGTTTTATGTTTCTTGTTTGCTTTGATTAAATCTTTTAGGCCAAGATTTTTTGTAGACACTGCTTTATATCAGGTTGCACTTTCAGTTAATATGTAAACTTTGTATTGTTGGTAAAAGTCTAAATGATCCGGGAAATATGTCGATTTCAAGGTGCTTCTTTATGTAATCACTATATAAGTGTTAGCTTGACTTCAGTAAATCACAGCAGATTCAAAAGACATCTTGGTATTGTTTCTGTCTGTCATCCACCGAACCCATACCTTCCTGCATATCCAAAACCCTGATTCTCCTGCGGTTGTGGGACCAGACTGGGTCAGTCCGTGGCACCCCAGCAATATTATACTCATAAAATATTACCAGCATGTCTGCTCATACATGAGCTAGATGAGGATGACACCAGTACATATGCTAACATACATAGGGGAAAGCCCTCAAGGCCCCAAAATATAATAAAAGAACTAAAGACTACAAAGACATTATTAGAGAGGTAAAGTCTTTTCCCTTGGAAGAACATGCCAATTGATTTCTCAATACTAAATAAACATCCCTGTAAACACAATTTGAAATAATATACAGAATGTGCAGGTTGTACTTATGCATGTGTGAGTATATAAACACATATATATGTGACAAAAATTAATGAGAACAAAGGCAATGTATTTTAAAAAGAGCAGCCAGGAATAGTCAGGAGGGTTTGGAGGGAGAAATGGACAGGTAAAAATGAATCAATTATATTATACTCTGAAAAATAATAAAAATATTATCAATAGCATTTTTTTGTATATTTGTATATTTGCAGCTGACAAATTTGAATAGAAATTATATCAGAAAAATAAAGGACAAAAGAGCGTCAACTGATTTACAAAAAAGGAAGAGGCAATTTAGTGTATTGTTCTTGTCTCAATCAGTGTTCTATTGCTGTTTGGTTACACCATGACTATGGCAACTCTGTTAAAGTAAACATTTAATTAAGGATGGCTTAAAAATTGAGATAATTCACTGTCATCATGTCAGGAAGTATGGTAGCATACAGGTCGGTATGGTGCTAGGAAGTTGCTGACAGGTCTAATCTGGATGCACAGGTGAAAAATAGAGAGAGGTTGGAGAAGGAAGGGGAGAGGATGGAGAACAGGGAGAGAAAGGCTCTGCCATGGGCTTATAAAACCAGGGAGTAGAACTCCAGTGACATACTTCTTCCAACAAGGTCACACCAGCTACAATAATGCCACACTAACTATCCTTGTCAAACAGGGCCTCTCCCTTGTGACAAAGCATTGGAATGAGTGAGCCTATGGATTATATTTTTCAGACTTTTGCTCTTTTTTTCTTAATTTATTTATGAGTGATTATATACCCTGTATGTCTTTCTCCTTGTGGAATACCTCATTCAGGATGATATTTTCTATGTCCCACCATTTGCCTGCAAATTTCATGATTTCCTTGTTTTAAATTGGTGGATAGTATTCCATTGTGTAAATATACCACAATTTCTGTATCATTCCTCAACTGAGAAAAATTTGGGTTGTTTCCAGCTTCTGACTGTTACAAATAAAGCTACTATGAACATAGTTGAGCAAATTTCCTTGTATACTTGACCATATTTTGGATATATGCCTAGGAGTGGTATAGCTGGATCTTAAAGTAGCACTATTCCTAATTGTCTGTGAAAGTACCAGATTGATTTCTTGAGCGAGGTATCCCAGAAGCAGAAAGACACGCAGGGTATATATATATTAGATATATAATATAGAATTAACATACTAAAATCTGTACACCTAAGGAAGCTAATAAAGAAAGAGAACTCTTGGCAAGATGCTCAATCCTCTTTCAGAAAGGCAAAGAGGATAGTCATCAGAAGAGGGAGGAAAAAGGGCACAGGACAGGATCCTACCACAGAGGACTTCTGAAAGACTCCATCCTAGAGGGTATCAAAGCAGATGCTGAGATGCATAGTTCAACTTTGAGCAGAGTGCAGGGAGTCTTATGAAAGAAAGGGAGGATAGAAATATCTTTGCACTTTTTGACATGTATTTGGTATTTATAATAAAATTAAATGGCTCTGAGTGTGGTTTAATAGAAAAATATTTTCATTTATATTTCTCTAAAAACTGGTATCAAACCAAAAAGCAACAAAATATAAAGAAGCGGTACATATCTTTCAGTAATAACTCACTATTACTGGACTTAATTCCACAACAAAAAAGACAGAAAGCAAAACAATTAGAAATGATTATTGGCATGCAAGGGTCTCTAGATTCTCTCTGATTTTTGTCCAATGGGACCCCAGGTGTCAGGTCCAAAAGAACCTGATACAGATGGCTAACTTGTGGTACATACTAGCATAAAAAGCACATTTTAGCTTCCAAATTCTCTCAGAATTTCAAGCAACTGTTACAAAGTCCATGCTGACCTTTTGGTTCTCATCAGATCTTCTCACCCCTCCCCATAATATAAATTTTTCCAGTCCATGGGCTTATCTTCCCCCTCAGTTTCTCAATCCTATTTAGGCTTGCCATTTTGATTTTGCACCCCATGGGTCTCTATTGGTCCTCTTAGCTCCCTTTCTCTTAGTCCTTTCTCCTGTTGCTTCTCACTCTGTCTTATCTCTCTCTCTTTCTCTCCTTGTCACATATTCATCATCGGATTGAATTCAGCCTAATGATTTTGTTTAGTCTACTACATTCTCCCCCTGCTCTAAAATCTTCCAGATGCCTATGGCTTTACTCTTCTTCATATCTATAATAAAGATTTTCCTTTCAGCACTACCTTGGAGTGTTCATGTTTACTTTTTACACAGAGAATCACTTGTAATTCTCTAGTTTTCTGATTCTGGTTGACTATCAGAATCTCCTCTAGTCCATTTCCATACCTTTGTGTCAACCACCAATATCTGGAGACTCTCTTATATCACCACTGAGGTATCAGCAAGGCCAGCTGCACTTTCCTTTGTGGCCTCCACTGAAGATTCCTTAGTCTCATTTCCAACTCTGTAAAGACCATTTCCATGGAAGTGTCTAACAACTTTATCCTCAATACCTAGAAACTGTGACAAATGCTTCAGTGAATTCAGAGTTCCTCCCTTCTGAGGATTTATTCATTCCACTCTTCTAGTAGACTCCCATTCATTTGTGTCAATGTCCAATAAGTAAAAGCACTCTCTACCTGGGATCTAGGTAGACATAATAAAGCTGGACAAAGGTGAATGATTCCTACTGTCTATTATGTAGTCTATTCCAATCTCTTTTTTCATATTTTATTTTTTTTAATTTTATTTTTTTCTTATCAGTTACATTTTATTAACTTGTCCCAGCCATGTCCCGATTCCTCATTCCCTTCCAGTCCCTCCCTCCCTCATCTCCACCATGCCCCTTGCCAAGTCCACTGATAGGGGGGACCTCCTCCCCATTCATCTGATCCTGTTTTATCAGGTATCTTCAGGACTGGCTGCAAAGCTCTCCTCTGTGGCCTAACAGGACTGCTCCTCCCTTGGGGGGTGGGGAGGCCAAAGAGCCAGTCATTGAGTTCCTGTTAGAAATAGTCCTTGTTCCCCTCACTATGGGAAACCAATTGGTTACTGAGCTACCACAGGCTACTTCTGAGAAGAGTTTCTAGATTATATCCATACATGGTCCTTGGTTGAATGTCAGTCTCAGAAAAGACCCTGTGCCCAGATATATCTGGTCCTTGTGGAGCTCCTATCCTTTCCCCATCAGACTAACTCCCCTTCTTTCTTATGATTCCCTGTACTCTGCCAAAGTTTTGGTCATGAGTCTTTGTTTTGAAAACACTGCTATTTAAAGTCTTTCAAATGCACTCAGTAGACTCCTGTTATATGTTCAATACACATCCCATCGGTCTTTCTAAATGAGGATTGATCATCTTACCCCATGCCCGCTCTCTTGATTATCTTTTTTAGGTGTACAGATTTCATTATGTTTATCACATCTTATAGGTCTATAGAAGTGAGTATATGCTGTGTTTGTCTTTCTCTGTCTGGGATATTTCACTCAAGATGATCTTTTCTAGATCCCACCTGAACAGAACACCAACAGCACAGGCTCTAAGAGCAACAATCAATAAATGGGACCTCATGAAACTGAAAAGCTTCTGTAAAGCAAAGGACACTGTCATCAAAACAAAACGCCTGCCTACAGATTGGGAAAGAATCTTCACTAACCCTTTATCTGACAGAGGACTAATATCGAGTATATACAAAGAACTAAAGAAGCTGAAAAGCAGCAAACCAAGTAATCCAATTAAAAAATGGGGAACAGAGCTAAACAGAGAATTCTCGACAGAGGAATATCGAATGGCAGAGAAACACTTAAAGAAATGCTCAACCTCATTAGCCATCAGGGAAATGCAAATCAAAACGACCCTGAGATATCACCTTACACCCATCAGAATGGCCAAGATGAAAAACTCAAGGGACAACACATGCTGGAGATGTTGTGGAGAAAGGGGAACCCTCCTCCACTGCTGGTGGGAATGTAAACTGGTACAACCACTCTGGAAATCTATCTGGCGCTTTCTAAGACAATTAGGAATAGTCCTTCCTCAAGACCCAGCTATACCACTGCTAGGTATATACCCAAAGTTTGCTCAAGTACACAGAAGGGATATTTGCTCAACCATGTTTATAGCAGCTTTGTTTGTAATAGCCAGAACCTGGAAACAACCCAGATGTCCATCAATGGAGGAATGGGTACAGAAATTGTGGTATTTTTACACAAAGGAATACTACTCAGCAATCAAAAAGGAGGAAATCATGAAATTTGCAGGCAAATGGTGGGATCTATTCCAATCTCTTTAATCTCATCCACAGCACTGCAACACACCATTTTCATGGAGCTGGCCTTCCACCCTACCTCTAGATAATAGGAAATCTGCCATACGTTGTGGTGGACCCAGATTGTTCCTACCTGAGCATTTCCTTAATCTCTTAATCTCCCCCTTTTGCCAACTCCTATTCCTTAGTATCATCCCAAATGTCCAGAAACAAGTGCCTCACGGTGCTTGTGTGGCTCCACAGTAGCCATACCTGTCAGGGTGTTAGAAATACTCCCAAAAAGGCAACTGACAGTCAACACACTTTCCTAAGATCCAATGCAGGCAACAGAAACCAAGAAATTAAACACCACAAACTTACCAAAATCAGCTCCAAATATCAGCCCCTAGAACCACAAACTTCCCAAACCATGATACCTACACACCAGTTCAAAACCAAAATTATTAACACTGAAGATAATATGTCTTCACCAAATATTAGAGTAGACTCTGTGATATGTAATATAGTCAATGTAGAAGACAAGGACTTAAAACATAAACATGTTCAATGACAGTACAGTGGATATGGATAAAACCTTAGTGTTGCCTGTGAAAATACAAAGAGTGGAATAAAATCTTGAAAACAGTTCAAGACATCAAAGTAGAAAAAGACACACTAAAATTGCAAACTAGATAAAACTAATAAAACTAAAAACGAAAAATTGAGGAAGTCAAACAAAAAATCCAGAGTTAAGCCTCAAGTACACAGTTCAAGACATGGAAGAGAGAATCACAAGACAAAAAAAATGCTCTTCTATTCAGAGAGTCTTTGAGTGAATGAGTTCAAGATTATTATTCACTTTCTCTTCCTATACTTTAACTGTATATGAAATTTCCTGAGGTTTTAATCCATTTGGAGGTGAGTTTTGAGAGAAAATAGGGATCTATTTCTGTTTCTATATATAGACATACAGTTTAGCCAGCACCTTTTTCCAGTGTGTATTTCTAGCTTCATTATAAAAGGAATATATAGTACAAGTACATTTACATAATCAAAGATTACTCAGGCATTTAAAAAAAATCAAATCATGATCCTTGAAGGTAAATGCACATTTGCAGGAAACTGAGAGTGAGAGAACCTAGACCTCCAAAAGACAAATATAATATAAATTTGCTTATATGTAAATATTAGTTTTAACATGTATGATATGCAAGCAACTGAACATAGTGCCACAGGCAAAACATACCAATTAAGGACTGAAGGTTAGGGTGAGGCAGAGATTTCTCCCTAGGAATGAGAAATAAAATAGGCAGTTACAAATGGAAGGTGGGCTAAAAAGTTAGAATTGAAGGGGATTGGAGAAAGGAAGATGGCAATGAAAAGGTAACACAAGGAGAGACAGGTAAACTTAAGGGTCATTTGTTTGGTACTGTGGAAACCTAATGCAATAGAAACTTTCTAAAATATATAAATATAAGAAGCCAATATAAGTGAAATCTCCACATAACAAGAAAGTCCCAACTGGAAATTTCTTGTCACTAAATAAAGCATCCAGTACTGGTAATGGTTTATATTTAAATGAGGTATTGGCCATAGTATTGTGATTGTAATGCCAAAACAAAAAAAAATCAGGCTTTTATCAAGGTTGATCTCCACAAATTGACTGCAAGGCCCTATTGCTGACGACAACACTTACACAAATCACTGAACATAGATAAGTAGAGCTTGTGCCTATATAGAACCTTAACACCTACATGCTAGCAACTTTGATACAGGAAGTATTCTGCACACTACAAAAGTAGAAATATAAACACTAACAGAGCTACCAAACCTTTGAACTATAACAGTGTCTTGTAAGATATATTAGTGCAAGTTGTAGGAGTAAATAACCAATATATAGTTTGACTTAAGGCCCACTTCACATGATGTAATCCACACCTGTCACTTGTTTATTGATCAAGAAAAAGATTACATAGCCCAGGGTTAGAGGAAAAAAGCAAAGACTATGTTCTACTAAAATTATTATGATGGCACTTGACAGCATTCTGCTATACTCATAGACCAGTATCTTGTTCAGCCATCTACAAAGAAGCATCCTCCTGCAGCTGAACGAAACAAATTCAGAAACCCATAGAGAAAATAGACAGTGAGAGACCTTAGGATACTCGAGTATAAATGGAAGATCTCCATCAAAGCCTCCAGGCTCTTCAGTAATTCAGACAGTATGAGCTAGAAAGAAAGGATAGGGGATACCAAAGAACAAAGTGCTATAAATTAAGAGGACTGAAGCTTATATAAACTGTGAGAGACTGAGGCAGCATGAATAAGCCTTTAATGTTCTACAGCAGATGTGGTCATAAAGCTGAAATGAGAAGTGCACACCTGGCTGTGTTCATAGCCTTATATATAATGGATAAGCACTTGCAAGTGAAAATATAGTTTTCTCCAAGGGACACTCATTTTATCCAAGGGACTACTCTTAATTGTACGCTTAAGAGTGCATTCCTAAATGTAGATGGACAAAAAAATTCACTCACTGGCACATTTGGATTTTCATGTCCTATAATTCTGGCATGTATTTCAAAAATTTTATCATAGTTCTCATTTTAATTTGCTGGATTTTTTTCTGTTTTTAAAGCTACATGTCCTCTGTGTGTCTACCATTGTTTCAAGTTTAATATTTATGCGGTTCCTGCATGTGTGAACAAGTCTACAACTTTTCCCCCATTGACCTCTTTTTCTTTTGTTTGTTTTTCCTAGTCAGATGTGATTCTTTTTGTCTTTTTTCTATTTTATTTTCTTATTATACATTATAACCCTCCTTGGTTTAGATGAGGGTGAATTTAGACAAGATGGAAGGAGAGGTGGGACAGAGTTGCCAGGATTAGAGGAAGGGAAAACTTTAATCAGAATGAATATATGAGTAAAATGTCTATTTTGCAAAGAAAAAGTGAGGAGGATAAGAGAAAAAGAAGGAGAAGTAGGAGGAGGAATAAAAGAGAAGCAGGAGAAGAAGAATGAGGAGATGAAGATGAAGAAGAAAAAAAAAACAACTGGAGAATTTTGCCAAAAGAAATGTTAAATAGCTGGGCATAAAAGATCCAGAAGATCTACAAAGTGCAAAAAAGTAAGTTATGAATAATTGAAATAGAGGAAGAAGACAAAACTCACATCAAAATCCCAGAAAATATTTTTAGCAAAGTAATAGAAGAATATATCCTTAACCTAGTGAAGAAGGGTCAGCCTATAAAAGTACAAAAAGTATACAGGAGAACAATTAAAGTGTACCAGAGAAGAAATTGTACTCAGCACATAAAAATCAAAACACTAAGTGTAAAGAAAAGTATATTAGACAAAGAAGGTATATTAAACGTTGCAAGTTGAAAAGACTAAATAGCATATAAGTTCAAGCTCATTAGAATAACTTCTGATCTCCCAAGAGAGATTCTAAACTCAGAATGGCTGATACAGATTGTTTATTATCTTTAAGGGACCCTTATTACTATATCTGGTAAACTTTCAATAATAAAGGATGAATAAAGATATATTGCACAAAAAACCAAATATGAGCAATATCTATGTAAAACTCCTTCACTACAGAAGCCAATAGAAGGAAAACTCCTGTCTAAAAATATTAACCACACCCAAGAAAACACAAAGAATTAATAATCCCAAGCTTCAAATTAAAAGAGGCCAAACCCCACACCATAATTACAAAAAATAATGGGAAATGGTAAACATTGTTCATTGAAAACTCTCAATTTGAATGGTCATTTGAATGCTCATTTGAATATTCATTCTTCTGCTGCATCTAGTGAACACTCTACCATCCAGGTTGGACATAACCTCTTGGTAAAAGGATGAAAGGAGACAGTAGAAGAAAGTAAACCAAGAATGAAGTTTAGGGGAACCTTATGTTGTACAATTCACATAAATATCTAAAATCCGTATGTAAATTTAAAAGAGAGTATATAATGTACATACTGAATGAGGAGTTCCACCATTTTCCATATGAAAACAACAGATGACTTAGACTGGTCCAGCACACATCTACATTCATGTTTACTGAAGCACACCTTACCATCTGCTCAGTTAGATCTGACTTGATTGTCCTGAAACACATGAGTACAAAATATTATATTATTCATTTTTTAATTCATGGAAAATAAGTACTTTTGTTTCTGAGATTTTAATATAATCACATTATTTCTCACATCTCTGTCCTCCCTACAAAATCTCCTATACAGCCCTCTTTTGGCTCTTTCAATTCCAAATCTTGTGTTGTCAATAACTGTTATTACATGTATTGTGCATCAGGCAAGTGTGTGTGTGTGTGTGTGTGTGTAACATTCAACATTTCAAGAAAGGCAATCAACTTACTTTGAAATTGTGAATTAATTCAAAATGTATAAGCAAAAATTGTAACCTGAGCTAGACACAGGAATCAAACACTGTCTGACTTCACTCCTAATTGGGTTATAAGCAGTCAGAACCCTGAAATAAGAACTGAATGGTCAGTTTTAGAGCCTGAACATCAGGGTGTTGTGGCATGACATGTCAAAGAACACATTTCAGTGACAAAAAAAGGAATAATATAAAGACATACTTCAGGGTGTGTGCAGAACGGCTATTAATAGTAGGCTATATTATTTACTTGAGAAATATTCTGTGTATATTTTCTAAATCTCAATAACCAAAATTTTGTAATTAATGTGTAAGATATATTAATTTATTTATGTATTATTTATTATTCCATCATTTTCCTTCCATTTTCACCCTCTAGAGTTTGGAGTAATCATTCTTTGCTTTTTTAAAAATTCAAGCCACTTATTCATAAATTATTTTTACACACTTAACATGTCAAATTTTGATTTGTAAAATATTTTTTTGTATTATAATACTAGAAATATAAAACAAACCACTGAATTTTATCAAGGATATTTATTATAAATACTATTACAGGAAAAAGGAAAATGTATAGAGATGAAATACTGTTCTTTCTGCTGTTAATAGACAGTTGCCTAGGTCCAGCCATCTCAGGAAAAATAACTCAATTTTTTTCTTTTTTATTGGTTATTATAATTTATTCACTTAGTATTCTGATTGTAGGACTCTCTCTCATCTTCTGCCAGTTACAACCTACCTCCCTCTTCTCCCCCTATGCCCATCTCCTAGTCCACTGATAGGGGAAGTCCTCCTCCCCTATCTTATCCTAGCCTACTTTATCAGGTTTCACCAGAAATGGCTGCACCTTCTTCCTCTGTGGCCTGGCAAGGCTTCACCTCCCAGGAGTAGGTGATCAAAGAGCCAGCCACTCTGTTCATGTCAGAGACAGCCCTTGTTACCCTTAATAGGGAACTCACATGGAGACTGAGATAGATACTTATGGGCTACATCTGAACAGGGTTTCTAAGTGTTCTTCATGCATGGTCCTTTGTTTGAACAGGACCCCCTGGGCCCATACTTTTTTTGGCTCAATTGGCCTCTTTGTGGAGTGCTTCTCCCATCCAGGTCTTTCTATCTCCTGAAACTTCCATTTGAGTCCATGCCCTCTGCCCAAAGTTTGGCTATAAATTTAACTATCTGCTTCAATACACTGCTATGTATATTCTTTCAGAGGCCCTCTCTGGTAGGTTCCTGCACTGTTCCCTATCTTCTCCCATTACCGATGTTTATCCTATTTGCCCTTCTGAATGAGAATTAAGCAGCCTCCCTAGGGTCCTCCCTGTTGTTTAGCTCAATTAGGACTATAGATTTTAGTATTTTTAATTTTATACTATACAACTAATATCCACTTATAAGTGAGTATATACCATGAGTATCTTTCTGCTTCTGGATATCTCACTCAGGATGATCTTTTCTAGTTGCATCCATTTAACTGCTGATTTCCTTGTTTTTAATTGCTGAGTGATATTGCATTGTGTAAGTGTACCACAATTTCTGTATCCAGTCATCAGCTGTGGGAAATCTAGGTTGTTTCCAGACTCTAGCTATTATAAAAAACAAAACAAAACAAAACAAAACAAAACTGTTGTGAGTATAGATGAGCAAATGTCCTTGTTGTATGGTTGATAATCTTATGAATATATGTCCAGGGGTGGTATAACTGAATATTGAAGTAGCACTATTCATGAATTTCTGAGAAAGCACCAGACTGATTTCCAAAGTGGTTGTACAAGTTAACATTCCCACCAGCAATGGAGGACTGTTTTCTTTTCTCGACATCCAGTCCAGCTTGTGTTGCAGATGATGTGATAGTACATATAAATGACCATAAAAATTCAACCAGGGAACTCCTACAGCTGATAAACATCTTCAACAAAGTGGCTGGATACAAAATTAAGTAAAAAAAAAAAAATCTGAAGCTTTCCTGTATACAAAAGTCAAACAGGCCCATAAAGAAATTAGGGAAACAACACCCCTTCACAATTGCCACAAATAACATAATGTACTTTGGTGTGACTCTAATCAAGCAAATGAAAGACTTGTATGGAAAAAAAAACTTCAAGGATGATATCAGAAGATGGAAAGATCTCCCATGCTCCAGAATTGGTAGGATTAACATAATAAAAATGGCCACTCTACTAAAATAAATCTACAGACTCAATGCAATGCCAATCACAATACCAACACAACTCTTTACAGACATTGAAAGAACAATTCTCAGTTTCATATGGAAAAACAAACAAACAAACAAACAAAAAACAGAATTGACAAAAGCATGCCTGTACAATAAAATATTTTCTGGAGGTATCTTCATCCCAGATCTCAACAAATATTATAGGGCAACAGTAATAAAAACATCCTCCCTGATCTTGTTAAACAATCTATTTTTCCAAATTCCTTCTAAGTGTAATGGCCATTGCTAATAATCTACATCTATGGCTCCTTTCAAGGGCAGTGGTTAATTCATTAATCTGCTCCAGTAAACATGTGGAAAGAGATCAAGCATTGTTAATTTTAAATGCCAGTGATATTGCCCAGTGACAAGCTAGAAGCCTTCTTAGAGTTTTCATACAATTCATGTTATTAGGATTATGGGCATCATAAGGGCAACAAGCAGAGATATGCTACATGAGAACACAAAGTCCTCAGGAAAATCAGTTCTTGGGATTATGCTTCTCCAAGACAAACTCACCATGACTATACTAACAGGGAAGCCACATTCCATGAGTTCTACAGCTGTTTGGCTGTTGTTCCTGCATGGCTCTTGACAGGACTAGGTAGCCAAAATAGTTTGCCTATGGATGGGTGAGGGGGGAGTGAGGTTAGCTCAGGCCCTGGGAAGGAGAATTCAGGGTATTTCATGGGTTGTACTAGCCTGGAAGACCAGATAACATGGAAGGAGTGAAGGATTTCTGGGAGAAAATGGCAGGTAGATTTGATTTGATATGTTAACTAGGAACCTCTGCCATTAGTTCCAGGTTTGAATCCTACTTCTATGGTAACATAAACTTCAGAGAGAGAAGCATGGTCTCCATTGGATAGTGATCTTCAAGTGAGCCCACAGGGAAGAAAGGTGGCAAAGACAAAGATTCTGTTCTTCTTTTCTTTGTATATATCTTCTTTATTTTCTATGAGGGAGGGTGATTACCGAAACTCGACTCAAATTTTTGCTATTTTGTTTATTTTTCTGACTATTTTTTTATTTTATTAATTGTTTTTATTTTTCACAATTTATTCATTACATATGCTGATTGAAGTTCACTCCCTCAACTCCTACTGGTCTCACCCTCCCTCCATCTTTCCCCCTCCCCTTTTCCTAGTCTATACCAAAGGGGAGTTTCTCTCCTCTGCCATCCACCTATACATTATCAGAACAATACTCAGCTATTAAAAACAGAAAAAAATTTCTGCTCTTATTTATTTTCCATAGACCACTGTACTCACCTCAGAAGATTTCATACCATGAAGCTTGCCTTCAAACTTACTGTGAAATAAACACTAGGTATAACTCATTTTAAAGAATCCTACCCCCAAGACACTGTTTGATTTACCATCTCACATCCAGAATCATGTGAAATTGAAATTCTATGACCTTTGAAACATTTTATCACAAGAATTTTAGAAAACATGATTCTCTTGCTGCCTGGAGGGCTGTTTCCCACCAGCCCAGGAAGGCACGAGGGGAAGAAGATGAGATATAAAGCTCGGAAAGCCCACAAGCATAACAGTGATCAGCCACTCTGGGAACCACCTCAGAAAGTAAGTTCAACTTTAATTCAAGAAAACAGAGGCTTATACCCCTTGGGGAGTGACTGGGATGCTTCAAGCATAGGTGTAGATAATTGATTAATACTAGCCAATTAAAGGATACTAAATTTGCATTAAACAGCACATTCCTCTCATATGAACAAGAAGAACAAGAACACAGAACCAAATTATCCTATATTTGAAGGGAGGGGAGAGTTATATATCAAATATGGTTGGTGGTGTCTATGTCTAAAGACACTCTCCAGATGAAGTCAGGCGGAAAAAACTCACCCTTGACATGGTTACACATCTAGGCCAGAAGCAGGGTCATACATGGAAAAGAAAGCCTCCTCCCTCAAATCTCAAAATTCAGTGTGGGTTGTGATGTCTTTCAATAGAACCACTGGAACAATAGGTATGCGTACACAAAGAAACTTCTACAGGCTACCACTGTTGTGTTACTCTCAGAGAACTTTCTGGATGGTGTTAGTTTACCATTCCCTACATGTTCATTCACTGGACTAAACTTTTCTTGTCTAAAGTGAGGCAATTGAAAACAGTAAATGTTGAGAATCAAGTTTATCAATAAGTCTTCCCTAAACAGATTTTATAATACTTTTGCATGTAATTGATATTTAACATTCAATGTATTCTTTTAAAAAATAAGTTTATTTACTTTACATTCCAATCATAATCTCCCCTCCTTTCTCTCCCCCAGTACTATCTTCCACTCCTATTGTCCCTATTCCCTTTCCCCTTCCCCTTCAGAAAAGGGAAGTCATTTCTATTGAGCTAGTTTTGCAGTTCTCTTAGATCTCAGTGGACCAAAGAACACAAAGGCTTTTCCATGTTGCTTTTAGTCACAGAATTCCTCTCCAGTAAGGATACTTTCATGATGATGATGACTCTAGATTTGTGCAAGGCCTCACCATTTTAACACATTCATAAGTTCTCTCTAATATTAATCCTTTCAAGATGATGAAGATTATACAAATATGGAATGGTTTCACCATGTTAAAAGCACTCGTAGGCTTTCTGTCCATTAGAATTTCTTTCATGAGTGTGAAGATGATTCTGAAGTGCAAAAGTTTTTTCACATTGGTTACAGTCAGACAGCTTCTTTCCAGTATGTGTTCTTTTATGTTTTAGGAGAAGTTATGTGCAAAGGCTTTGCCACACAGTTAATTCATATGGTTTCCCTCCAGAATGTGTTATTGTCTTAGGAGATGACTGTTACATGCAAAGGCTTAATCACACTAATTATACTCACCAGGCTTGTCTCCACTGTGTGTTTTTTCATGTTTTTGGAGACTACTCTCCTGTGCAAAGGCTTTATCACATTGGGTATATTCATAAGGTTTCTTTCCAGTGTGTGTTCTTTTATGTCTTATGAGATGACTGTTTTGTGCAAAGGCTTTACCACACTGGTGACATTCATAAGGTTTCTCTCCAGTGTGTGTTCTTTTATGGCTTAATAGAGTACTGTTTTGTGCAAAGGCTTTACCACACTCGTCACATTCATAAGGTTTCTCTCCAG
>NW_026595901.1:0-16632 GCF_907164565.1 Psammomys obesus
AGTTGGTGTTCTGTTCAGGAAGTTGTCTCCTGTACCAATGAGTTCAAAGCTCTTCCCCATTTTTTCTTCTAACTGATTTAGTGTATCTGGTTTTATGTTGAGGTCTTTGATCCACTTGGACTGTAGTTTTGTGCAGGGTGATAAATATGGATCTATTTTCATTTTTCCTAGGACAGCTCTTAAACAACGTTTAGGACACAATACTTAAAATGTAAGTAGATCTGTCAAACTGTGATCAAGAGGGAAAGAGTTGATAAAAATGCAGAAAGGGGGGGGGGAGGCGGGGCCCGGGAGGGGAGGAGGGGGGGGCTTATGGGGGGATACAAAATGAATAAAGTGTAATAAATAAAAGTTAATTGAAAAAAATGTAAGAGTACTATTCTGAAAGCAAAATTTTAAGAATTAAAATTCAATAGCAGCAAGCAAAAAATGATGTAATTACATTACAATTACATCAATAACAAAAACAGAAAGAAAGAAAAAAGAAATACCATTCAGTTTCTTTTTTAATATGAAAATTAAAGATAAATTGATAAAATTAGAAAAAGTATTTTGCTTAATGAGATAACACAGATGCAGAAATACAAACCTGTATACTCTCTACCTTTGAGGTTCCTAGCTCCAAATATGAGTACTTTGGGGACTATATATGAAGGTTTTGTCTTATTTTATTGTATCTTCTTTTTCCTGTTGACTGACAGAATCTTATAGGCCTGTTCTTTTCTAAAGAGGAAATGAAAGAGAAGTGGATCTAGGGTAGAAGAGAGTTTATGGAGAGCTGTTTGTTTGGCAAATAGTAAAAACATGTTTCCTTCCTGGCCTTTACCTTGGCAATAACAGGATGTTTTGCCAAGCTTCTTTAACTTGTTTGTGTGATCTTGCACTATTTCTGCTATAAAGAGTTATGGTCTGAGAAAACAAGTTTGAACCCCTTCCTTGTATTGATATGTTTTGCTCTGACTATAAAAATGAGCTGTAGAGTAAACCAGGAGGCCACAGTTTTTACTGAGAGCCCTCTCAAGCTGACCTCTTGAGGTCTTGCTTTATTTCAATCCTCATACCCCACTCAGGTACTGTTATACTTTGGTGGGAGGCTCTGACAGAAGGTAAGGGTTAGATTGGAAAAGTGGAGGAAGGCAAAAGTGCAATCTGGATGTATTTATTGTACAAGAAACACATTTGCTTTCAATAAAAAACAAAGAATATAAGCATCTGAAATGTAAAAAAAAAGCATGGGTCAATGAGGGTTCTCTAAAGTGTTCTTCCTGCTATTCATTTTCAAGAAAGCACAGGACTATATTTTCATATTTGGTACCCTATAATCTTCCCAACTATGAGTCACATAAAAATCAGCATGATTGTCTTTATACCACAGATAAGTTTAATACTTAACCTAATGAAGAGTTGTGTAGCTATGTCCCGAGAATACACATCTAAAGCTCCTGAACACAAGACTCAGGGATCATTGCAAGAGAGGGATGGTAACATTCTAAGAAACAAGGCAATGGTATTTTGTCATGAGATTGTATCCCCCAGTGCCACACCCACTCCAGTGTCATCTGTGTAGCATAACAATGGTTGTGCTGCTAGGCAGGAGATATGTTTCCCTCGGGAATAGGCTCCCTGGAGGTCCTGGGCAAAGTGCTCGCCTCTGGCCACCTGAGCAAAAAGACATACTCCGAGATTCCTATGCTTCCTCGGTTGTGGGGTTGGTTTAATGAGCTTTTGCCGTTTCTCTATGATTTTTGGAATAGCACAATTAACTTATCAAGGAAACACATTTCTGATAGATTACTAAAAGCTTTAGCAAAAAAGAGTGGAAGGAAAATAAAATTTTAGGAGAGGTAATAAATCAGATTCAGTATCAGGAATTGCTTGTGAAAAATCCAAACATTGTAGGTAATAAAAGAGTAAGAGCTTTACACAGGTGTTTATGATGAGGCAAAAAGAAGATAGGTAAACATAGGAGGTCAGAAGGTTTTATATTATACTATGAGTTTTATGAACAGGCTAGCTTGAGTGTCTTATCTCTAAGGAGGATTGTAAATCTTTACCCGACTGGAGGTCCATAACAGTCCTGGCCTTCCCCTCATTAATTAGTAGCAATAAAACTGTGTAAATAGCCATGAGTTTAAAGTTTTATGTTTCTTGTTTGCTTTGATTAAATCTTTTAGGCCAAGATTTTTTGTAGACACTGCTTTATATCAGGTTGCACTTTCAGTTAATATGTAAACTTTGTATTGTTGGTAAAAGTCTAAATGATCCGGGAAATATGTCGATTTCAAGGTGCTTCTTTATGTAATCACTATATAAGTGTTAGCTTGACTTCAGTAAATCACAGCAGATTCAAAAGACATCTTGGTATTGTTTCTGTCTGTCATCCACCGAACCCATACCTTCCTGCATATCCAAAACCCTGATTCTCCTGCGGTTGTGGGACCAGACTGGGTCAGTCCGTGGCACCCCAGCAATATTATACTCATAAAATATTACCAGCATGTCTGCTCATACATGAGCTAGATGAGGATGACACCAGTACATATGCTAACATACATAGGGGAAAGCCCTCAAGGCCCCAAAATATAATAAAAGAACTAAAGACTACAAAGACATTATTAGAGAGGTAAAGTCTTTTCCCTTGGAAGAACATGCCAATTGATTTCTCAATACTAAATAAACATCCCTGTAAACACAATTTGAAATAATATACAGAATGTGCAGGTTGTACTTATGCATGTGTGTGTGAGTATATAAACACATATATATGTGACAAAAATTAATGAGAACAAAGGCAATGTATTTTAAAAAGAGCAGCCAGGAATAGTCAGGAGGGTTTGGAGGGAGAAATGGACAGGTAAAAATGAATCAATTATATTATACTCTGAAAAATAATAAAAATATTATCAATAGCATTTTTTTGTATATTTGTATATTTGCAGCTGACAAATTTGAATAGAAATTATATCAGAAAAATAAAGGACAAAAGAGCGTCAACTGATTTACAAAAAAGGAAGAGGCAATTTAGTGTATTGTTCTTGTCTCAATCAGTGTTCTATTGCTGTTTGGTTACACCATGACTATGGCAACTCTGTTAAAGTAAACATTTAATTAAGGATGGCTTAAAAATTGAGATAATTCACTGTCATCATGTCAGGAAGTATGGTAGCATACAGGTCAGTATGGTGCTAGGAAGTTGCTGACAGGTCTAATCTGGATGCACAGGTGAAAAATAGAGAGAGGTTGGAGAAGGAAGGGGAGAGGATGGAGAACAGGGAGAGAAAGGCTCTGCCATGGGCTTATAAAACCAGGGAGTAGAACTCCAGTGACATACTTCTTCCAACAAGGTCACACCAGCTACAATAATGCCACACTAACTATCCTTGTCAAACAGGGCCTCTCCCTTGTGACAAAGCATTGGAATGAGTGAGCCTATGGATTATATTTTTCAGACTTTTGCTCTTTTTTTCTTAATTTATTTATGAGTGATTATATACCCTGTATGTCTTTCTCCTTGTGGAATACCTCATTCAGGATGATATTTTCTATGTCCCACCATTTGCCTGCAAATTTCATGATTTCCTTGTTTTAAATTGGTGGATAGTATTCCATTGTGTAAATATACCACAATTTCTGTATCATTCCTCAACTGAGGAAAATTTGGGTTGTTTCCAGCTTCTGACTGTTACAAATAAAGCTACTATGAACATAGTTGAGCAAATTTCCTTGTATACTTGACCATATTTTGGATATATGCCTAGGAGTGGTATAGCTGGATCTTAAAGTAGCACTATTCCTAATTGTCTGTGAAAGTACCAGATTGATTTCTTGAGCGAGGTATCCCAGAAGCAGAAAGACACGCAGGGTATATATATATTAGATATATAATATAGAATTAACATACTAAAATCTGTACACCTAAGGAAGCTAATAAAGAAAAAGAACTCTTGGCAAGATGCTCAATCCTCTTTCAGAAAGGCAAAGAGGATAGTCATCAGAAGAGGGAGGAAAAAGGGCACAGGACAGGATCCTACCACAGAGGACTTCTGAAAGACTCCATCCTAGAGGGTATCAAAGCAGATGCTGAGATGCATAGTTCAACTTTGAGCAGAGTGCAGGGAGTCTTATGAAAGAAAGGGAGGATAGAAATATCTTTGCACTTTTTTACATGTATTTGGTATTTATAATAAAATTAAATGGCTCTGAGTGTGGTTTAATAGAAAAATATTTTCATTTATATTTCTCTAAAAACTGGTATCAAACCAAAAAGCAACAAAATATAAAGAAGCAGTACATATCTTTCAGTAATAACTCACTATTACTGGACTTAATTCCACAACAAAAAAGACAGAAAGCAAAACAATTAGAAATGATTATTGGCATGCAAGGGTCTCTAGCTTCTCTCTGATTTTTGTCCATTGGGACCCCAGGTGTCAGGTCCAAAAGAACCTGATACAGATGGCTAACTTGTGGTACATACTAGCATAAAAAGCACATTTTAGCTTCCAAATTCTCTCAGAATTTCAAGCAACTGTTACAAAGTCCATGCTGACCTTTTGGTTCTCATCAGATCTTCTCACCCCTCCCCATAATATAAATTTTTCCAGTCCATGGGCTTATCTTCCCCCTCAGTTTCTCAATCCTATTTAGGCTTGCCATTTTGATTTTGCACCCCATGGGTCTCTATTGGTCCTCTTAGCTCCCTTTCTCTTAGTCCTTTCTCCTGTTGCTTCTCACTCTGTCTTATCTCTCTCTCTTTCTCTCCTTGTCACATATTCATCATCGGATTGAATTCAGCCTAATGATTTTGTTTAGTCTACTACATTCTCCCCCTGCTCTAAAATCTTCCAGATGCCTATGGCTTTACTCTTCTTCATATCTATAATAAAGATTTTCCTTTCAGCACTACCTTGGAGTGTTCATGTTTACTTTTTACACAGAGAATCACTTGTAATTCTCTAGTTTTCTGATTCTGGTTGACTATCAGAATCTCCTCTAGTCCATTTCCATACCTTTGTGTCAACCACCAATATCTGGAGACTCTCTTATATCACCACTGAGGTATCAGCAAGGCCAGCTGCACTTTCCTTTGTGGCCTCCACTGAAGATTCCTTAGTCTCATTTCCAACTCTGTAAAGACCATTTCCATGGAAGTGTCTAACAACTTTATCCTCAATACCTAGAAACTGTGACAAATGCTTCAGTGAATTCAGAGTTCCTCCCTTCTGAGGATTTATTCATTCCACTCTTCTAGTAGACTCCCATTCATTTGTGTCAATGTCCAATAAGTAAAAGCACTCTCTACCTGGGATCTAGGTAGACATAATAAAGCTGGACAAAGGTGAATGATTCCTACTGTCTATTATGTAGTCTATTCCAATCTCTTTTTTCATATTTTATTTTTTTTAATTTTATTTTTTTCTTATCAGTTACATTTTATTAACTTGTCCCAGCCATGTCCCGATTCCTCATTCCCTTCCAGTCCCTCCCTCCCTCATCTCCACCATGCCCCTTGCCAAGTCCACTGATAGGGGGGACCTCCTCCCCATTCATCTGATCCTGTTTTATCAGGTATCTTCAGGACTGGCTGCAAAGCTCTCCTCTGTGGCCTAACAGGACTGCTCCTCCCTTGGGGGGTGGGGAGGCCAAAGAGCCAGTCATTGAGTTCCTGTTAGAAATAGTCCTTGTTCCCCTCACTATGGGAAACCAATTGGTTACTGAGCTACCACAGGCTACTTCTGAGCAGAGTTTCTAGATTATATCCATACATGGTCCTTGGTTGAATGTCAGTCTCAGAAAAGACCCTGTGCCCAGATATATCTGGTCCTTGTGGAGCTCCTATCCTTTCCCCATCAGACTAACTCCCCTTCTTTCTTATGATTCCCTGTACTCTGCCAAAGTTTTGGTCATGAGTCTTTGTTTTGAAAACACTGCTATTTAAAGTCTTTCAAATGCACTCAGTAGACTCCTGTTATATGTTCAATACACATCCCATCTGTCTTTCTAAATGAGGATTGATCATCTTACCCCATGCCCGCTCTCTTGATTATCTTTTTTAGGTGTACAGATTTCATTATGTTTATCACATCTTATAGGTCTATAGAAGTGAGTATATGCTGTGTTTGTCTTTCTCTGTCTGGGATATTTCACTCAAGATGATCTTTTCTAGATCCCACCTGAACAGAACACCAACAGCACAGGCTCTAAGAGCAACAATCAATAAATGGGACCTCATGAAACTGAAAAGCTTCTGTAAAGCAAAGGACACTGTCATCAAAACAAAACGCCTGCCTACAGATTGGGAAAGAATCTTCACTAACCCTTTATCTGACAGAGGACTAATATCGAGTATATACAAAGAACTAAAGAAGCTGAAAAGCAGCAAACCAAGTAATCCAATTAAAAAATGGGGAACAGAGCTAAACAGAGAATTCTCGACAGAGGAATATCGAATGGCAGAGAAACACTTAAAGAAATGCTCAACCTCATTAGCCATCAGGGAAATGCAAATCAAAACGACCCTGAGATTTCACCTTACACCCATCAGAATGGCCAAGATGAAAAACTCAAGGGACAACACATGCTGGAGATGTTGTGGAGAAAGGGGAACCCTCCTCCACTGCTGGTGGGAATGTAAACTGGTACAACCACTCTGGAAATCTATCTGGCGCTTTCTAAGACAATTAGGAATAGTCCTTCCTCAAGACCCAGCTATACCACTGCTTGGTATATACCCAAAGTTTGCTCAAGTACACAGAAGGGATATTTGCTCAACCATGTTTATAGCAGCTTTGTTTGTAATAGCCAGAACCTGGAAACAACCCAGATGTCCATCAATGGAGGAATGGGTACAGAAATTGTGGTATTTTTACACAAAGGAATACTACTCAGCAATCAAAAAGGAGGAAATCATGAAATTTGCAGGCAAATGGTGGGATCTATTCCAATCTCTTTAATCTCATCCACAGCACTGCAACACACCATTTTCATGGAGCTGGCCTTCCACCCTACCTCTAGATAATAGGAAATCTGCCATACGTTGTGGTGGACCCAGATTGTTCCTACCTGAGCATTTCCTTAATCTCTTAATCTCCCCCTTTTGCCAACTCCTATTCCTTAGTATCATCCCAAATGTCCAGAAACAAGTGCCTCACGGTGCTTGTGTGGCTCCACAGTAGCCATACCTGTCAGGGTGTTAGAAATACTCCCAAAAAGGCAACTGACAGTCAACACACTTTCCTAAGATCCAAAGCAGGCAACAGAAACCAAGAAATGAAACACCACAAACTTACCAAAATCAGCTCCAAATATCAGCCCCTAGAACCACAAAATTCCCAAACCATGATACCTACACACCAGTTCAAAACCAAAATTATTAACACTGAAGATAATATGTCTTCACCAAATATTAGAGTAGACTCTGTGATATGTAATATAGTCAATGTAGAAGACAAGGACTTAAAACATAAACATGTTCAATGACAGTACAGTGGATATGGATAAAACCTTAGTGTTGCCTGTGAAAATACAAAGAGTGGAATAAAATCTTGAAAACAGTTCAAGACATCAAAGTAGAAAAAGACACACTAAAATTGCAAACTAGATAAAACTAATAAAACTAGAAACGAAAAATTGAGGAAGTCAAACAAAAAATCCAGAGTTAAGCCTCAAGTACACAGTTCAAGACATGGAAGAGAGAATCACAAGACAAAAAAAAATGCTCTTCTATTCAGAGAGTCTTTGAGTGAATGAGTTCAAGATTATTATTCACTTTCTCTTCCTATACTTTAACTGTATATGAAATTTCCTGAGGTTTTAATCCATTTGGAGGTGAGTTTTGAGAGAAAATAGGGATCTATTTCTGTTTCTATATATAGACATACAGTTTAGCCAGCACCTTTTTCCAGTGTGTATTTCTAGCTTCATTATAAAAGGAATATATAGTACAAGTACATTTACATAATCAAAGATTACTCAGGCATTTAAAAAAATCAAATCATGATCCTTGAAGGTAAATGCACATTTGCAGGAAACTGAGAGTGAGAGAACCTAGACCTCCAAAAGACAAATATAATATAAATTTGCTTATATGTAAATATTAGTTTTAACATGTATGATATGCAAGCAACTGAACATAGTGCCACAGGCAAAACATACCAATTAAGGACTGAAGGTTAGGGTGAGGCAGAGATTTCTCCCTAGGAATGAGAAATAAAATAGGCAGTTACAAATGGAAGGTGGGCTAAAAAGTTAGAATTGAAGGGGATTGGAGAAAGGAAGATGGCAATGAAAAGGTAACACAAGGAGAGACAGGTAAACTTAAGGGTCATTTGTTTGGTACTGTGGAAACCTAATGCAATAGAAACTTTCTAAAATATATAAATATAAGAAGCCAATATAAGTGAAATCTCCACATAACAAGAAAGTCCCAACTGGAAATTTCTTGTCACTAAATAAAGCATCCAGTACTGGTAATGGTTTATATGTAAATGAGGTATTGGCCATAGTATTGTGATTGTAATGCCAAAACAAAAAAAAAATCAGGCTTTTATCAAGGTTGATCTCCACAAATTGACTGCAAGGCCCTATTGCTGAAGACAACACTTACACAAATCACTGAACATAGATAAGTAGAGCTTGTGCCTATATAGAACCTTAACACCTACATGCTAGCAACTTTGATACAGGAAGTATTCTGCACACTACAAAAGTAGAAATATAAACACTAACAGAGCTACCAAACCTTTGAACTATAACAGTGTCTTGTAAGATATATTAGTGCAACAGTTGTAGGAGTAAATAACCAATATATAGTTTGACTTAAGGCCCACTTCACATGATGTAATCCACACCTGTCACTTGTTTATTGATCAAGAAAAAGATTACATAGCCCAGGGTTAGAGGAAAAAAGCAAAGACTATGTTCTACTAAAATTATTATGATGGCACTTGACAGCATTCTGCTATACTCATAGACCAGTATCTTGTTCAGCCATCTACAAAGAAGCATCCTCCTGCAGCTGAAGGAAACAAATTCAGAAACCCATAGAGAAAATAGACAGTGAGAGACCTTAGGATACTCGAGTATAAATGGAAGATCTCCATCAAAGCCTCCAGGCTCTTCAGTAATTCAGACAGTCTGAGCTAGAAAGAAAGGATAGGGGATACCAAAGAACAAAGTGCTATAAATTAAGAGGACTGAAGCTTATATAAACTGTGAGAGACTGAGGCAGCATGAATAAGCCTTTAATGTTCTACAGCAGATGTGGTCATAAAACTGAAATGAGAAGTGCACACCTGGCTGTGTTCATAGCCTTATATATAATGGATAAGCACTTGCAAGTGAAAATATAGTTTTCTCCAAGGGACACTCATTTTATCCAAGGGACTACTCTTAATTGTACGCTTAAGAGTGCATTCCTAAATGTAGATGGACAAAAAAATTCACTCACTGGCACATTTGGATTTTCATGTCCTATAATTCTGGCATGTATTTCAAAAATTTTATCATAGTTCTCATTTTAATTTGCTGGATTTTTTCTGTTTTTAAAGCTACATGTCCTCTGTGTGTCTACCATTGTTTCAAGTTTAATATTTATGCGGTTCCTGCATGTGTGAACAAGTCTACAACTTTTCCCCCATTGACCTCTTTTTCTTTTGTTTGTTTTTCCTAGTCAGATGTGATTCTTTTTGTCTTTTTTCTATTTTATTTTCTTATTATACATTATAACCCTCCTTGGTTTAGATGAGGGTGAATTTAGACAAGATGGAAGGAGAGGTGGGACAGAGTTGCCAGGATTAGAGGAAGGGAAAACTTTAATCAGAATGAATATATGAGTAAATGTCTATTTTGCAAAGAAAAAGTGAGGAGGATAAGAGAAAAAGAAGGAGAAGTAGGAGGAGGAATAAAAGAGAAGCAGGAGAAGAAGAATGAGGAGATGAAGATGAAGAAGAAAAAAAAAACAACTGGAGAATTTTGCCAAAAGAAATGTTAAATAGCTGGGCATAAAAGATCCAGAAGATCTACAAAGTGCAAAAAAGTAAGTTATGAATAATTGAAATAGAGGAAGAAGACAAAACTCGCATCAAAATCCCAGAAAATATTTTTAGCAAAGTAATAGAAGAATATATCCTTAACCTAGTGAAGAAGAGTCAGCCTATAAAAGTACAAAAAGTATACAGGAGAACAATTAAAGTGTACCAGAGAAGAAATTGTACTCAGCACATAAAAATCAAAACACTAAGTGTAAAGAAAAGTATATTAGACAAAGAAGGTATATTAAACGTTGCAAGTTGAAAAGACTAAATAGCATATAAGTTCAAGCTCATTAGAATAACTTCTGATCTCCCAAGAGAGATTCTAAACTCAGAATGGCTGATACAGATTGTTTATTATCTTTAAGGGACCCTTATTACTATATCTGGTAAACTTTCAATAATAAAGGATGAATAAAGATATATTGCACAAAAAACCAAATATGAGCAACATCTATGTAAAACTCCTTCACTACAGAAGCCAATAGAAGGAAAACTCCTGTCTAAAAATATTAACCACACCCAAGAAAACACAAAGAATTAATAATCCCAAGCTTCAAATTAAAAGAGGCCAAACCCCACACCATAATTACAAAAAATAATGGGAAATGGTAAACATTGTTCATTGAAAACTCTCAATTTGAATGGTCATTTGAATGCTCATTTGAATATTCATTCTTCTGCTGCATCTAGTGAACACTCTACCATCCAGGTTGGACATAACCTCTTGGTAAAAGGATGAAAGGAGACAGTAGAAGAAAGTAAACCAAGAATGAAGTTTAGGGGATCCTTATGTTGTACAATTCACATAAATATCTAAAATCCGTATGTCAATTTAAAAGAGAGTATATAATGTACATACTGAATGAGGAGTTCCACCATTTTCCATATGAAAACAACAGATGACTTAGACTGGTCCAGCACACATCTACATTCATGTTTACTGAAGCACACCTTACCATCTGCTCAGTTAGATCTGACTTGATTGTCCTGAAACACATGAGTACAAAATATTATATTATTCATTTTTTTAATTCATGGAAAATAAGTACTTTTGTTTCTGAGATTTTAATATAATCACATTATTTCTCACATCTCTGTCCTCCCTACAAAATCTCCTATACAGCCCTCTTTTGGCTCTTTCAATTCCAAATCTTGTGTTGTCAATAACTGTTATTACATGTATTGTGCATCAGGCAAGTGTGTGTGTGTGTGTGTGTAACATTCAACATTTCAAGAAAGGCAATCAACTTACTTTGAAATTGTGAATTAATTCAAAATGTATAAGCAAAAATTGTAACCTGAGCTAGACACAGGAATCAAACACTGTCTGACTTCACTCCTAATTGGGTTATAAGCAGTCAGAACCCTGAAATAAGAACTGAATGGTCAGTTTTAGAGCCTGAACATCAGGGTGTTGTGGCATGACATGTCAAAGAACACATTTCAGTGACAAAAAAAGGAATAATATAAAGACATACTTCAGGGTGTGTGCAGAACGGCTATTAATAGTAGGCTATATTATTTACTTGAGAAATATTCTGTGTATATTTTCTAAATCTCAATAACCAAAATTTTGTAATTAATGTGTAAGATATATTAATTTATTTATGTATTATTTATTATTCCATCATTTTCCTTCCATTTTCACCCTCTAGAGTTTGGAGTAATCATTCTTTGCTTTTTTAAAAATTCAAGCCACTTATTCATAAATTATTTTTACACACTTAACATGTCAAATTTTGATTTGTAAAATATTTTTTTGTATTATAATACTAGAAATATAAAACAAACCACTGAATTTTATCAAGGATATTTATTATAAATACTATTACAGGAAAAAGGAAAATGTATAGAGATGAAATACTGTTCTTTCTGCTGTTAATAGACAGTTGCCTAGGTCCAGCCATCTCAGGAAAAATAACTCAATTTTTTTCTTTTTTATTGGTTATTACAATTTATTCACTTAGTATTCTGATTGTAGGACTCTCTCTCATCTTCTGCCAGTTACAACCTACCTCCCTCTTCTCCCCCTATGCCCATCTCCTAGTCCACTGATAGGGGAAGTCCTCCTCCCCTATCTTATCCTAGCCTACTTTATCAGGTTTCACCAGAAATGGCTGCACCTTCTTCCTCTGTGGCCTGGCAAGGCTTCACCTCCCAGGAGTAGGTGATCAAAGAGCCAGCCACTCTGTTCATGTCAGAGACAGCCCTTGTTACCCTTAATAGGGAACTCACATGGAGACTGAGATAGATACTTATGGGCTACATCTGAACAGGGTTTCTAAGTGTTCTTCATGCATGGTCCTTTGTTTGAACAGGACCCCCTGGGCCCATACTTTTTTTTGGCTCAATTGGCCTCTTTGTGGAGTGCTTCTCCCATCCAGGTCTTTCTATCTCCTGAAACTTCCATTTGAGTCCATGCCCTCTGCCCAAAGTTTGGCTATAAATTTAACTATCTGCTTCAATACACTGCTATGTATATTCTTTCAGAGGCCCTCTCTGGTAGGTTCCTGCACTGTTCCCTATCTTCTCCCATTACCGATGTTTATCCTATTTGCCCTTCTGAATGAGAATTAAGCAGCCTCCCTAGGGTCCTCCCTGTTGTTTAGCTCAATTAGGACTATAGATTTTAGTATTTTTAATTTTATACTATACAACTAATATCCACTTATAAGTGAGTATATACCATGAGTATCTTTCTGCTTCTGGATATCTCACTCAGGATGATCTTTTCTAGTTGCATCCATTTAACTGCTGATTTCCTTGTTTTTAATTGCTGAGTGATATTGCATTGTGTAAGTGTACCACAATTTCTGTATCCAGTCATCAGCTGTGGGAAATCTAGGTTGTTTCCAGACTCTAGCTATTATAAAAAAAAACAAAACAAAACAAAATAAAACAAAACTGTTGTGAGTATAGAAGAGCAAATGTCCTTGTTGTATGGTTGATAATCTTATGAATATATGTCCAGGGGTGGTATAACTGAATATTGAAGTAGCACTATTCATGAATTTCTGAGAAAGCACCAGATTGATTTCCAAAGTGGTTGTACAAGTTAACATTCCCACCAGCAATGGAGGACTGTTTTCTTTTCTCGACATCCAGTCCAGCTTGTGTTGCAGATGATGTGATAGTACATATAAATGACCATAAAAATTCAACCAGGGAACTCCTACAGCTGATAAACATCTTCAACAAAGTGGCTGGATACAAAATTAAGTAAAAAAAAATCTGAAGCTTTCCTGTATACAAAAGTCAAACAGGCCCATAAAGAAATTAGGGAAACAACACCCCTTCACAATTGCCACAAATAACATAATGTACTTTGGTGTGACTCTAATCAAGCAAATGAAAGACTTGTATGGAAAAAAAAACTTCAAGGATGATATCAGAAGATGGAAAGATCTCCCATGCTCCAGAATTGGTAGGATTAACATAATAAAAATGGCCACTCTACTAAAATAAATCTACAGACTCAATGCAATTCCAATCACAATACCAACACAACTCTTTACAGACATTGAAAGAACAATTCTCAGTTTCATATGGAAAAACAAACAAACAAACAAAAAACAGAATTGACAAAAGCATGCCTGTACAATAAAATATTTTCTGGAGGTATCTTCATCCCAGATCTCAACAAATATTATAGGGCAACAGTAATAAAAACATCCTCCCTGATCTTGTTAAACAATCTATTTTTCCAAATTCCTTCTAAGTGTAATGGCCATTGCTAATAATCTACATCTATGGCTCCTTTCAAGGGCAGTGGTTAATTCATTAATCTGCTCCAGTAAACATGTGGAAAGAGATCAAGCATTGTTAATTTTAAATGCCAGTGATATTGCCCAGTGACAAGCTAGAAGTCTTCTTAGAGTTTTCATACAATTCATGTTATTAGGATTATGGGCATCATAAGGGCAACAAGCAGAGATATGCTACATGAGAACACAAAGTCCTCAGGAAAATCAGTTCTTGGGATTATGCTTCTCCAAGACAAACTCACCATGACTATACTAACAGGGAAGCCACATTCCATGAGTTCTACAGCTGTTTGGCTGTTGTTCCTGCATGGCTCTTGACAGGACTAGGTAGCCAAAATAGTTTGCCTATGGATGGGTGAGGGGGGAGTGAGGTTAGCTCAGGCCCTGGGAAGGAGAATTCAGGGTATTTCATGGGTTGTACTAGCCTGGAAGACCAGATAACATGGAAGGAGTGAAGGATTTCTGGGAGAAAATGGCAGGTAGATTTGATTTGATATGTTAACTAGGAACCTCTGCCATTAGTTCCAGGTTTGAATCCTACTTCTATGGTAACATAAACTTCAGAGAGAGAAGCATGGTCTCCATTGGATAGTGATCTTCAAGTGAGCCCACAGGGAAGAAAGGTGGCAAAGACAAAGATTCTGTTCTTCTTTTCTTTGTATATATCTTCTTTATTTTCTATGAGGGAGGGTGATTACCGAAACTCGACTCAAATTTTTGCTATTTTGTTTATTTTTCTGACTATTTTTTTATTTTATTAATTGTTTTTATTTTTCACAATTTATTCATTACATATGCTGATTGAAGTTCACTCCCTCAACTCCTACTGGTCTCACCCTCCCTCCATCTTTCCCCCTCCCCTTTTCCTAGTCTATACCAAAGGGGTGTTTCTCTCCTCTGCCATCCACCTATACATTATCAGAACAATACTCAGCTATTAAAAACAGAAAAAAATTTCTGCTCTTATTTATTTTCCATAGGCCACTGTACTCACCTCAGAAGATTTCATACCATGAAGCTTGCCTTCAAACTTACTGTGAAATAAACACTAGGTATAACTCATTTTAAAGAATCCTACCCCCAAGACACTGTTTGATTTACCATCTCACATCCAGAATCATGTGAAATTGAAATTCTATGACCTTTGAAACATTTTATCACAAGAATTTTAGAAAACATGATTCTCTTGCTGCCTGGAGGGCTGTTTCCCACCAGACCAGGAAGGCACGAGGGGAAGACGATGAGGTATAAAGCTGGGAAAGCCCACAAGCATAACAGTGATCAGCCACTCTGGGAACCACCTCAGAAAGTAAGTTCAACTTTAATTCAAGAAAACAGAGGCTTATACCCCTTGGGGAGTGACTGGGATGCTTCAAGCATAGGTGTAGATAATTGATTAGTACTAGCCAATTAAAGGATACTAAATTTGCATTAAACAGCACATTCCTCTCATATGAACAAGAAGAACAAGAACACAGAACCAAATTATCCTATATTTGAAGGGAGGGGAGAGTTATATATCAAATATGGTTGGTGGTGTCTATGTCTAAAGACACTCTCCAGATGAAGTCAGGCAGAAAAAACTCACCCTTGACATGGTTACACATCTAGGCCAGAAGCAGGGTCATACATGGAAAAGAAAGCCTCCTCCCTCAAATCTCAAAATTCAGTGTGGGTTGTGATGTCTTTCAATAGAACCACTGGAACAATAGGTATGCGTACACAAAGAAACTTCTACAGGCTACCACTGTTGTGTTACTCTCAGAGAACTTTCTGGATGGTGTTAGTTTACCATTCCCTACATGTTCATTCACTGGACTAAACTTTTCTTGTCTAAAGTGAGGCAATTGAAAACAGTAAATGTTGAGAATCAAGTTTATCAATAAGTCTTCCCTAAACAGATTTTATAATACTTTTGCATGTAATTGATATTTAACATTCAATGTATTCTTTTAAAAAATAAGTTTATTTACTTTACATTCCAATCATAATCTCCCCTCCTTTCTCTCCCCCAGTACTATCTTCCACTCCTATTGTCCCTATTCCCTTTCCCCTTCCCCTTCAGAAAAGGGAAGTCATTTCTATTGAGCTAGTTTTGCAGTTCTCTTAGATCTCAGTGGACCAAAGAACACAAAGGCTTTTCCATGTTGCTTTTAGTCACAGAATTCCTCTCCAGTAAGGATACTTTCATGATGATGATGACTCTAGATTTGTGCAAGGCCTCACCATTTTAACACATTCATAAGTTCTCTCTAATATTAATCCTTTCAAGATGATGAAGATTATACAAATATGGAATGGTTTCACCATGTTAAAAGCACTCGTAGGCTTTCTGTCCATTAGAATTTCTTTCATGAGTGTGAAGATGATTCTGAAGTGCAAAAGTTTTTTCACATTGGTTACAGTCAGACAGCTTCTTTCCAGTATGTGTTCTTTTATGTTTTAGGAGAAGTTATGTGCAAAGGCTTTGCCACACAGTTAATTCATATGGTTTCCCTCCAGAATGTGTTATTGTCTTAGGAGATGACTGTTACATGCAAAGGCTTAATCACACTAATTATACTCACCAGGCTTGTCTCCACTGTGTGTTTTTTCATGTTTTTGGAGACTACTCTCCTGTGCAAAGGCTTTATCACATTGGGTATATTCATAAGGTTTCTTTCCAGTGTGTGTTCTTTTATGTCTTATGAGATGACTGTTTTGTGCAAAGGCTTTACCACACTGGTGACATTCATAAGGTTTCTCTCCAGTGTGTGTTCTTTTATGGCTTAATAGAGTACTGTTTTGTGCAAAGGCTTTACCACACTCGTCACATTCATAAGGTTTCTCTCCAG
>NW_026595902.1:0-7399 GCF_907164565.1 Psammomys obesus
TTGTTCTCTTAGTATAAAAGTACAATTGACTTCCAATCAATTAGATCTAGTAAAAACCTAGAAGAGAACAATTAATCTATTAATATCCCTCCTAATTAATATCTTCTTATCCTCTCTCTTAGTTACTATTGCATTCTTTATCCCACAGATCAATATCTATGCAGAAAAAGTACACGCTTACGAATGCAGCTTTGACCCTATAGGTTTCGCTCGACTACCATTTTCAATAAAATTTTTTCTAGTAGCAATTACATTTCTTTTATTTGATTTTGAAATTACCCTATGACTAACCCTTCCCTGAGCTATACAATTACAAAACATACACCAAATAATACTTCTCTCCTTTTCTCTCCTTACCATCCTATCTCTAGGGCTTGCATACGAGTGAATACAAAAAAGCCTAGAGTGAACAGAATAACATATGGTAATTAGTTTAACAAAAATTAATGATTTCGACTCATTAGATTATGAGAAATTCTCATAATTACCAAAGTGAGTCCTATTCTACTAAACTTTATTATAGCATTTACACTAGCTCTATTAGGAACCCTCATATTCCGATCACACTTAATATCAACTCTGCTTTGTATAGAAGGGATAATACTATCTCTATTCATTATAATCTCAATATCAATTCTCAACTCCAATTCAATAATTTCATTCCCTATACCTATCATCATTCTAGTATTTGCAGCATGTGAAGCAGCTGTAGGCCTCGCACTTCTTGTTAAAATTTCAAATATATACAGGACAGACCACGTTCAAAACCTTAACCTATTACAATGCTAAAAACCATTTTTCCCTCACTCATACTTATCTCATTAACTTGACTCTCAAACAACAAACTAATATGAATCAACACTTCATCGCATAGCTTTTTAATCAGCCTAATCAGCCTAACTCTCTTATGACAAAATAATATAACCAATACCATTTTCTCACCCATATTCTTTTCCGATGCAATTTCAACCACTCTCATCATTCTAACAACATGACTTTTACCACTTATAATCTTAGCCAGCCAAAATCACTTAAATAAAGAAAAAATTAACTATAAGAAGTTGCATATTTCTATATTAATCTCACTACAAATTTTCCTTGTCATAACATTTTCAGCTACAGAACTCATTATATTCTGTTTGAAGCTACCCTAATTCCACCACTTATTATCATCACAGGATAGGTAACCAAACAGAACGATTGAACGCCGGACTCTACTTCCTATTCTACACACTAGCAGGTTCTATCCCACTACTAATTGCACTAATCCTAATGCAAACCCAAACAGGAACCTTAAATTTCCTCATTCTACTACTCAATAACTTCCCACTTAACTCTACATGATCTAACAGTATCCTATGATTAGCATGTATAACAGCATTTTTAATTAAAACACCCTTATATGGTGTTCACCTATGGTTACCCAAAACCCATGTTGAAGCTCCAATCGCAGGATCCATAGTCCTTGCAGCAATTCTCCTTAAACTTGGAGGCTACAGGATACTACGAGTATCCATCATACTAGACCCAATCACAAAATCTTTTTCTTACCCATTCATCCTACTCTCCTTATGAGGAATAGTCATAACTAGCTCAATTTGCTTATAACAAACAGACCTAAAATCACTAATCACCTACTCTTCGGTCAGCCATATAGCACTAGTAATTGCATCAATCATAATCTAAACCCCATGAAGGTTCATAGGAGCTATAGCACTAATAATTGCACATGGACTAACATCATCCCTCCTATTCTGTTTAGCTAACACAAACTATGAACGAACCCACAGCCGAACTATAACCCTAGCTCGAGGTTTACAAATTGTTCTCTCCCTAATGGCCGCTTGATGGTTTCTGGCATGTCTGGCCAACCTAGCACTTCCACCATCAATCAACCTCATAGGAGAATTAATAATTATAATATCCCTATTTCATTGATCTAACCCTTCCATCATCCTCACAGGTGTAAACATAACAACCACAGCCTTATGTTCAATATATATACTTATTATAACTCAACGAGGAAAAAATCACAAACCATATTAAACACCTTCAACCATCCCACACACGAGAATTAACACTAATAGCACTCCATATATTACCCCTTATCCTCCTATCAACAAACCCTAAACTAATCCTAAATTATATAGCATGTAAATATAGTTTACATAAAACATTAGACTGTGAATCTAAAAATAGGAGGTTTCCCAATCCTTATTTACCAAGAAAGTAGGCAAGAACTGCTAATTCATGCATCCATATATAAAACATATGGCTTTCTTGCTTTTATAGGATAGTTGTAATCCATTGGCCTTAGAATCCAAAAACTCAAAAACATTTGATAAAAGCAATTAACATTTCTCTATCCTCAATATTTCTCATTCTACTTATCCTAATCACCCCAATCCTAATCTCCATAACTAACCTCATAAAATTTATTAACTTCCCACTTTACGTTACTAAATCCATGAAGTATTCATTCCTCCTCAGCTTAATCCCACTAACACTATTCACCTATTTAAACACAGAATATATAATCATCTTCTGACATCAAACAGATATCAACTCAATAAAACTAACAATTAGATTCAAAATAGACTTATTTTCTACATTATTCCTATCCATAGCCCCATATGTAACTTGATCTATCATAGAGTTCTCCTTCTGATATATACACTCAGACCCCCAACTGAACCGTTTCATCAAATACCTCCTATTATTCCTAATCACTATAATTATTTTAACCTCAGCTAACAACCTATTCCAACTTTTCATTGGCTGAGAAGGAGTAGGAATCATATCATTCTTACTCATTGGCTGATGATATGGAAGAACAGATGCAAACACTGCAGCTCTACAAACAATACTATATAACTGCATTGGAGACATAAGGTTAATTATAACAATAACATGGCTATGTTTAAATACAAACTCCCGAGAAATACAACAAATCTTATTCCTAAAAGACCCGAATATCTTACCACTCTTAGGCCTCCTAATCGCCGCCATAGGAAAATCAGCCTAATTTGGACTTCATCCATGACTACCATCAGCTATAGAAGGCCCAACACCGTCTCAGCCCTACTCCACTCCAGCACAATAGTGGTAGCAGGAATCTTCCTGCTAATTAAATTTTACCCCCTAACCTCAAATAACAACATAATATTAATATTAATACTATATCTAGGCTCCCTCACAACACTATTCACCGCCATCTGTGCACTTACCAAAAACGACATCAAAAAAATCGTAGAATTTTCAACATCAAGCCATCTAGGGCTGATAAGAGTCACCTTAGGAATTAACTAACCATTTCTAGCCTTCCTCCACATCTGCAACCATGCCTTCTTCAAAGCTATACTATTTATATGCTCCAGATCAATTATCCACAGCCTAAATGATGAACAAGATATTCGAAAAATAGGCAACACCATAAATTTACTTCCCTTCACCTCATTTTGCCTAATTATTGGAAGCCTAGCACTAATTGGCATGCCTTTCCTCACAGGATTTTATTCAAAAGATGCAATCATCGAATCCATAAACTCGTCTTATACCAACGCCTGAGCCCTTTTAATTACACTAATCGCCACATCCATAACAGCCATATACAGTATACAAATTATTTATTTCGTTACAATAACTAAACCACGATTTCCCCCACTAATCACCATTAATGAAAATAACCCAAACCTTATTAACCCTATGAAACGCTTAGCATTAGGAAGTATCCTAGCAGGATTTATTATCTTCCATAATCTACCACCACTCAGCATCCAAATCCTTACACTACCATGATACACCAAACTCTCAGCCCTAACCATTACAATCTTAGGGTTAATTATAGCACTTGAACTTAATAACTTCACTACCTACTTCTCAAACAAAAAAACACTAGAACCTTCATCCTTTTCAACCCTACTAGGATATTTCCCAACAATTATCCATCCATTCACTCCTATAAAAGCGCGTAACATAAGCTTTTACACAGCAACAAATCTTTTAGATCTAATCTGACTAGAAAAATTTATTCCAAAATTTATCTCCACATACAATATAAATATCTCAAAAATCATAAGCAACCAAAAAGGTTTAATCAAAATTTATTTCCTCTCATTCCTAATCTCACTAATAACCATCCTCATCCTAATTTTAAATTAATCTACCGAGTAATCTCAACAATAACAAGAACTCCAACAAATAAAGACCACCCAGCCACAATCATCACCCAAGCAGCACAACTATATAAAGATGCTATCCCGGCCCCTTCTTCACCCATAACTCCTATCTCTTCAACTGCATAAACCACCCAATTATCTATCCCATAAATTTCCACCCCAATATCATCCATTAAGTAACTCTCCACCATATAAATAAACACTAATTCCATAAACAACCCTGAAACTAAATAGATAAAAGTTGCCCAATCAGAACTTCAAGTTTCTGGATGTTCTTCAGATGCCATAGCAGTAGTATAACCAAAAACAACCATTATACCCCCTAAATTAATTAAAAAAACAGCCAATCCTAAAAAAGGCCCACCATAAACCTAAACAGTTAGACAACCTAAACAATCACTAATAACAAAAACCAAACCCTCATAAATAGGAGATGGCTTTAAAGCCAATCCAACACAACCCGCTAAAAATAGTAAACTTAAAATAAACACATAATTAGTCATTATTCCTACATAGCACTAAACTATGACCAATGACATGAAAAATCATCATTGTTATTCAACTATAGGAACACTAATGATAAATATTAAAAAAAAACACCCACTATTAAAAAATAGTTAACCACTCATTCATTGACCTTCCCACTCCCCCCCAACATCTCATCCTGATGAAATTTTGGATCCCTCCTAGGAATCTGCCTAATCATTCAAATCAACACAGGACTATTTTTGGACATACATTACACAGCAGACACAACAACAGCATTCTCATCAGTATCCCACAACTGTACAGGGGTAAATAGACCAAGGTCTGTAAAGGAAGGGATCTGCATCTGAATCAACATGTTGTCTTGGACAGAACACAAAGTTGGCACTGCTGGTGATTGCCACACACCAAAGTAGAGTGATCCTGAAGTCCAGGCTTCAGGGCAGAAATGGCCTACTGAGTCACATGAGACAATACAAATGTGCTATTTTATACCATGATTTTTTTAGAGTGATTACCATGCAGTGTTCACAAAACAAAACCCTTATTCAAAACCAGTTATTTAAGAGGAAACTGCATGTTTCATTCACCTGTTCTTGATGATCTTAGACCAAAAAAAAAAAAATCACAAATTTGGATAGGATGATCTTCATTAATAATGATTTGACAAGTTAATACAGTCTCAACCTTCTTCTAAATTCCCTCTTAACATTTTTTTTTCCTTTCCAGCTCTTGTGGCCTTTCTCTTAATTGGGAAAAGTAACATGCTCTTTTCCACACTGATTCTACAAGGTGTCTCTCTTGTTGATAGCTGCTGATATGTAGAATGAATTATAATGAAACAATAACAGAAAACATTCAGGAAAAACTCATCTTCTCCCTTAGTGCTTCTGGATCAAAGGTCAAGTTCAGGATGAAATTGTAGATAAGGAAGGCTGAACCAGAAATTCTTTGAGACTTATTGACGGACACCTGCCATACCTGAAGGTGCTATAGTTAAGTGGATGATTTCTTGTGCAAGCATCCAAATGCAAAGTTAGGAATGATGACACAGGAAAGGGACCATAGGAGCCAAAAATAGACAGGTTATGGAAAGAGAGGAGAAAATGATAGTCCTTTAGGGTAATGATAAATAGCTCTCCAAAGTGTCAAATATCATGGGGCTGTAACTTGCCTATGCAGTGTGGATTGGCCTCAAAAGTGGCCTGCATGTTTTTCATCAACTCTTTAGAAACAATTGGATGAAACACACAATGCTAGGTTGCACACAGATCGGTCCACTAAAAATTGGACCCAAGGCCTGGTACATGTTCTACCACTGGACTACAAACTTAGACCCCCAGGGAGATAATCTGTGCTTGAAATAGCACTGTTTGAATTGATTTAGTGAACCTGCTTTAGAAATCATTGATTTGATTATGGCTAATTATGCTTGGTAAGCTTTTAATATTTTTGATTTGTTTTCTTTAAGCACCTTCAAAGATCCACAAGGAGAAGTCGATCTTTGACTTGAAGACATACAAGAAGTATGTCCACCAATCTGTGGGACTTTCTAAACCTTAGTATTTCAAAGATGTTAAAATATCTGTACCTTTCAAATGATAAAGCTCTTTCAAAAATTTCAGTCATTTTCATTCTTCAGCTACAAGTATCTAACTTAGAAACAGACATCAACTATTTAAAGGTCCACATCACTTGCTATTACTGGCTGCCAATAGTCCCCCAGATACACCCTTTACCATAGTACAAAGAGAAACTCATTATAGGTAATACATTTTACCTATAGGTAAAATTATAAGTGATAGTAACTATAGGTAAATTTGCTCCACACAGGGCTTTGAGGTTCATGAGAAACCCAGGTCTCACTGAGTCCTATGCCACCACACAACAGTCAGTCAAATTGAAGGGTGCAGTCTGGCACAAAGTCACACTGGAATCATGAGTCATATGGCTGGCTAATTGGCTCAACAGCCAAGGACATGCTTCCATGTACTGTCCCATCCTTTGTGCTCATGGAACCCTTAGCGCTTAGCAATATTATGTCAAGAACATCCTAAAGTTATTGTGAATATAGGTGTTCCTAGTGTGAGCTCCTGTATTCACCCTGACATGTGAGTATATGTGTGCAAGTACTGCCCTGATCAGATTTTGGGGTTTTGTAGTTTTTGGATTCTTTGTTTGTTTCCTTTGTCTAGACAGAGTTTCTCTGTAGACCAGGCTGGTATCAAACTCATAGAACATTCTGCCTCTCCCTCCTGAGTGCTGGCATTAAAGGCATACACCACTACCCCCTGGCTAGTCTTTTTTGTCTTGTTCTGTTTGTTTGTTTGTTTGTTTGTTTCTGGGGAAGGGAAAGGTATTGTGTTATATGGTTTTGTTTGAACCATCCTTCCTGTGTGGCCTGGATTGAAACTTCGGTTTCCTCCTGCCTTCAACTCTCAAGTGCTGGACTTACAGGAGTGCCAACTTTCCTCACTTCTCTTTCTCTGATTGTGTGAATGGGATCGTGTGAGTATGTGTGTATACATGTGTGAGAATCTGCATGTGCTGGCATGTGACAGTCTCAACGTGTGCCTGATCACCTTTAATTGAGGCAGGGTTGCTCACTGACCATGAAGAGAAGCTATTCCAAATTGTCTACTAAAGAGCTTGCTCAGTGCATCCCATATCTCTGGTGCCTGAGGAGTAGGATTAAATGACGACACCAGGCCTGCCCAGCTTTTATGTGGGTTCTA
>NW_026595903.1:0-6985 GCF_907164565.1 Psammomys obesus
ATGTACACACAGACACCCATACCAACAAAGTTAAAAATAATAAATGATTTTACATTATCTTATATTTTCACCTGCCCTCAAGAAAAGATCTTGTGGCCTGGATATAACATTGCCAAATTTGATACATATCCATTTTTGCTTGGTATCAGATTTGAGTTGATATCTTAATATAGTTTTGGTTTACATTTTTCATGATATATGATACTGACATACACACACATATACTAATACAATCACATGCAATACATAGTTAAAAGCAATGGAATTCATTAAAAAAATAAGGCATAGATTAATAGAGAACACCAAATGCCTTCTTCTGGCCTACCTGAGTACACAGAGCCATGTAGATCCCCCCCCACCAGATATACATTCATAAACTATGTACATATACCACACTCACATACAAACATAGAAAAATTGATTTATTCTAAAATGAAAAAAAGACAGCTATAGATATAGTTGCTAATACTGTACCAACATGAGGATCTGAGTTTAGAACCCTAGGTCTCACATATAGAAATAACAGAAATGAGAGAAGTTCTATCATTTCAACAGTGTGGAACTGTGCTGGTTAGTTTCTGTAAACTTGACACAAACTAGTCACCTGGGAAGAAAGAACCTTGATTGTCAGGGTGGCCTAAAGGCAAGTTTATAGGGGGATTTCTTGATTAATGATTGATGTGGAAGTGTAGGTGGCTCTTGGGTGTATAAGCATTCAGGCTGAGCAAGCCATAAGGAACAGGCTACTAAGTAGCACAGCTCTGTGGTTTCTGCTTTAGTTCCTGCATTTTGTTCTTGCCATGACTTTCTATGATTGTGTGCTGTGATGTGAAACTTCAAGTAAGCAAAATATACCTACTCTCCCAAGTTGCTTTTAATCCCAGTATCACAATAGAAACCTAAAGAAAACAGAAGAGAAATGCTTACTTAAAGTGACCTATTTACAAAATGGTTATCATATTTTGAGAATATATTATTGGGAGAATAAGATAGACCAGAGGATACAACTGCTTCTCAATAATCTTGGCAATCTGAGTTAGGTCTCTGGGACTCTTGTGGTGGAAGAAGAAAATGAACTCCTACAAGTTGTCCACTGACATCCATATGCATTTCTGTGCCTCATGTTTACACCTTCTCCACAGAAAATAAATAAATAAATAAATAAATAAATGTAAAAGAAAAATATATTTGTAAGAACATATAAATTAACATTTGAACAAACAATTGGGCACTATAGCCTTGCCAGGTGGATATGTAGTATTCCCCATCACAGACGGCTTCTTAGTTACTCCATTTTATCCAGAGTAAACTTTATAATAGCCCTAGAATGCCCCTGCGGCTCCTGTGATGAGATCTCTCTCATTTCTATTATCTGCAATCACTCCCCTTTTTTACTGTATTCCAAATTTATCAAAGAACTAGCTTTTGTTTTCATAGACTGTTCCCACTTTATTCCCTCATTTTCTTTTTCATTAATTTCTACTCTGATCTTCATTAACTTAATTTGGGTTCAACTTTCTTGTAGGTAGAATCTGAGGTTAACAATATGAGACCATATTATTCAGAAAGGAAGGGAGAATAAATATTTTCAGTACTGTAGGCCCCATATTCTTTGTTGCAACTTTTGACTTCTGTCATTAGAGTTCAAACATAATCACACTACACATAAATTTGGTGTGGTTTGAGTTTGATAAAATATTATTTACCAAATTAGGGGTAAATCTGCCTTTGAAATTTTATTTTAGTTTGCTGACTACAGGTTAGGTTCAAAGGATGAACATTTTCATCCCTCTTAGATTAGAGTTGCATGAGGACATACCTATAGCTTTAATTAAATTTACTGCATAGCTGATGAGGCTAATCCCCAGTGGCACCACTGCCACTACTTTTAATTTGACATTATTCGATTTGCAAGAAGCTTAGGATGTAGTACCTAATATTTCAGGTTTGTTTGGATTCTAGTTTGTATAGCCTGAAACACAAAAACTATAGGAACATAATTGCTACACTTTTTCCTCTTTCTTCTATTCTATTTTTCACTGATATGAACCAGGACAAATATTCAGGATGTATTTGGACACTGAATCATTGGTGCAAGTGAATTCTATTTGCATCTGAGGCTCATCTAGTTCATATATACAGCCTATTTTTAGCATAGCACATACGGTACTTTTTTAACAGTACATATTAAATTCTGTACCTCTCCGGTCTCAACCCCTTTCAGTAACTCAAATTTCATTCAGAGGCAAAGACAATATTTTTATAATTGCCCTTAGGGACTTCACAATAAATTATAAAGACAGCATCTTTATAATTGCCTTCCTGTGAGCTATACTTACTGTTCTCAATCTAATCTCTGCTCCTGGAATATTTCTTTTGTCTTTTTACTCCATCAACTTGTTCTTACTGACTTCCTAGTGATACATCAAGCACAATGTTATTTTAGGTTCTTTTTCTCTGGCTATACCCCACTTGGATTGTTTTCCCTAGATATCTTCTTGACTATGTTTTCCACTTCCTTCAAATCTCTTCTTAAAAATCAAATTCTCAGTGAGACTTACCAGAACAAAAGCTATATAAAATTGCACACGGTTGACATGTTTTGGCCTTGTAGATTTTTTTTTCAAAATTAAGATTTATATATTATAATGTAGATGAGCTTTAAAGAATATAATAAGTTAAACAAGCCAGTCGCAAAAGAATAATTACTTCATGATTTCATTTACATGACATGTATAAAGCAGTCAAACACTAGAAGCAGAAAGGAGATGGATAGTTGCCAGGTGCTGGAGGAACAAGGAAAGAGGAGCTGCTGCAGCTAGGCTCAGTTGCTGTGGTTTCAGTTTTGCCAGATGGAAAAGCTCCAGAGGTATGTTGGAAGCATTGTACACACACTACTTTATTGTACATTTTAAATTTTATGCCGTGTCTTGTTCACACACACACACACACACAAACACACACAAAGAAATACACAGCCTCAAATTAAATTTAACCAATTAAATGGGAAAAAGAGTCCATTTGACCGTCTGCTTTAATCTTTAGAACACAAAAACCTGAGCATCACTCTTTCCATGCTCACAAAAACTCAAAGTTGAATGAATTCAAAATAAACAATGTTTTTTATACTTTACTTGTTGATATTTCTTTTTTATATTAAATGTACAACAAAAAAGAGAGACTATCAACTCAACCTGATGCGAAGGGGAGGGGAGTTTGAAGGTGGGTAGCTCCAGAGGCCTGAAGGGAAGAAAGAGTTGGCCAAGTGGTTTAATTTCATTTCAATTAAAATGCTAAAATTGATCAGGCTTAAGTTTCATGACAAATACCACACTTCAGTATGTAGAATCAGCGAACCAAGAGAGTCATACCAAGTTTTTATCAGGAACAGAATCCACTAACCAATAGGAACACATAAATGGTAATGTTGAATGTTGTAAGGAAAAAACTCTGGAAGATAACAATCATAGGGCATGGGAGGGGGAGACTCTGCAAATCTATCAGTCTTTCATAATGGCAAGCCCAAAATACACAACTTTGGTTTGCCAAGACCTGTTCTCCATAGGAGAGAGTTTACCAGAGCTTCATGACATCTGAAAAAGTATCCCATTGACTTTAGCCTTCTCTAATCTTTCTCTCTCTCTCTGTGGTTGTTCTAGTTAACTTTTTTGTTGATTTTTTATCATTTTTTCTTTATGACTATTATTTATTAAATTTTTTTCACTTTGTATCTTGGCTGTGGCTCCCTCCCTCCTCTCCTCCAGGTCCCACCCACCCTCCTGCTTCCCCTCATGTCTTTGGGGGTTCCCTAGTAAAGGGAGCAGAGGCAGTCACTAGCATGAACTTGGTTTCCCTGTTCTTTGTTCAACTCCCTTTGGTCATGCAGTCTTACCAGGCCACAGCAAAAGAAGATCCAGAGAGCCCTGGTGAGACCTGATAAGCTAGGGTCAGATAGTAAGGGAGGAGGATCTAGTTAAAATTTTAACATCTTTATTTTTATTTAAAATTTTATGTGATATATTTTGATCACATTCTTTACCTTCCTCCATCTTCTTCCATATCCTCCTTGCCTACCCAACTTTATATTCCCTCTCTATTTCTCTTCTTAAAAGAAAAAAAAAGAAAGATACCAACAAACTCAAAATAATCAAAACAGACAAACTAAAGAAAGAGAAAATCAATAAGAAAAAAATGAAGAAAGAAAGGAAAGAAAAGAAAAAGAAAATGCATAAAAATTTATGAAGTCTGTTTAGTGTTGGCCAATTACTCATGGCTATGAGACCTGCCCTGGAGTGTGGTTAATATACCTGGTGTTCCTATACTGAAGAAGAACTGATTTCATTTTTTTTATGTTCCAGTAGGTATCAATTGCAAATAGGTTCTAGGTTAGGTATGGGACTTTGTGTCTAACTCTCCATCTCAGTGCTGGAATTTTGTCTGGTTTGAGTCTGTGCAGGTCTTACATGTGCTGCCATAGTTCTGTGAATTCATATGTGCATTGACCCTGTGGTGTCAGAAAGATGCTGTTTTCTTGGAATCATTCTCCTCCTCTAGTTCTTAAAATCTTTCCAACTCCCAGTCTGCATTCCATTCTGTAGACTACCACTTTGCTTAATGACAGTATGTCTTGCTGTTGCAAATGTGCAGCTTGGTCATCCTGCGGGTCCTTTATCAAAAGGAGTAAGGTCTGTTTCTGAATCTGTTACCTACAGCTGGGTCACTTTCCCCCAGCTGGGCTGCCTTGTCATTCTCAGGTGGGAGAGTGTATGCTTAGTCCTGCCATCATGACTTGAGATTCCAGGATGAATTAGTACCAATTGGGAACCTCCCCTTCTCTGGTAGGAAGGAGAGAAATGAATGGGAGGAAAGGGATATAGAGGTAGCACTTGAAGGAGATGAGGGAGGGGCTTGGGATTGGGATGCAAAGCAACCAAACAAATAAACAAACAAACAAATAAATAGAGGAAGAAAAGAAATTGTCCATGTATGTAAGCAAAAATAATTGTGATATATTTAAATTGTTGGTGGAAATAAAAAGAATAACATGGAACTTAAGATTGCATAACCAGTAAGATAACATTAAAGAAAAAGTTTGGCCTGCTTGTCCAGTTCTGTATTACTAATTACTTTGAGGCTGAGGCTGGAAGACTGTGGATTAAAAGCCTGTTGAGGCTACAGAGTGAATTCAAGGCTTCCTGAGAAATTTAATGAAATCCTTTCTTAACGAAGCTAAAAGAAGCTGAGGATTAAGCTCAGTAGTACAGTACTTTCCTACCATGGTTGAAGGCTTCAAAATATCACAAAATAAAGAAAAAAAATAAAGAAAAGTAAAAAAATGAAAGAATTCATTTTTGAGTCATTTTTATAGTGGTTCTCAACCTGTGGGGTGCAACCTTTTTGGGGGTATCAAATGACCCTTCCCCAGGAATTGCCTAAGATTATCAGAAAACACAGATATTTGCATTATGATTTATAACAGTAGGAACATTAGTTATGAGGTAGCAACAAAAATAATTTTATGGTTTAGAGTCACTACAACATGAAGAACTATATTAAAGGGGGACCTAGTCCCACCCTCACAAAATGTAGCCTATGGACAACTTAGACTTCATGTGGTCCTCAAGTAAGGAAAGCAGGGACTTCATCTGACATGGACTTTCCTGCCAGCTTTTTTGATCACTTCTCCATGGCAAAACTGCCTTGCCAGGCCACAGGGGAAAAGCACTCACTCAGTCCTGATGCAACTTCATGAGCTGGAGCAGACAAGAATAGAGACTCCCCTATTCTGAAGAATACAGGAGGGGAAGGGAGTGGAGAGGAGCGTTTGGAGGAAGGATAGGATTGCCAGGCAAGGTGGAATGGGGCTATAACCAAGAAGTAAAATGAATAAAAAGGAATAAAATTTAAAAAGAAAGAAATAGCTAGAAAGTGTGAGTTTATTCAACCATAAGTCTTGGAAGCTGAAAACACTCTACGCCTAGGTTAGCAGATGGAGGCTGGAAGCTGAAGCTTTCCAGGTCCAGGCTTGCAGAAGATTGTTTGGAAACTAGAAGCATCCAGGCCTAGGCCAAGGGACAGTTAGATATAAATATTTTGGGATCAGCCCCAAGCCATGGATTCATAAACCTTGGGTATAGTTTTCACCTCATCCCCTCATCTGAGAAAATAAAAATAAAAATAACGTTTACACTAACCTCAATGAAGGATTATGAAAAGCCGTAAGAATATTCACTAGTTTGCAAGCTAATTAAACTATACAATTTTGGTGGGTGTGGTATTTCATCTCAGTACTTCAAAGGCAGAAGCAGAAGCAGGTAGAATCTGTGGGTTCATGGACAGCCTGGTCTACATAGCAGTTTTCAGGACAGTCAGAGCTACATAGTGAGGTCCTGTCTCAAAACAAGCAAACAAACAGAAAACCAAAACTGAGAACAACAATAAAAACCAAACCAAAAACAAACATAAAATTATATGTTCATAGGTACACATATATACATCTGCATATATATGTATATATATGTGTGTGTGTGTGTGTGTGTATACTTCATATATAGATTCAGATTCACACACACATATGTATATAGATGCACATTTTAAAAAGAAGTTTTAATTGAGGTACCAGCCTGCATGGATGGATAATGCTAACTCCAGAAGCCACCACAGATTCACTTGTTTTTCTGCATGGCAACAACCCCATCTAACAATATTCAGTTTGAAACTTAATGCTCAAGGCAACAGTAGTTAAGAAGCTAATATCAGACTCTAAAAGGATGGAACATCTAACTTTTCTCGATTAAGCCACTTCTCAGTTACCCACATATAAGCAGTTATTTATTCCCTTCTCTTTCCTCTCCTCCCTCCCTTCCACTTTCTCTAGAGTGCTCCATCCTTCCTTTTCTGGACATAGTAATTTTTATGAGAGAGAAAATATGAGATAAGATAGAATTTGAGTACTCATTTTGAACAAGTTGGTGAAACATTAGGG
>NW_026595903.1:7085-9757 GCF_907164565.1 Psammomys obesus
ATAGCACCACTTAGTGGTTTGCATGATTCATAGAAGTAGGTGTAAGGATGATTTGGAGAGGTTCAAGTGGTCCTATCATTACAGTCTGTTTCTACCTTCTACATTTGGTCTGATATTTATTTAAAATAAGCAGCAGTCAAACCACAAAATCCAAATATCAAATAGTTGTCCCATGAAAGCTCAGGTAAACATCATGCTCCCCTTTCTCTGCCTGAGGTTGGGCAACTCCTCTGTCTCAGCCTACACTATTCTACTCCAGCAACAGGAATTAGGCTAGTAAGGGAGTTAGAGAAAGGAACAGTTAGTATTAGGATAAAGAAGCTTTGAGTAAGGAAACAGTATTCAGTTATTCCATACAGAATATATGTATATATGCTATACAGAAACGAAATTTTTTCAGGAGATAGAATTTTCCCAATATTTTAGGGTTAAAATAATACTTATGTTTTGGAAATATTTTGGAAAATTTAAAAATAGGCAAAGTAGTTTTATCTTATGTTCATAATTACTTTTATTGTTTTGGGGGTATACACATTATTATGTGACAATTTTTTTTCTCTGAAACCAGTAAATAAAATTAAATCAAAGATTATTCAATGGAAAAAAAATCAGAGAAGTGACATGAAAAAAAAACTGAAAATAAATTGTTTTGATTCTGAAAATATAATGATCTGAATAAATAGATTATTTTGATACTGAAAATATAGTGATCTGAAAGATGGTTGGATACACTTACCATTATGTGTAGATATGAATGTACAAGTAATTCATTAAATTCTATTCTTTAAACTTGTGTATGCCACAGACATCTCAATTAAAATGCAAATCTAAAAAATTAGACTGACGATTAACTTCAATTCACCATTTATTTGTCAAACTATTGGTAATTAATAAAATATTACTTAATAAAAAGTCATCTTGGGATTGATGATATACACCTATAATTCTGCTACTTGGGGATTAGAAGAAGGAGGATGAAGAGCATTCTAGGTTACATAGCAAGTTTGAGGTCAGCCCAGGCTCTATAAGCTCCTTCTTAAATAAAACTAGTCAGAAAGGTAGCCTCTATATACGATTAATCATTCCAAAAACAAACAAACAAATAAATAAATAAAAACTAGGTATTTTACTCACCCAGGTAACATTTCCCTTTTCAGAGGCAACGTTTCTTTAATTCTTTTTTAAAAAATTTTAAAATTTATTTATTTATTTACTTCTCATCCTTATCATAGCCCTCTCCCTCATCTCCTCCTGGTCCCACCCTCCCTTTCTCTTCTGCCTTTCTCCTCCCCTGTTCCTCAGAGAAGGGGAGTCTTCCCTCCCAACCCACCTCAGCTCAGCAAGCCACAACAGGACTGGGTACATTTTCTTCCCTTGTGGCTCTGTGAGGCAGCCCCACCAGAAGTATGTGATCAAAATGAAGGCAACAGAGTCCATGTCAGAGACAGCCCCCATTTCCCTTACTAAGGAACCCACATAAAGCCCGAGCTGCCCATTGGCAACATCTGTAGGGGCCTAAGTCTGGTTGATGCATGGTCCTTGATTGCTGCTTCAGTCTCAACAAGCCACTCTGGGCTCTTCTTAGTTGACTCTGTTGGTCTTCTTGTGGAGCTGCTGTCACCTCCATGTTCTTCTATCCTTCCCCCAACTTTTTCACAAGGTGCCTTATGCTTTACACAATGTTGGCTCAGAGTCTCCGCATCTGTTTCAATCTGCTGCTGGGTGGAGCCTCTCAGAGGACAGCTATGCTAGGCTCCTGTCTCCAAGCACAACAGAATATCTTTAAAAGTGTCAGAGGTTGGCTCTATCCCATGGCGTGTGTCTCAGGTTGGGCCAGGCAGTGGTTGGACAATCCCTCAAACTCTGCTCCCTCTTCATCCCTGCATAACTTATAGATGGGGTAAATTTTGGGTTGAAGTTATTCTGGGTGGGTTGGTGTTCTGCTCCCTCCACTAGGAGTCTTGTCTAGTTAGAGGGTGTTCTCTTCAGTTTCCATGACCCCTGTTACTGGAAGTCTCAGCTAGAGTTACCCCATATCCTCCCAGAAGTCTACTCTGTCTTAGATCTCCAGCTTGTCAAAGAGAGAGGCAACATTTCTTATTATTAAAAGTTACTATGTAATATAATCATATATATATATATATATATATATATATATATATAATTTGTTTTACATCTGTTTTTGCACCATGCATTCACATTGCTTGAGCAACATTGCTGAGTAACATGTGCATTTGTACAGCCAGAGAAGGTTTGACCCTGATATCCTTTGTTTTTGTTTTTTTTTTTTCTTCTTTAGTCCAAGAAGTAGAAACCAACCATATTGAGTCCCGGTGTATGAATAGAAGTACATGGTAAGTCCTCTGGCAGACCCTAGTGTTAGCATCTAGGAACCATTGAGGATCTTTGATCAGGTTTGTCTTCTCTGCCTGTTAAAGACTTAAAAGGTATGAAAAAAAAATCTCAAGCACAACAGGTAGCAGCAGGGGAATCTTAGAAACAGCAGACAGAATCAGCTGGTGAAGAAAGATAATTTCTTAATGGTGAAGAACAACAACAACACCCCCCCCCACACACACACACACAAAGAGAAGAAGTAGAGGGAGACTTAGAGACATAGAGACAGCAGGAAAACCAAAAAAGGACACAGAGATGCACACAAAGAAGAAGCT
>NW_026595903.1:9857-24278 GCF_907164565.1 Psammomys obesus
TTTTTTTTTTTTTTTTTTTTTCAGTTTCAACGAAGGCAGGAAGACTGATAGACCCCAACTTTAATGTTGAACAGGTCCTGATCTAGTTCTTGTCAGACTGGCCAATAGGCCCCTACTGCTTGAGGAAAAGGGTGCCAGTACTTTAAATCTTTGTTTCATGTCAGGAGTGTGAGGAAGCCATAACTTTGTCATCTTTGTTATCTATTTATGGCTTCTCTCCCTGTCTGTCCTATAAGTAATCTTTCTCTCCTGTATGTCACCAAAATGAGAAAGAAGGATGATTCATGGAAAATGATAGTGAATTACAGAGATAAATTAAATAGTGCCTCTCATCTGTGCTGCAATACCCATGTATCCATGCTGTAAGAGTTGAAGGAAGGGTGGAATATGGCTACTTTCCAGATGACATGGCTGTTTTGGCATCTTGAAATGAGAACAGCTGTGAATACTCATAGGAAACCTTCATATGACTGGAACTATTGGGGTTTTCATTTAAACAAGTTCTTCTCAACCTCCCAAATACTGCAACCCATTAATATAATTACGCATGCAGTGGTGTTCTCTGACCATAAAATTATTTTGTTGCTACTTAGTAACTGTGATTTTGCTACTGTTATGTATTGTAATATAAATATCTGATATGCAAGATATCTTATATGTGACCCCTGTGGGATTTGCAACATTCAGGTTGAGAAATGCTGGTTAAGAGGGGAGGGCTAGAGGTGGTAATTACAACCTCATTGATAATACAGCCACTCTATCTTGCACCCACCTCCTGGATTTATGTAATTCTGTTTCACCTTCATAACATCCCCTGAGGTACTAGAACACCATGAAACAAAAGATTGACTAAAGTGAGTAACTCCAAGAATACAGCTTTCAGGAAGCTATTAGCCTTGTTTATTTACTCCTATTCAGTTTTATTTATTATTACTCTTATTATTATTATTATTATTATTGATGTTTTTATTCAATTGAGAGAAAGAAAAGGTGTGGATTTGGGTGGAGAAGTGGATAGGACCTGGGAGTAGTTGGGAGTGGGAAATCATAATCAGAATTGTGTGAAAAAATCTATTAAAAACTTAAAAAAAATAAAAATGAAAGAAAAACAAAAAGCCAGAACAAGGCCAGACACTGTGATGTGCATCATTAATTCTAATATCCTGGAGGTAGAGGTAGGAGGATCTCTGTAAGTTTGAGACCAGACTAGTCTACCTTAGTAGTTTCAGATCAGGGCTAGATAATGAGACCCTCTCTCAAGAAAAACAAAAAACAAACCAACAAACAAACAAAAACCTGAGCAAGGTCAACAAGATGGCTCAGTGGATCAAACCATGGTGCAAGACTGACTCCCTGAGCTCAATCTTCTGAAAACGTGTAAAGGCTGAAGGAGAGAACTGATCCCATAACACTGTCCTTTGATCAGTCTCCACAAATCACACATCACATGTGTGCATTGGCACATCCATGCCCACACATGCATAGCATCATACAAACATACACACAAACATCTTTTAAAAAGAAAAAAGTCATCAGAGAAGCCATTAACAAATCAAATCAGTATCTCTACTGTAGTTCTTGTAAAATGAATGGAATGAACTGTGATGTGGCTGAAGGAACTTGGCAGTCAGAACTACAAGAAGCCATCCTTCATTTGAGCCTAATGAGGGACAATGCTCTAATATTTGAAACCAAATTCCTCGATTTATGCTATTATTCAACTTTTTATTTTAAGTGGTTTAGACAGATATTTGTATATAAAAGTAAGCCCATTCTTTGAACTTAAGTCCATTATATAGCCTCACTCATCCCTGTTGGTGCTAAACAACTACAAATACAGAATATGTTCTCAGTGTGTACACATGTATACAAACCAACGAGATAAAAGACATACATGATAGGACAACTGCTTCTTTCTACTTCACGTGCTGCTTTGAATTATTTCAGCTCTCCCCTCTAAGTCAAGAAAAGCATATCATATTTCCTAATTCATCCTATCAATGTAAGTACCAGGAGAACTAATATTCATGGCAACTATACAGATATGTGTCCTAGAGGCATGTGTGGCTCTGCTGCAGGAGTAGGAAGGTAGAGGATTCTATTTGCTCTTTTTTTTTTTTTGTTCCACACCATACTCAAGGTATTTCATTCATTCATTCAGCTAGTCAATCTGTTTTTGAGGGTGGTATGTGAATGTGTGTGTGGTATATATACCTGTGTGCATTCAATTGAGGGTGTTCATCTCTATGCTTATTGAGGTCAGAGGAGGATTATGAAGTGTCTTGCCCTAATATTCTCCACCTTATTACCTTGATATAGGATTTCTCACTGAACTTGGAGCTAGGCTGATATCTGGCAAACTCTGGAGATGCTCCTGACTCTGTCTACCATAGCACTGGGGTTACAGGTACATATGCTATGCCTGGATTTTCACTTGATTACTTAGATTTTGTGCTTGGTTCTTCATACTTGCACAGTAAGTGCTATTATGAACTGAGCCATTTCTCTAGCCTTCAGCCAACTCTTTAAGGGTCCCAATATACATATGTTTTGAATATTAACAGTGGTATTGTAGTGTTAAGTATGTGTAATCATATCCCCCAGCAACTGACAAGTACCTGAAAAGTTGGACTTCTTAATGTTTCAGAAAAAAATATGTTATTTGAATTGTATTGATCATTATTTCTCTCAGTTCTAAGGGACACTGAACCCTCTGAAGCCAAAATTTACAGTATACAGATATGTGTTATAGAACTTAGCTGGGCCATGACAAATTTCAACCATTGTCATGTTATCTTTGACTACAAGAAGCCCCAAGTTTCTTGTTGAATTCAAAATATCAAAAAGAACCTCCAAAACATGAAGCTGATTGAGTGATCCTCCACATCCAGTAAGTAAGCCATCACTCAGGTTCCTGTACTAAGACGATGATTCATCAAGCTAAACTTAGATGTAATTATTCTTCTGGTTAGTCATTGGGGTCTCACATGGCGTGAATATGTATTTATTCTGCCTAGGCTAAGTAACAACACAGCTCATGGAGAGTTACTTTAAAATCTTAGGCATTTAAGCGGGTTATATAATGTAACATGAATGAAATTGGTCTTAAAAGTCTAACTTTGTTGGCATGACTATATTAGGTCATTCTTAAAAGTAAATAGTAAAAGCTAATTAAGTTTACTTGGGATGATATGGAGTGCAGACAGGATTAAAGGGCTTACCAGGGACAGATTCATCAGGAGTGGAAAGGGGTAAGAGAAACTAGAGTTTGCAAAGTCACTGGAATTCTTTTTTTTTTATATATATATTTTATTTTTCTTTTTAGTTACATTTTGTTAACTCTGTGTCCCAGCTGTATCCCGCTCCCTCATTCCCTCCCCAACCCCACACTCCCTCCCTGGTCTCCTCCCTGCCCCTTTCCAGGTCCCCTGATAGGGGAGGACCTCCTCCCCTTTCATCTGACCCTGTTTTATCAGGTATCTTCAGGGTTATAACCTAGAACTTCTGCTCGGATGTGGCCTGTGGTAGCTCAGTAACCAAGTAGTTTTCCAAAGTAAGGGGAACACGGACTATTTCTAACAGGATCTCAAGGGCAGGCTGTTTGACACCCCCACCCCCAGGGGAGGAGCAGTCTGTTAGGCCACAGAGGAGGACTTAGCAGTCACTGGAATTCTTATATTCACAATACACAGGAAGGTAGTAGGGATATTTGGATATTACCCAATATATTTCAACGCCCAGCTCAAAGATTCATATGGTTATTCATGCCCAGAAAACTGCAAAGCCCCTTTAAGAAACAAAATATCTATCGGTATGAGTGTAGACAATGGACCAGTGGGGCAATATCAAATGTAGCCCATATTTTCACAGCTTATAATATAAATTTAATTTTACCCATGGATAGAACTTAATTCAATTAGTTTTAAACTCCATTATATTGATTTCTATTTCAATCGGAAAGACTCATCTTTCTGGTGTGGTATGCTTATTTTAATGGCTTCCTTCCTACATACGTGTTAAATAATTTACCTACTGTAAAGGTGCCTTAAACAAATGTACAGACTATATTTGTTTATAGTAATGTAATATTTATAGACGAAAACATATTCAGGATCATATTGAAGAGCTCAGCCTGAATCCCAGGAGGCCTGCTGCTACCAGGGACAGAGAGGTAAGACCCCTATGCTCCAGCCCCATGCCTGCTAGGTGCCCTTAGGCAAGCCCAGCAGCAGTGAGCTACACCTTGTCCCCTGAATGCTCCATCTCTTGAACCTAACTGCATTCCCAGAGGCCTGCAGTCATCAAGGACCACCTGGTAAGACATGCCTTCCCCTATCCCCTTACCACTGGTTTCCCTAAAACACCCCCATCAGAGGTAAACTGCATCTGCCCCAGGAATTCCATCTTCTGGCCCACATGTTGGGCTATATCACTGGAGACCTGCCAATGCCAGAGACAACTGAATGGCTAAAAGCCAGTGTAAGAACACAATCAACCAGAGCCAGGACAATATGGCACTTCCAAAACTCAGCTGTCATAATACATCACTTCCAGACTATCTTAGCACAGCTGAAGCACAAAAAATGACCTTAAATCTAATCTTATGGAAATGAAAAAGGCCTTTATAGAAGAAATGAACAAATCCTTTAAAGAAATACAAGAAAAATACAATCGATGAATTAAAGGAAATGGATTATACAGTTCAAGACCTGAAAATGGAAATAGAAGCAATAAAGAAAACACAAACTGAGGGAATACTAGAGATGGAAAACTTAGGTAAGAGAACAGAAACTATATATGCAAGCATCACTAACAGAATACAAGAGATGGAAGAGAGAATCTCAGGTCTAGAAGATATGATAAAGGAAATTGATACATTGGTCAAAGAGAATGTCAAATCTAAAAAGTTTTGAAAACAAAACATCCAGGAGATTTGGTACACTATGGAAACACTAAACATAAGAGTAATAGAAATAGAAGAAGGAGAAGATTCCCAGGTCAAAGACCCAGAAAATATTTTCAACAAAAGCGTAGAAGAAAATTTCCCCAATCTAAAGAAAGAGATCTCTATAAACACACAAGAAGCTTACAGAACACCAAACAGATTAAACCAAAAACAAAAAACAAAACAAAAAAACCTTCAGCCACATAATAATCAAAACACTAAATGTACAGAACAAAGAAAGTATGAAAAGCTACAAATGAAAGAGGCAAGTAGCATATAAAGGCAGACCTATATGAATTACAATAGACTTCTCATTGGAGACATTAAAAGCCAGAAGAGCCCAGGCAGATGTCTTGCACTCTGTAACAGACCATAGATGCCAGCCCAGACTATAATACCCAGCAAAATTTTCAGTCACCACAGATGGAAAGAACAAGATATTCCATGACAAAACTAAATTTAAACAATATCTTTTCACAAAACCAGCGTACAGAGGATACTAGAAGGAAAAATCCAACACTCGGAGGTTGCCTTTACCCAAGAAAGCAAAACCAAAAGAAGGGAAACACACACACAAATAAACACACACACAACACAGTACCCCAATCAACATCAAAATAACACGAATTAACAATCAATGTGGTGCTTTCTCAGACAAATAGGAATAGTGCTACCTCAAGACCCACCTATACCACTCCTAGGCATATATCCAAAAAATGCTCAAGTATACAACAAGCACATTTGCTCAACTATGTTCGTAGCAGCTTCATTTGTAATAGCCAGAAGGTGGAAACAGCTCAGATGTCCCTCAACTGAGGAATGGATACAGAAATTGTGGTACATTTACACAATGGGATACTATTCAACTATTAAAAACAAGGAAATCATGAAATTTGCAGGCAAATCATGGGAACTAGAAAAGATCATCTTGAGTGAGGTAATCCAGAAGAAGAAAGACATACATGGTATATACTCACTCATAAGAGGTTATTAACCATATCATGTAGGCTAAACATACTAAAATCTATACTCCTAAAGACACTAAACAACAAGGAAGACCCTCAGGAAGATGCTCAATCCTCATTCAGAAGGGTAAACATGATAAACATCTGAAGCAGGAGAAGACAGGAAACAGGACAGAAGCCTACCACAGATGGCTTCTGAAAGACTCTACTGATGGAGATATGGAAGCAGAGGCCAAGATTCTTTGGGCAGAGTGCATGGAATTTTATGAAAGAAGGGGGAGATAGAAAGAGCTGGAGGAGACAAGAGCTCTAAAAGGAGACCAACAGAGCCAAAAATAACTGGGTCCAGGGGGGCTTGCAGAGACTGATACCCCAAACAAGGACCATGTGTGGAGAGGATCTAAAACCCCTGCTCAGATATAAACCATAAACTCAGTCTCCAAGTGGGTTCCTTAGTAAGGGGTTAAGGGGCTGTCTCTGGCATGAACTCAGTGGCAGGTTCTCTGATCATCTCCACCTGTGGAGTGCAGCCTTGCCAGGCCACAGAGGAAGACAATGCAGCCACTTCTGATGATACCTGATAGGCTAGGGTCAGATAGAAGGCAAGGAGTACTTCCCCTATCAGTGGACTGTGGGGGAGGATGGGAGGAGAAGAGGGAGGGGGAGATTGGGAGAAGATGAGGGAGGGGGTCACAGCCAGGATACAAACAACTTTTAAATAATAATAATAATGATGATAATAATAATGATAATAATGGCCCAGGGTAGCTAAAACAGTAATGTACAATAAAAGATCTTCTGGAGGAATCTCCATCCCTAACTTCAAGCTATACTACAGAGCTATAGTAATAATAACTGCATGTTTGGCATAGAAATAGACTGGTTGATCAATGAAATTAAATAGAAGACCCAAAAATAAACCCAGACACCTATGGACATTTGATTTTTGAAAAAAGAGCAAAACCCATACAATGGAGAAAAAGACAGCATCTTCAACAAATGGTGCTGGTCTAAGTGGATGTCTACATGAAGAAAATGCAAATAGATCCATGTTTATCTCTGTGCACGAAACTCAAATCCAAGTGGATCAGCGACCTCAATGTAACACGATACACTAAATCTCTTGGAAGAGTAGTGGCGAAGTGCCTCGAACTCATTGTCACAGGAGACAACTTTCTGAATAGAACACCAATAGTTCAGGACCTCTTGAAACACAAAAGCTTCTATAAGGCAAAGGACACTGTCAATAGAACAAAACAACAGTCTAGCGATTGGGAAAAGATCTTCATGAACCCTACAACAAAGGGTTAATGTCCAAAATATATAGAGAACTTAAGACATTTATAATAACAAACCAAATAACCTAATTTAAAAACCGGGTATAGAGCTAAACGGAGAGCTCTCAACAGAGGAATATTGAATGGCAGAGAAGCACTTAAAGAATCACTTAATGTCATTAGTCATCTGGGAAATGCAAATCACGAGGACTCTGAGATTCCATCTTATGCCCATTATGATGGCTATGATCAAAAACTCAAGCAACAGCACATGCAGGTGAGGATGCGGAGAAAGGGGAATACTCCTCCATTGCTGGTGGGAATGCAAATTTTGAGAACCAATTTAGAAATCAATCTGTTAGTTTCTCAGAAAACTGGGAATAGTTCTACCTCAATACCCAGTTATAGCTGTCCTAGGAATATACTCAAAAGATGTTCCACCATACCACAAGGATACTTGCTCAACAATGTTCATAGTAGCTTTTTTGGTAACATTAAGAAACTGGAAACAACCTAGATGACCCTCAGCCAAAAAATTGATAAAGAAATTGTGGTACATTTACCATAATTGTGGAACACTACTCAGCTATCAAAAAACAGAGACATCATGAAATTTGCAGGCAAATGGATGGAATTAGAAAAGATCATCCTTCTCTGACATGAACTCAGTGGCTGGCTCTTTGATTGCCTCCCCCTGAGGGGGGACCAGCTTTACCAGGCCACAAAGGAAGACTATGAGAGACAGTCCTGATGAGACCTGATAGGCTAGGGTCAGAGGGAGTGGAGGAGGACCCCCCTTATCATTGGACTGGGGGAGGGGCATGGGAGGAGAGGAGAGCAGGATTGGAATGGGATAAGGGTGGGGTTACAGCTAGGATACAAAGTGAATGTATTGTAATAAATTAAAAAAAAACTATTAAAAAAGAAAAGATCATCCTGAGTGAGGTAACACAAACCTCAAAAGACATGCATGTTATGTACTCACTTATAAGTGGATATTGGCCCTAAAATACAGGATAGCCACCCCACAATCCACCCAAAAAGCTAAGTATCAAGTAGGGCCCAAAGGAGGATGCTTGAATTTCAATCAGAAAGGGAAGTAAACTAGCATGTGAAGTAGACAGAAAGAGGCAACTGTGTGGGAGAGGGAGATGGAAAGGGGAACTCAGATGGGGATCAGGTGTGGGGAAAGGGGGAGAGCTGGGAGAGAGAACTAAAATCCATGAGGGGGCTTCTGTGGGACAGAGGTGTCTCCAGGCACTGTATGGTGGTGACCCTAGCTAATACTCCCAGCAGTAGGGGAAATGGAGCCTGAAATGGCCACCTCCTGTACTCAGGGAGACTCTAGAGGAGGGTAGGGCACACCAATCCTCACACAAAACCTTTAATCCAGCCAGTCAATGACTGGCCCAACTTGAACTGCATACTATGAAAAAGCCCACAACTGACATTATTAATAATATTTTACTATTCCCTGCAGACAGAAGGTTGGAATAACAGCCATCTGAGTGGCTCCACAGAGCAGCTGATAGAAACAGATGCAGAGACCCACAGCCAAACATTAGGCAGAGCTCAGGAAATCTTATGAAAGAGGAGGAGGAAGGATTGAAATAGCAAGAGAGGTCAAGGACAGCACAAGAAAACCTATAGAATCAACTAACCTAGATTCACAGAGCCCATAGAGACTGAACCACCAACCAGCGAGCATCCATGGGATGCTTTTAGGTACCCCAAGGCACACCCACAAATATCACCGATGTACAGCTTGGTCCTCATTTGGGACCTCTCACAGCAGGAGCAGGGGCTGTCTCTGACTTTGCTGCTTGCCTTTGATTCCTTTCCCTTAACTGGACTGTCTTGTCTAGCCTCAATAGGAGATGTGCTTAGTCCTAATTGATCTACCAAGGTGGGTTGATACTCATGGAAAGTCTCTCTCTTAGTAGAAAGGGAGTGGGTACAGGGGGTAAGGAGGTGAGGTGAGAGGGAAGGACTGATAGGAGAGGAGGGGATGTGAGTGGGAAGGACTAGAAGGAGAGGAGGGAGGGGGACTTCCTACTGGGAGATAAAGTAAATAAATTAATTAATATAAAATATATTTAAAACCACTGAAGACACTTAAACATGCCTCAGGATGCTACAATATAATTTGTGCAAAAGAAGCACATTCAAAACAAATATTTGTGTAAAACCAGCAAGTAAATGTCTTGTTTTTATGATGTTTGATGAGAAACCTTTGTCATTACCCATGAGCTTTGACGGTCATATGGCCTCCTTTGTGTTTCCTTCCAAAGTAAATAATAAATTAAGTAATAATACATTATTTTTTTTGAGTGGACAACCATGTTTTATTCCAGATTTTAGTTGAAACATTTTGGATTTCTCTCCCTCTAGGTTGATATTAGGCTTCTTTTTTTTTTTTTTTTGAATTTTATTTTTTTCTTATCAGTTACATTTTATTAACTCTGTATCCCAGCCTTGTCCCGATCCCTCATTCCCTCCCAGTCCCTCCCTCCCTCCCTCCTCTCCACTGTGCCCCTTGCCAAGTCCACTGATAGGGGGGACCTCCTCCCCATTCATCTGATCCTGTTTTATCAGGTATCTTCAGGACTGGCTGCAAAGCTCTCCTCTGTGGCCTAACAGGACTGCTCCTCCCTTGGGGGGTGGGGAGGCCAAAGAGCCAGTCATTGAGTTCCTGTTAGAAATAGTCCTTGTTCCCCTCACTGTGGGAAACCAATTGGGGTAATAATAATCTTAATGTGATTAATTTTACTGTGTTTTTGTAGGAAATTTTAAAGAAGTATTAGGGTTCCAAAATTATTATCATGGTTATTTTATACTAAACTAGTAAAATAAACTACTCTTCACATTGCATTCTTGAAAGTTCCTTTCAGAGTAACCTTAGAAGATTCTTATCTGATGACGATGTTTTTATAGTATTTGACACACCATTTTTTTTTTTTTTGGTTGAGGTATGCTTGCTTACCATGTACAGACCTTAGTTTTAAACCCCAGTTAAAAAAAAAAAAAACAAATAAAATTTGGATTAAGTTTAGGTATTGTAAAAAATGTATAACTGGGTTTTCAAAAATCAGATGAAAATAAATCTCTTATCCAGATGTTCTCTCAGATATCCAGATGTTTTCAAAACTAAGTACTGTTTCTGTGTACCTGAATGATTGGTCATAAAGTATGATTAAAATATTATGAAGTCTGAGTTTACCTCTAAAATGATATTACCTCTAATCAAACCTTGAAGCAGAATTAATCTCATGCAATCAGTATATGATGTGGCAATTTACACACACACACATATATATTTCACATATACCTTATATGTTATGAAGTACAAAGACATAAATATCAGTGGTTGGTATGGTTTTATTTGATGGCCAAATATTAAGTTAAACATTCCTACTAATTTGTGAACTGTCTTTTGATTTTTTTTTATTTACTCAGTTATGATTAGTATTAGGTCTCTAGTATTAGGGCTAACTAAGGTGCTTATAAACATATCAAAGCAGATATTGGCTGCCAGGTTGTCCCAGCATTCCTCAGCCCTTACATGTTACAGGGTCCTCCTGGGAGGCATGTCCTTCCCTTTTTGCTGAAACCTCCAGCTCAGCTGCTGGGCTGGCCTTCTACCAGCTGCATTTCCATTTTGGTTACACTGATCCTTTTACCCTTTTTTTCTAATGGCCTCTTGACCTCTTGGCTGCTACTCCAGGTTCCCCTTTGTCTATCTCCTCTCTCTTTTCATATGGCCTCATTCAGTCTGCTGGTCATGTTCACTTTAGACTCTTCCAGATGCCTCTGTTCATGCCTCTGGGTATGCTCTCTCTCATGTCTACAAAAAAACTGCCACTCAGCCATACCTAGGAAAGTCATGTCATTGTTTTAATTATTTATTTTTCATTCATTTAGTAGTCACAGTTTAACACCAACTTACTTGTTTTTTTTAAAGTCAAAGTTTCAGGCTCTGACAGATCAAGATTATGAAAACCAACCACTGTTTGGGAAAGGTGCAGATGTCTTTAGGGCATCCATTCTTGTACCTAATCTTGTCTATCTGCCCTTGTAATAAGGCAGAGACAGGTAAAATTCTCTCTTTTGCCCAAATATTCATCCATTTGGTTCTTTGTTGTTTCTGATATATCATAAGCTAGATGGTGGATATTGGTGTTGGCCCTTGTGGATGTTGATTTCAGCTATGCAATTTTAGAGATAACTCTGAAAAGAACTTTCAAGGAAGTAAATGCAGTTTTTCTGATCTCCAACCTAGGTTAGGTGCATCAAGATCAAGGGATTTTATTTAAAGTGTAAAAGGATATAAAAACACAAGTAGGAGATTCTGCTGTCCCAGTTAAAGGGTATATTTAAAGTGTTTTCTTATGAACAGTTTTACCTAAGAAAGCCTTTAACCTAGTTTGCACTTCAATTACTCCACATAATTACTTAGCTAATTTTAGGTCTTAAACAAACCAGAGATGGTCATCAGCAAATTGAGTGCCTCCACGACTTGAATCTGGCAGAATGGTCTTCGCTTTATAAGTTTAATGATGTCTGCCTTTCCACTTCTGTCCATCAGATACAAACTAGTTCGAGTGCCCAGCAATAAATTGACTCCTGTTCAGACACAGACAAAGAAAAGTGTTGTATTAACTGATTATAGTTATTAGCATGTATTAATTCTATAGAAAGTGGTTTCAGTGTGTTTTTTTTAACTTATCTGTCACATAATTTAAGCAAAATCACTCTCATTTACCTCCTTATCATTTTCTTTTTCACTCCCTCTAGTCCTTTTCCATTTCACTAATAGTCCCCATTATACTTTTAGGACCTTAAATTAAAAAAAAAAAACCTACATTTTGCATATGAGGCCAAATGTGTATTTGTCTTTATTCATTTGGCTTATATCAACAGTCAATTATAACTTATTTTCCTACAAACATGATTCTACTCTTTTCACAGCTGAATAACATTACCATGTATATGTGTATTCCATATTTTTGCCCTTTATTGATTTTCTAAATATATATTTAGGTTTACTAAATATATATTATAAATACTGATTTACTAAGTATATATGTATAATTACTTTTGTAATTTGAGTTTACTAATCTATGTAAAGATGATTTTCAGCATTTCAGTCTACTGTTAGCCTTGTTTACCTCATACTATTCAACTATGTACACTCCTATCAGCTTATGTCTCCTAAAAATGTGTAAGTAGACATCCTTACACTGTAGCAATATTTTATTGCCTGCTGTCTTGTGTGCCACCTGACATACAGAATATTGTGTATACTGTGTCACAAACATTTGCAGAACCAATCGGTCCTTCTGAAAATTACCTTTAAGCAAACTTATTCTGTACAAGCACAGTTTATTTTGGTTAATTTTCTAGATATGAAACTACATTTCTGGGTAGTTGCCAGACTGAAGTGCTTATGCCACTAAATTGGAAAATCATTGAGGATGACCATTTTCTTCAAATGGCTCAGTAAATATAGTTAAATTTGTTACTTGCTTCTATTTTTTTATTTAAGAAACTTCTGTTCAATCATGCATTAGGTGAAAATCTATAAAATGTGAAGTTTACTTTGGATCTCTCCCCTGGTTGTGATTAAGTTATTTTATAGTAATGTTTTATACAGACTAGCTTGGGACTACCTATAATCTCAGCCCTGCTGATATGGTCATAAATTTTCTAAAACAAAGAGTAGAAAAAGTTTGTTAAATTTAAGACTTTACAGAGAGAAATTAGACTCTAGAATTAAAAATCGGAAGATCCTGCAGAAATCTTTCTTGTAATAACCATATGCCAATTTATAAAACATTAAACTCAATTTTTCAAATAGGATAAAGTCTAATTTTGTATTTCCCTCCAGTTAAGTTAAAAAACATAAAAAAATAGAAGACATTAATTCAACAAGCCAATTCAACTGTCAGCCAATTACAATAAGTTCATTTTAATTATACTGGCAATGGTAAAAATGTTTTACTTCTATAAGCTTTGCAAGTTTTCTACTTGCAAAGTTTCAAAAAAATCAAACTTACCCCATAAAGAACCACAGCAGATCTCAGAAGTGAACCCTTTTCATACACGTGGATTAGTGGTTTGTTATATGCTGGAGAGACATAGAGTGGGTTAACATTGACTTCAGATGCTAGCTGAGGTGGGTTTTCATGCACCTCAACAAATCTAGCATATATTGTAAAGGGAAAGGTATTGAGACAAATCACTGGTCTATACACTAATGTGCCAAGTATTTCCATAATGGAGATATCCCTCAAATTTGATTTCCTTATTGCATTTCATCTTTTATGCAAGTGTTTTTGTAAATTAATTTTTTAAATTTAAATTTAATTTTTTGACAATTTATTCATTATATACCTGTTCTTAGCTCAATGGAAAATAAGAATCATAGTGGTTAAAATAAATTGCTGAGTATGAATTTGATTTGTGGCTTTGATTAAAGTGCAAAACCAAGAACTGAATGAAGGACTCAATATCTCAATTGCAGTTCAAATCTAGTCATCATAAAGATTCAGTGACAGCTGGGTGTGATAGCAAGGGCTTGTGATCCCAGGAAGATGAGGAAGTCAGTGCCAGTAACAGCTATAGAATGAGGTCAGTGCCATCCTGGTTACACGAGACTCCCAACAATCTAAGAGAACAGAAAAGATTTTACTGAGGAGTAATTAGAAATATATAAATATATATTATTTATTTATTTGGGCACATATATTGGGGCTTCGTTCTTTCCTTCCACCATGTGGGTCTAGGGGATTAGACTTGTTAGGCTTGGTGGCAAATACCTTTACCTTCTGAGTCTTCTTGCCAGTCTGAGGGATAAATTTTTAAAAGCATGCATCAATCTCAATTTATACCAAACAAATATTCAAATGAATTACTGGCTGAGCAAGTAGAAGCATTCAGCATGGAAAATCACACCAGAAATACTCAAAGATAGCATTCACACTGCCAGTATCAGAAGTAGAAGCAGAACCTCTGGAAGATGAGTGGATGTTAGGAAAACCTAATGTTGGTGATGATTCTGATATATCATTGTTAGGCTCACCATTATGTGCTAGGGATGTTTTACCCAAGGCAATTGTGTCCGAGGTCTCAGTTCCACCATCTGATTCCTAAAAGAAGACCAAAGACCAACTTTTAATCCCCATTTGGTTAATAGTGGGAAAATAATGTTATATGTGACTTTAAAATGTAAATG
>NW_026595904.1:0-29863 GCF_907164565.1 Psammomys obesus
GCAGAGCTGTGGAGTCCATCTCCACAGCAGTGGATACATATGCAAAATACTCCTATATCTAAGGCTCAGGGGACATTGGAGAAGAGGAGGAGAAAAGATGTAAGAGCCAGAGAATCAGGGATTTTGCTGAGAGATTGTGTCTCTTAGTAACATCAGAAGCCACACCCGTGAAGTCTTACCAATATGACTGTCCAAATGTGAGCTGAACAAGAAGGACAACAATGGACATGCCAAACTAGACAAAAAAAAAAAAAAATCCCACAAGGCCTCAACCCTGCACAAAGAACTACAGGCAGCTGAGTAAAGATTGGAGTGCCCAGGAGAGAGCGCACCAATTGTTTTTCAGTTCCAAAAGGTCAGCCCTGAAAACATAATGCAGGTAACAATATATAAACTCCACAAGGCTGTGTTTGGAACATGTATGCATACATATACAAATAAATATATGCACCAGTAACAATGATGAAAAAAGAGACTGAATTTGAAGGAGATAAGGGAGAGATATACAGGAGGGTTTAGAGGGAAGAAAGGAAAGGGAGAAATGATGTGATTAAAATACAATCTTGGAACAAACAAAAAAGAAGTAAAGACTTACCTGGAACGGATATGTTGACATACAACAGCAACAAATAATGAACAGAAACAGCAAGCAAACAAGGAAAACCCCGTAAAATCAAGACACCAGATGGTGTAATGTTGTAGGCTTTTGCTCAGTCTTCTTTAACTTTCCTGCTGAGAAAGAGTCATGGTTTGCTTGCACTTGGAAAATCCAACTCCTGCACTATAGCACCTCCAGGCCTCACTGGAAGTCTGGCTTGCTGTTTCCAGGCCTTAACAACTCTGCAGTTTCTTTGCAATTTTAGTCTCATTCAACCAATAATCTAGCATCATTTCTTTGTACTTAGGAGTGCTCTGTTATGGACTCAACACTTAGTGGCTCTTTGAAGTAGAAATTTCTGGCTTCTTTGAAGACCGGATTTTGTCAGGTGATATTTTGCTGCAAGCTGGGCATGTGATATTTTGCCCAGGTTTGCTTGTGAGAGGGCACATGATGGTTTTCTGTGGTCCCTCATGTGTGAGGATGTAACTGGCCAGCTGAGAACATCCATGGGTGGAGGCCCACACACAGGAGAATCACTTTTTTGATCGACATCACTGCCCTGACCTTTGTGCTTTGACACTTGGCTTTGCAGAACGAAATGTTCCAGAGAGCTTCTCTGGGCAATCCAGCTGAGTCTTTTGGCTTTCACTGCTTCATGTTGTCCTCCGGACTTGACTGCTGGTATCCTGATGACTGAGTCTGATAATCCCCTAATGACCCATTGTCCCTGAGCATCAGGAAGTAGAAAAAAAAAGAACTACAGCCTTTTTCCTACTAATCTCCTACCTAAGGTTTCAGGGGTGTGGGTAGGTTGGAAGGGAGGTAAAGGTCCTTAAGAATATAAATAAAGTAGATTTGGTGTGAAGCCTACAGTACTACTGAATTTTTTCCATTGAAATCTGTGACATTTATGGGGAAATTGCTAAAGTTCAGTTTTTAAGGAAAATATTTCACTAGTTAGAACATGACCCAATGGCTGAGAGTACTAGTAAGCATTAGGGTTGCCTTGGCCTACAGCCAAATGACAATTAACAAATCCTCTAGGAATCAAAGAACATTTTGTTTCTCCTACATCCTCAGTGTTATATGAATTCACTGAAAATGCGCTTGCCTTGGGAAGATAGCCATAATCAGGATTTAACTAAACTAAACTGGTCTTACAACAGCTATCATCCTGAGGAATTTCAAATTATACTAAAGCCTCTACCTTGTGTTTTCATGAGTGCTGAGTATGACAATGCAGAAAGTGTGGGAAAGAATAGCCTGGAATTAGACTCAGCTGCTCAGGAACATCCTCAATGTTCTAAAAACAGTAATAGCAGCTGATTTGAGGAAATCAGCTTTATTTGCAAATCTCATACGCTGTGGAAAGGACTAAATCCCAGTCAAACATCCATTTTCGCTGAGTAGACTAATGGGAATGTGCCATTCTTTTCCTTTCTAATGTCTATCTACAAGGCTGTAACGTAACCATGTTCTATCACCCCTACCCAAAGATGGTGAAGACCATACTACTCTGAGCATTGTGATTAGGACTAGTAGCTGCTCATGCTGGCTTGTGAGATGGTCCAAATGATGATCCTGAATTAACACTAGTAATAGTTAATGTTGATTGTCAACTTGACAGGATCTAGAATGACCTAGGATACCTGTTGGAGCTCTTCAGACAGTCCTAGGCTCTTCCTGTCTCTTAAAATATTTTGATCATGTTTTATTTTAGCATTTTGAGAGTTTTTGCTCTTGTATTATCATTTTTTAATCCACTTTTGAATTGAATTTTGTGCAGAGTGAGAGATATGGATCTAGTTTCACTCTATAATACACGTGAGTATCTGAAGGAATTGAAGATGGCAGGGGTGGCTACATTTTGTTTCTCAGACTCTGTCTTAAGTTGACTGTCCTTGGAGTGGCTTGGCCCCCACCTTTAGGTTCCGAGAAGGGCCACCTCGCTTTCCACCCAGCAGGTTGCTGGGGCTACCACACAATCTGTTAATAGACAACTATCATCAGGCCTCCACTCCACAGGTTGTCATAAATACCACAGAATGTATTAATGGGTCCTCCACCCAGAAGGCTATCATATAGATATTTTAGATATCTGTTGGTTTGGCCAGGTGCTTGGAACAATTAGCCTAAAGGTCACCTTGCTTGCTGACCCTCCTCCCCCAATCTTACACTGTAACACCAAGGCTTAGAATTCCCCACTTGCAGTTTTTTCCTTCAAAAAACTCTGCCCTCCTGAGACTCAGGGCCTCATTTTCTAACCTGCTGTGTCAGGGAAGATTGGTGGCCTGAGCTTAAGCTTGAATAAAGATTCTTGTGTGATTTGCAATGGACTCAACTCCTGGTGGTCTTTTTAGGGTCTCTCAAATCGGGCATAACATATTCAGTTCTCCTGGCACCGTTTGTTGAAGAAGCTGTTCTTCAACGTATTTTTTGATACCTGTAGGCAGCTATTAGGTGTGGGCTTATAGTTACGGGTGCTCAATTCCATGACATCAATTTTTATGTCTGTTTGGGGGCTACTACCACAATATATTTGTAATGTAGCTCTGTAGTGTAACCAGAGGTCGGTATTGTGCTGTGTCAGCATTGCTTCTTCCTTAGGATTGCTTTGACCACTTGTAGTCTGTTCTGCTTCATATGAATTGGTTTTTTTCTAAGTTCTGTAAGAATGTCATTGAAATTTTTATGGAGATTGTGTCAAATTTGTGCATTACTTTCTTTAGTACAGTCTTTTTTACATAATAACTCTGCTAGTCACAAGCAGGGAAAATCTTTCAATCATCTGGTATCTTAAACTGTTTTAAAGTTTCCACTTCTTGAAAATCTGGGGTAACTTGTTCAGTGGTTAAAGAAAATGAGTGCAGAGCACTTGTGCCTCAGTATGCTCCTGTTCCCTTAGGTGCACGATGAAACGTGATAGATTCTGGTAACTGCTGGGGATGACATACTTTGTGGGCTTCATTTTATTCCTTCCTGAAAATCTTGTAAATTTAAGACCATAGATGCTTGGTAGAGAAACATTTTAAAAGTGAGGAAATTATTTTGAAATTATGTAATGTTGGCAAAGGACCCAAGAACAGACTTATGTGAGGAGAGGTCTCAGTGTTTGGAAGAGAACTCCGAGAAAACAAGACAAGAGTCTTGTGACTTTAGTTTCTTTAAAAAAAAAAAAAAAAACAAAACCAACAAGGAATTGTTCTTGAATTATGCTTTTGTGCCCCTCCCAGGTGTGGCAGATAGAAGTGACTTTACATTATTCGTTACAATTGGCAATTGTCATTTCTTTATATGGCTCTATGGAAAAACATGTTTTTGCAACGTGCAGCTTGTGCTTGTGATTGTACAGTTTTCTCATGTGAGTCTTCTTAACTCTCAGAGTAAAAAACGTTGGATGTTCTGAATAAAGTTGGCTATTGTGTGAGTCTTTAGTCCACCTCTGCTCCATTCTTCTAGGCCCCACCACCAGCTGGAGCAGTGAACAGTTGGTGCCTAAGTAGGGACCTGAAGTCAGCTACCAAAGAGTGGGAGCTCTTAAAGAAGGGTTTGAGTGAGACTAAGGGGGCAGAAGAAAACAGGAAGAGCTTTGCCTCAAGCTCGGCTTGTACATCATGTTTAAAGAAAGGAGGAACACAAGTATGAAAATCACAACTACTAAATTGCTTGCAAGTTGTTTAAGATTATAATTCCCTTTCTTAGGTGAAGAGGTATGGATGAGTCTGAAGGAATATTTAAAAGGCATATGAACAAGGGGAAAAGATCCCTGTTTGATTTTGGGTCACTTGGGCATTAATTTAGACTGTTATCAAAATACTTGTGGAATATAAAGGATGATTGTAATAATGCAGAAAAGATGCCTAATTCCTTGAATGAATATAAGGTGGATGCCCAAACCTTAAAATTGGTGAAAGATGAGAGAGAGAGAGAGAGAGAGAGAGAGAGAGAGAGAGAGAGAGGGATTTTCCTCTTTTAGGAAAAATTGAAAGTAAAATCAGCACCACAGATAATTACAGCAATGATGACTTTTTCAGCTCCTTTAGCTATGTGTCCTCCATTGCCTGAAAATGACCCTGAAGCATGAGCTGAGGATCTGATAATCAGTCTAATCTTGAATTCTCTCCACCTTTTGGTGCGGACTTATGAGCGCGTATGACAAAGCTTACTTTACAACCTAGGCAAGCTAGGGCAGAGTAGGGTAAAGGAATTCATTTCCCAGTTCCCACCTGGCCTCATGAGTTGCACTTGGTATTTGCAACACACTGATCTCTTTGAAACTCTAGAAGGTAAGACAGCATTGGGCGGTCCTCACATTTTATCTTGAGAGGCAAGAAGAGAACTGTGGCTATTTGAATCCACACTAAAAGAAGCACTTGTGTATCATGTGGACCCTTCACTGCCTTTAAACATACTCATTTACTCTAAACTATCTCCTACAGGTATTATAGCACAAGAGGATAGCTCATCTAAGGGTATAGAAGGGAGTCATGGTTCAGACAGTCACCAATCTGTTAATACTTCTTTTTCCTCACACCCACGTGTAGAAATGTCTATTTTGATTCATCACTCTGGTCAATTCATAAACACTTAAATAGAACATCTGGTTAAAATTCAAACATACACTTTTTTCTATTACTCATACTCATGTGTACTCTAACCTCCCTGGTTAAGAAATAAACACTCTGCCCTATTTTTGTTCCCCCAGAAGAAAATTGAGACCGGGTGTGCATCTGCCATTGCAGATAGAGCCACCAAGACATTATGAATTCCTCTTTGGACCCTCCAGCCCAGGGCCATCAAGGACAATGGCGGAGGGTGAGAAGAAAGCGGAAGTCACCAGAAAGACAGCAAAACTCCCAGTAAAGGGCAAAAGGACATATTGACCATATCATCAGAAGTCAAGTCTGCCCGCCTGAGGCCAGTTAAAGCCCTATGCACCAAGAGAGAAGTTATTTTATGAAGCCCAGAGAACCCCATGTCACCTGAGAATCTTTTTCTGGTGATGCTAGCTGCTTCGACCTGTGCATCTGCCATGAGTGCCTCTGAACACATGTATTGGCTTCTGATCCTCATCTTCCATTACTTCAGCTTGTAGGTTAGATCCAGCTCCTGTTGCCTTTACTAATGACTCTGTGCTTATGATGGTCCTTGGGACCATGATAGACTCATTCATCCATCTGAAGGAGGCACTGGGTTTAATTTTTTCCTTGAGATTTGAATCATTTTCCATTTGCATGGGGCATCATGACACTTGTGTTCCTATGGGCAAATATGGACTTATGTTCTACTAGACACCTGGATTGCTAATTTTATGAGTCTCTTTTCAAGCTGTTCTCTAGATTTTTCTGATCAAGAAAATAATATAACTAATAGTGCTGGACATAGTTTGGTTCCCTGTTCTTGGTGGCAGGCTATTACACACACTGCTTTCACTGTCCTAATATTATTTATTACACTTATAATCTGTTTGCTTGTAGGATACTCATGCACCAAATGACAATTAGATTTATCTACAACATCTCAAATCAAAACCGCTCTAGATATCCTGCTACCAAAAGTAAATCAGAGGGAGATGTTGGAACATGGTCCAAAAATAGAGTCATGTGAGAATTCTGAGTACTTATGAGGAAAAAAAAAAAAAAACAAGAAAACAAGACAAGAGTCTTGTGACTTCAGTTTCCTAAAAAACACAGAATAGTTCTCAGATTTTGCTTTTGTGCCCTTCCCAGGTGTAGCCAATAGGAGTGAGTTTACCTCAGATTATTCATTACAGTCGGCTCTTGTTATTTGTTTATAATGCCTCTATGGAGAAACACGTTTTTGCCGTGTGTGGCTTGCCCATCTCGTGTGACTTGCCCTCGCGATTATACAATTTACCCATGTGACTCCGCTTAACTCTCAGAGTACAACATGTCTGATGCTCTGAGTAAAGTTGGTTATTGCATGAGACTTTAGTCTGCCTTATTTATTGGCTCCATTCTCATCGGTCCCACCACCAACTAGAGTAGTAAAAAGTGTAAAACCTCAAAGGTGCAAGAGGAATCATCTGTAAAGCATTTGTAAATTGTGCTTTTGTTAACCATGCAGCACTATGAAAATACAAGTAAAGTTTCCTTTTTTAATTAAATTTTTATTTTTATATTAATTACAGTTTATTCACTTTGTATCCCTGCTGTAGCCCTCTCTCTCATTCCCTCCCAATCCCACCATCCCTCTCTCATCTCCTCCCATTCCCCTCTCCAAGTACACCAATAGGGGAGGTCTTCTTCCCCTTCCATCTAACCTTAGCTTATCAGGTCTCATCAGGACTGGCTGTATTGTCCTGCTCTGTGGCCTGGCAAGGCTGCTCCCTACTCAGGGGGTGGTCAAATAGCCAGCCACTGAGTTCATGTCAGAGACAGTCCCTGTTCCCCTTACTAGGGTACCCTCTTGGACACTGAGCTGCCATGGGCTATATCTGAGCAGGGGATCTAAGTTATATCCATGAATGGTCCTTGGTTGGAGTATCAGTCTCAGAAAAGACCCCTGTGCCCAGATATTTTGTTTCTGTTGCTCTCCTTGTGGAGTTTATGTCCTCTCCAGGTCCCACCATCTTCCCCTTCTTTCATAGGATTCCCTGCACTCTGCCCAAAGTTTGGTTAAGAGTCTCAGAATTTGCTGTGATACACTGCTGGGTAGAGTCTTTCATAGGCCCTCTGTGGTTGGCTCCTGCCCTGTTTCCTGTTTTCTCCTTCTTCCAACATCCATACCATTTGTTTTTCTGAGTGAGGATTGATCATCTTACCGCAAATTCTCTTTCTTGTTTGTCTTCTTTAAGTGCATACATTTCATTATGTTTATCATATCTTATAGGACTATATGAGTGAGTATATACCATGTGTGTCTTTCTCCTTCTGGGATACCTCACTCAGAAAGATCTTTTCTAGATCCCATCATTTGCCTGAAAATTTCATGATTTCCTTGTTTTTAATTGCTGAGTAGTATTACATTGTGTAAATGTACCACAATTTCTGTATCCATTCCTCTGTTGAGGGACATCTAGGTTGTTTCCAGGTTCTGGCTATTATAAATAAAGTTGCTATGAACATGGTTGTGCAAATGTCCTTGTTGTGTAAAAGGAAAGTTTTCTAAAACCACAATTTCCTCCTCTTTACTTGGAATTAGCATGTATGATTCCTTTTCTTATATGCTAAGCTTCAAAATTTTAATTTTAAAGAGATTTCTGTAATACCATGGAAGGCTACAAAGTAATTTATAATTGTCAAATTAGAACAACTTTTTCAATAAATGGTCATGAAATTTCCTCAAAGCAGAAAAAAGCTGCATATTATGTGCCATTTTAATAATCTCCTTGCATTTTGAAAATAATTCAGTATAACATGTTAGTTTAGAAGAAATTTTTCATTGGACATTATAAAGCAGCTATAGTGTTCTTTGCAATAAAATTTAATCTTTTGTGAGCTGAAAGTTAATCAAAAGGCAAAAGTAGATCCAAAAGTATTTTGGCAATATGATGGGTTTAAAGGGACTTTGTTCAGTTAAGTTGCTATAGATGTTTTATGAAATGGATACATTCCACCTGTCAAACAGCAACAATCATTTCTTCAGCAAAGTACAGAAGTAATTTATCTAAAAATTATGAGTATGATGCTGAGTTTGAGTGCTTTATAAAGATTCTTTTATGACTTGGGCCAATCTCTGGAAGGCCTAAAACAGAAAGGAAAGAAGCACTGATTAAATTAGCATGTCGTTTTGGAAAGCTCTATAGTAGCTCTGAAGATTTACATAGACTATCAACCTGAAGTTGGGATGAGACAGCGAAAAGTAAGTTTGACAGCAGCCATGTCCCAGCAGAATGTCCTCAGGAGCCATTGAGATGTGGCTAAGTATACACCAGGCTTATACATTTCCAGATTTTTTTTTAAATTTGAACATTCATGCATCATTTTTTATTTTGTCCACTGTATAAGTATCTTGCATTGTCATATATTCTCTCCTCTGAAAACATAACTTATATAGTTAGGACTGCTCAAATCTCTTCACATGTAAGAGCAACATGAGCTTGTGAACAGCATATTAGAAGCATGAGAAGCAAGTAAAGAAAAGATACACAAGGAGTCTGTCCCCGAGCACACATCCACACACTCTGAAGGTCAAAGGCAATGCTTGGTTTGTAGCTCTTCCTTTTGGGTTTCTCTGTACACAGTTCTCAGGCTATTTTTAATCCTCACTGTGCTTTTTTTTCTTCAGAGAAACTGAATAAACTCGTGGCTTATGATTTTACTATTCATTTATGTGATTCAATGAAAGAAGAAAAACATATTGCCCCAGAACCTGTTGGAAACTCCCCAGTGCTCTTCAATAAGTTCTGGCCACTTACAAAGACAACAAACTTTAACTCCAGTTTAGTCTCAATTGCCTACAGATGCCAAGCAACAAAGCAAAAAGAAGATGTGTATTAAACTCATGGCTGGTTCCCCAAAGTCTGTCTTTTAGAAGTGTAGGAAGAAATGAAATCATTTCTAACTTACAAGGTGAACACACACATCCAAAGTCAGAGCTAGGAGTCTGTGTGACTCTAAAGAGGATACTCACTATATCCATCTGCTCTGGGGTAACCAGGGAGAAGGATGCTCTAAAGAAGGATGTGGGAGCTGAGCTGTTGATGAAGAAAGCATTTCCAGGAACTAATAAGATCTGTAAGAGGTTGTGGAAGATAAGTGATTATACCACGGAAGAAAAACTAAAAGAAAATTTAGGACAATCTCGTATTACTGTGGGGATAAATATTTTAAGCTTAAGAGCCATTCATGAAATAAGAAATCACAATAGAAAATAGAAAAATCATATAAGATACATATGGCATGTGATAGACAAACCTGAGTGCAAAGAATTAGGGGCAGTATTTACCATCAACATGACCAATGGTATTTCTTCTCCACATAAAAACTGAGAAGAGAACACCAAGATTCAATGTATAAAGGACAGGTTAGAAAGAAACAGTAAACACAAATAAGTGGCCAGCCTACCTACAAAAGCAATACGAATGCAAACGTTGAGATTTCTAACTGGGACTCACAAGGCAACTAGATATTGGCTTAACAATGAGTAGGGAGCAATATTTTAGAGAGAAACGTTATGATGTAAAGGTTCTGGAATAGGGAGAAAATGCTACATTTATGGAAACTGAAAGAATACAAATGTTTAATTCATAAAATAGAAGAATAGAAATGTTAGTAAGTAAGTCAAAATGGGGTGTGGAGAACAGAAAACTGCTTTTCTTATGACTATGCTAGTACGGACAGCTGAGTGAGCTGACACTCATTTTCTCTTCATCCTAGACAAACACGTATACTTTAGTCCTTCTTGCCTCTTTATCTCCATTTCATCTTTCCCTCCTCCCTCCCTCCCACCCTCCCTTCCTCCCTCCCTCCCTCCCTCCTTCTCTTTCTTCCTCATACCTCTCCCTCTCTCCCTGCTTCTTTCCCTTCTTGTTTTCACTCTGGGGGTTGAAACCAGGACCTTGCCCAGTCTAAGCATGCACTCTGCTCTCCTGGCACTCCTAGCCTTTTTGTAGTTATATTGGCCACATTAGTTAATTTTAAGTAATGGATGTAAGCTTCTTCCATTTTGAAGCAATCTTAGAGTACACATTAAGACTGGAGGCCAAATATGGAAGGACCCAAGGTCATGATTTTAATTTTTAGGTGAGTCAGAAATAAATCCTATTATCTTAAGCCTTGAGATGTAGAGTTTATAATTTATATAGCAATTACCACTGATCCTCAAAAACATTAAGTAATTGGTTTTTGTTACAATCTATAAATCTGGGTACTAATTGCTAAAACAAGATGAGTTTAGTCTGAAATGATATGGTGTACTCTACATAGGAGATTTCAGGTAGAAGATGGGTTTCATTATCCCAATTTTAAAAATGTGAAAGCCATCATTTCTCCCAATAAGGTGAAAATGTTTTGAGATAGACTAGAAGTAAAGACCTGTAAGAGAGGGAGGATGTTGTCAAAACGTGGGCTAAGGTATTAGCAATATACTTGGGGACTATTTAGAATAAGTTAAGAAGCCCACACCAGATCCATCCATCCATATGTATGTATATGCATGTACATACGCATGTATCCATATAGACATATGATGCGGAGCTTTGGAAAAAGTAGACATTATATCAGTCTCCACCCTTAGCACTTAGCTCACTAATGCATTCAAACAGCCACTTACCGAAAGTTATTAATAATGATGTCATTGACATAAAATAATTAAACTGAAGAAAATATTCACATTAGCCAATTATATTGAAATAAATTAATTTGAAATAGGCTATGTGCATGTATGGAGTAAGTACCTACTGTGTGCAGCAACACAGTAGATAAGTAAGAGAAGTAAAGTGAGGAAAACATGAATTTTGCCCTCTCATGAGATGGTCAGAGAGAATAAATCTGATCTTACCTGGGCAGTCTGTCTCTGGATCTAACTGTGTGGAATTGTTTCTAATGTACCTGCGTGGGATCTTGCCAATGACAACCTAATCTGTTCATTGAGAGTTACTGTCTAGACTGTAGACTGTGATTCTGGGAAACAGATCTCAGGGCTTACAGAGACAACCTGATGAACAGGATAAGGGGATGAATAGCGAGAAGGAACAATTTAATCCATCAACTGAAAAGTTATACTCAGTTTTGAGTTTACTCAGTGCCTGCAAGTGGATGCTAAGAAGATGTATGATGTCAGTATGAATTCAAAGAAATAGTATAAACTTTCCTTTGGCCATCACCTCCACCCCACCTCCCGAGTTTACCTCTCTTTTAATAGCCTTTTTTTTAATCAGGTCTTTTGTGTCAGAGATTCCCTTAACTTTAATCCACAGAAACATGCCAGCTTTGGGGACATGCCACTCCGCCAGACCTGCAAAGGAAAGAAGATAACGTGTTCTAGGCATGTCTCTGGTGAGCTCCAGTTCCCCACACAGGTGCAATGATCACAAACCAGCACTTCCAGTTTGTTTCAGTGAAAGTATCTCAAAATGTGACTTGACAAGACCCCCAAGTTGATGTTCTGTGTTCACTTTAAAAAGCCATCAGTGTTGGGATAAGAAGCTTAGAGACAGCAGTTCCTGTGTGCACTCAGAGCTGTCAGCCTTCAGAAAGAGCAAGACATTCGGTGTGCCCCTCCTTCATGCAGGTAGTCACACTCAAGCCCCTTCCAATTTTAAGGCTGCTTCTTCGATCCCTCCTGGAGTCTCCTTGGATTGCATAAACCCTACTATTTATGTAATAGCTTGCATGCTCGGATGGATTAATTTCTACAGAAATTTAACTAATTAGAATAAAAGTGCTGAAATCATGAATTCCAGATTCTTCTTCAAGCTTTACGTGTGACTATTATGATAGAAAAAAACAAACAAACAAACAAAAAACTAAGGAAAAAGAATAAGTATTTTGATTTTAATTGCTTAAAAATATTTTTGTCACCACTCCTACACAAAGTGGTAGAAAATTACTCTTGTCATACAGAAAATAATTCTGCTTTTAATCAAGACTTTATAGAAAATGATGTATGATATATGGCAGTCACAGGCGTTGATACTTTTTACTTAATACTCTTCCCATCAAATCATTTTTAATGCTATAATTAAACCAGGGTCATTTATCTGACTTTATTTTAGAATAAAAAGCATCCTAAATTCAAAGTAACAAAGAAAATCCTTTTGTGTTAACGAATTTAAATATTTTAAATTATACTATACTACTTGTTCACATTTATTTTCCGTTATAAACAGAAAGTATTTTGGGAGCAAAATTCTGAAAAACTAACAGCTTATGAACATTTTTGAAGATGGCTTTTATTCAGCTGCAGGTAACATTGCTGGTTAATTTTTGAATGAGTTTTTTCTCTCTTAAAACCACAAACTGTGGTGTTGACACCATAGCTCAGTTGGTAGAGTGCTTGCCTTGAATTCTGGCGACCCAGGTTCTGGTGCCAGCACCTCGTAAACTAGGTGTGGTAGTATATCTCTGCAATTTCAACATTTGGGGAGTGGAGGCAGGAGGATCAGAAGTTCAAGGCCAGCCTGAGCTACAAAAGATTCTGTCTTAAAACAAAAACCAAACAAACAAAAAACAACCCCCCCAAAAAACACCCCAAAACAAACAAACAAAAAGCACCTTGCAGCAGGTGGCAGAGATGATAGAACTCAAGGTTTGACAACTTGGTACTTGTGAGACTGTCTGTAGAGCAACTTTTCCTAGGCAAGAAACCACTCACAGGACAGTCTCTCCTATACCAAGACTGACCACCACTGCTCTAGACATGCTACTGTTTGTATTAACACCAGATGCTCCCCACTCACCACTTAACCACTTGTCTGCAGCTGCCAATATCAAATCCCTCTGGTTCTTATAGAAATCAATAGTCCTGGAAGAAGCCAATGACAAAGATCGCTGAGATCATAACACGGAAGACCACAGACACAGGTAAAGCTTTGGACTCCAGCCTGCTTTTTGTTTTTCCTTTGATTGAAACATTAACTGCTCTACAACAGAATACTGCATTGCTTTAACGTGCATGGGGAAGAGCTTTTGGGGAAAAGCTTTTGAAAACTTCTTTCTGCCTTTATTACAGAGAAATTATAGTTTAAAAATTAATAGAGCAAAATTCATTTCTACATAAAATATGGAATTTAGATGTAGCAGAGGTAGCATAACTGACCTTTGTGTTTAGTTGACCTGAGAAATTGTCATTTTTTCAGTAGGGGAACACTTGAGATTAAAGGAAACTATATTGAAATGCTGAGTCATTGGTTTGGGAAAGAGGAGACCCTGTTTGTGCTTGTTTCTAAGTGGCCCAGGAAACACCACATTTACATAACAAAAAAATCTGTGATTTGTCTCCTTATACTGACAAGAAAAGTATATTCTCACTCATTCATACTTTAATCAGTTCCCATGTCCTGTGTCCTTAGTTGGTTATCAAATAAAATGTTTCTGTGTATGGACAATTTTTTTCAGCTAAAACAGGGAACCCTAACCTGTGGTATGGGTGGACAAGAGTTCAGGCTGGAACTTGAACGCTGCTGAGAAAACTTTCTATGTGAAAAGCAACCAAAACAAAATGACTATTTTGTTTGTGTGATTTTGCACATTTAGGAAGGAAAAATAAAGGGGATAAAGAGAAGGCTCAGTGAGTGAGGACAGTTGCTACATTGGCAGAAAAATGGGGTTGGGTTTTCAGTGTATATGCAACAGCTTGTAATCATCTCCTAGCTACTTCACAACAATCTGTAACTCTGGTTCTGGGAATCCAGTGTCGTCTTCTGGGCTATGTAAATACCAGGTGCACAGTACAGAGACATCTGTACAGGCAAACACCCATGCACACAAACTAAAAATAAATAAATCTTAAAAAAAAAGAAGGAAGAATTATAAATCATTACTGTAAATGGTTTGTACTTTGTATTCTGGGCTCCTATTTTGCTCACAAAATGTTTTAACAAATGACTCAATACCTGTCAACATGGGTCAGGAAGCCCTCTTCTCCCCATTGGTATAAAAGCTGTGATATCATGAACTGAAAGAGACAGACAGCAACAATGTCATGGTTCACTCTCCAAACCCAGGTTGTGCTTTCTAAACATGGGAGCTGATCCCTTCTGCTTATGGAAACACAGAAAGCTGCAACCAACAGTCTGGGTCCTGTCAGTGATGTCAACAAACCTCAGTTAAAAGACAGGACAACAACAGCAGGCAGGCTCAGCTGCTTCCTGCCTAAGCATGGGGACCTGAGGAAAGCTGCCCATATGCTATCCATTATAGCTTCAGTGCTAGCAAGCAGGCTGCAGGTTCAGTGAGAGACCTTGTTGTTTAAAAAAAAAAAGAAAGAAAGAAAAGGACATCTGATGCTGACCTCTGGCCTCGTGAATACACAAATGAGCACACACATACACACAAAACAAATGCAAAGAAACAACCAGAGAACAAAAGCCCCCTCAGAGCTTTCTTACATTCCAGGCTCCACTGTAACATATTGATAGGTCTGTCTATTTGGACCGTCATAATTAAGGAATGGTAGTTCTGTTGTACTGATAAGGAAATGAAAGGACAAAGGTTCATTTTCTTGATGTCAAACAACTGATCCTAGAGCTTGGATTCAAAGACAGATTTTTCTATCTCCAGACTTATGCTATTGACTACTGGATTATATCTGTAAATTTGAAAACACACAAAATGTTCTCTTTTTCTTTCCTTTTTGGAGCTCACTGCTGGCCAGTCAAGCCAAATAGGTGAGCTCCAGGTTCAGTGAGAGGCTTTGTCCCCAAAAGTAACATGCTGAGATATTAAGGAAGACATCCTTAATTTAATGCATGCCCACCCACATCCACACATGAACACGATGTGAAAACACCTAAGACCTAATTCTCAAGATTACAGTACTTTTTCAAAGCCCGTGAGAAAGTTTATTCAACCTCCTACTTATTTACTAATAAACAGTGAATTTGTTAACTTTAATTAAAATGCTTTCTGATGAGTGGCTTCAGGAGTAGCCGAAAAATGGATTGGAAGGCACTAAAAAGGCTTGATTTCTTTATATCACTATAAATTCCAACACAATGAAGCCAAAGTTTTAATTACGTCATCAGATTCTCTTTTGAAAAAATGTTTAATAACTGACTGACATTTAGTGTTCTCCCAGTGAGTATACCCCTGTTCATGAGGACTCTGGGCAGGCATCACAGCCATGCTAGCTTAAACCATTCCTCACTTGCTTCTTAGATTAAGCCTCTGCGGATGCTGGACTACTAATTTTGTCTAGGAATGAAGATTCAGCGTTTGATTGCTTTTCCCCTGTCAATTTAATTTAATCTCATTTGCTTACATCTGATTCTGATTAAAAAAAAAAAATCACTAATTGGGCTTACCTGTGAGAGAGTGCAGGGATGTAACGTTGAAACTTGTGTGTGCAGAACAATCCTCCTTATCAAGGACTTAGGGCCAGTCATAAACCCTACTCTCAGCCTACACAGAAGGAGAAAGGGTTTTATTCCAACCCCACATAAACAACTATTGTGAATCATTTTGCTGATTTTACTAGAAAAATGATGACCTGAGGCAAAGAGATGTTGAAGACTTGTATATTCTAATCAAAGTACTTACTTCTTACTTCAAAAGCATTTGAATTTAAATATATATGATAAAAACAATGCAAATACTATTAAAATTTCTAGATATGACATTTTAATATATGTTTCTAGAATGTTGATTATCCTCCTACAACTTAGACTGATAGCCAAGCATCTTTGAACATTAGAAATATATAAAGAGAATAAAATGCCCATATACCTATTAGTGATCAAGTACTTTTTTGAGGAAAATCTGTTTATTAGAATAAACAGATAATAAATAGACTGAACACATGCAGCAGGTATGTCTTACCTTTGTCTAGGCCCCAATACCTGCAATCCGTGTGTTCTTATGTTATGTCTGCCTGACCTCCGAGTTTCTTTGCTAAATATGCTCACATAGGATTCCTGATTTGCTTAAGATGTCATTACTATGAATTTGGAGAAACTTCAAACAGGCCCTCTTTAGAATATGTAAAGAGCTTCTATAGGGCATAACAGTGATTAATTTTTTTCTGATTTTCTATCATAGTTAAGCAGATTTGTAGAACTTGGCCTAGCAAATAAACTACAAAACGAAAATCCTCTTTATTGCAATAGTTGTTCCAAAGTAGAATAGCAATGTGGTCGGACATTTAACAAGACTAGAGGAATCTTGATTTTCCGTCCAATGAGTGAGGGCTGGGTTTAAGGGGTAGCCTGCCTTTGCTGTTGAGGAAAAGATCCAGGAAAACTGAGGGCTCACTATTGTAGCTAGATGCGTGAAACCGGTGAACCCTGTATGTCTCCACTTGCCATTGCCATATATTGGTCTGCACATAACAGCACTTCCAGGACTGATGGACATTTTAAGGCAAAGGGAATAAATACAAGCTTTAAGTGGGGAGAATTTCTTGAACTGAAGGATTTAAGGCTGGCATCAAGTTATAGACATGGGCCTTACCCCGAGGAGAGAACTTTTGAAAAGGTGTCAGCTCTAATCACTCGCCCATCGACATCCATAGAGAGAAAGGTTGGTGCCCAGGGCTGAAATAGGAAGACAATCGCTGTTGATTTTCAAACTCTGATCACTGTAAGTTTACTTTGCACAGTGTGGAAAAGGCAAACAGGCACAGGGACACATGCAGCAGGTATGTCTTACCTTCGTCTAGGCCCCAATACCTGCAATCCGTGTGTTCTTTCCTTATGCCTGCCTGACCTCCGAGTTTCTTTGCTAAATATGCTCACATAGGATTCCTGATTTGCTTAAGATGTCATTACTATGAATTTGGGGAAACTTCAAACAGGCCCTCTTTGCCACTCCCTGCCCCCAACCTGGGATTGAAATTTGAGGCTATTAGATTCAGAGGAAGAATTCAGAAGAAATTATTTCAGATAAAATGACAACAAAAAATTCTTTCAAGACGACCAGCACCATTTGAGGTTATTCAGCTACAATGGTGATTCCTGGAAATTGACTAGAAACATAAAAACTGATTCAAATGCAAGTGAGAAATGTAGTTAATGTTACACTAAGATTTTCATTGAAAGTAGAGTCAAGTGAGAAAGGAGTTCATTATCACACTCCGGGCAGGAAGGCAGGGCAAATGGTGCTCTGCAAAAGCAAAGCAAGAAGTTTTGTGTCTTCTCCGTATATGCAAAGGGAGGAACCAGATCCGATTACAGGATGGATGTCTATGGTTCTGAGAACACACAGTGCTTTGGCACTGACAGCCTGTACCACTACTATTGCTGGCTAGAAAACCATTATCATGGAATGTAGCATGCACATATAGCGAGGACGACATTAAAACCCCACGATCCTCCACATAAGGTTCAGAGCATTTGACAGGGATGCACTTATGTGGTTGCAGTGCCTTCTCTGTCCATTGAGAGCCTGACCTGGGCACAGCCCCACTTCCTCTTCAGCCTGAGTACATTTCATTTCCCCCTTAGCCACCATTCTAGTCAGTTGCCATTCCCAGACTGAAGTTGAAATTGAAGATGGACCCCATGCCACACCCCTCATTTGATGTCTGAGGTAATATGAAGTAGGATTTGTAGTTTAGCACCACCGACCTAATTGGCTTTGCTTGCTAAGTGCACATTTCAGAGAACTAGCTGCTATCCCAATGGTAAGTAATTTCTAGAAGGAACCTTAATACAAAAAAGAAAACTGGCAAAACCGGAAGACTGAAAAACTATAGAGAACTCACTAACACTTACTCAAGTTCATTGTGAGAGCAGGTAGCTTTGACACAATGCAGCTTCCAATGCAGATAACAATGTATAACAGATGATCTTTGACAGTGATGTAAGGCCACATTTTCACATACCTTGTTGAACTGGAGAAAATAGTAAGGATCATCTTCTATTATGAGGAAGTCATATTTTCTTGCAAGCTAAAAGGTTAAAGCCATATATTTATTTCTTAGGAGCTGTCTAAGATGAAGATTATTTGTAATCAGTTCTTTGTGCTCATTCATTCATTCATTCATGAACTATTGAGTTTTTTATCCTAAACACTGAGGTTGGAGATGAATGAGTTACTGAATGTTCTTTTTCTCATGGAAGACAGAAACTTATATAAGCAAGTTGCTAATGAATAGGAATTAAATAGAAATAGAGTGATAGTGTGCTGGCTAGCCTTATGTCAATTGGACACAAACTAGAATCATATGAAAGAAGGGAACCTCAACTAAAAAAATGCCTTCATAAGATCCAGTTGAGAGGCATTTTCCTCATTAGTGATTGATGGGAGTGTGTCCAGCCCAGTGTGGGTGGTTCCATCCCTGGGCTGGTGGTCCTGGGTTCTTTGAAATGCAAGCTGAGCAAAGCATAGGGAACAAGCCAGTAGCACCCCTTTATGGCCTCTGCATCAGCTCCTGCCTCTGGGTTCCTACTGTGCTTGAGTTCCTCTCCTGATTTCTTTTGATGAAGAACTGTGATATGGAAGTGTAAGTCAAATGGACTGCTTCCCAAGTTGCTTTGGTCATGGTGTTTCATCAGCAATAGTAATCCTAACTAAGACAGATAGTTACTCAGGTCAAACCTCTGAGGAGCTCTTCCTGACAAGGTAACATTAGAACTCAAAATGTTCAGAATAAATTAGTTATGCAAATGTTAAGAAAGAGGATTTCAGACTGAGGTATGAGGGAAAGCAGAGATAGTGCGGGTGAACAAAAACTTGACATGAGTAAGAGACAGAGGAGGACAATTTGGCCTTGGCATATGGGATGCAGTTAGAAATAAGAGAGAGACAGAGGGAGAGAGAGAGAGAGAGAGAGAGAGAGAGAGAGAAGAGAGTGATGATATTCACAAAATTGTAACAAAATTTAACCTTTAGAATTTGGAAAGCCACATGGCTGACTTTTCATTTACCTTACATCAGAGGCTAGGACTGGTTGACATGCAAACTGTGGCCAACTAGATACTATGAGCTGAATGCAAGAGGGTGAGTGCTGATGTCATGCTGTCATACAGTATGGACAGAGAGTGGCTTAGGAAGTGTGGCTAGGAGGAGTGGTGGAGGAAAAAGATGGACTTAGAAGAGCTTGATGGTGAAGTCACAGGAGGAATGGAATATAAGAGGGGAGAAAAGAAAATAGAGAGAAATAAAAGTAATTGTTCATGAACATTATTTATGAGGCCGGAGAGCATGGAGGGGTTGGTTGTATTTATGAGGCTTAGGGCTGGAGCTAGAGAAAAGCCAGCAGTTCTATTTGGGGCAGGTTATGTTTGAAATGCTATTGGATATCTATGGAGATATCACAATGATTGACAAGTTGGAGTTCAGGGAAGAGATGAAGCTGAGCAAGGAGGAAATCACCTCATGCAAATGAAATTTATAACCATGGAACTGGATAATGCTATCTTAGGGGAATATGTAGATAAAACACAAGACGAGAGAGAGAGAGAGAGAGAGAGAGAGAGAGAGAGCTCAGGGAAGTATAGATAGTATATAAATAACAAAGCAATATCTTGAAACTTTATATTTTCCAGGTAAAAACAATTGGTTGAAATCTGGCAGTGATTCTAATGTACATGGTTAGGTTCCATGTAATTAAATGGGGCTTAACAGTTATTTTTAAAGCAGTTTGCAGGGAAAGGTTAGACACTCACTTAATTAAGTCCAGCAGCAAGACTTCACAGATAGTAATTTTTATCCTATTTTTTCACATTTATGTATAGCTCTACATACTCTGTATTAAAAATGGCAAAAATACAAGGCAGCATAGATAGCTAAAGAGATGATAGAAAGAGTTCCCTGTTGGTTTTTTTTTTTAATTTTTTATAGCCCAGAATGACGAGTAGCAGATAGACATAGAAAGTCTAAAACACAGTGCAAACACAAACATCCCATAGTGAGAACCGAATGTGTCCTTCTAACAGGTGGCCGAGAACAGGATTTTTCAAGTATTAAAGTACCAATGAAGGCAAAATAAATTTCAGAAACAGAAGATGTGGCAATTTATTGTGTATCACTTTAGTAGGAACTCTGGCATAGATGAATGAGTCCGTTTTATTAAAGAGCATCTTCCTGGCTGGGGGCAAGATGGCAGCGCTGGGAGGACTCTCATTCTGAGGAGCAGCACAGCAGGTTTGGCACAGTGACCAGCAATCAGAACTCATGGCCATAAAACAAAAGTGATTGTGTTTCACAGGTGAGAGGATACCCCACGGTGGGGGATTCAATCAGCTTTAACTCACCCGGCTAAACCTCAGAAGAGATCCTGGTTCCGCCAGGCGCTTGGTCGCCAACCCAGAGCTACACACCAGCATGATATGGTCACGGTCCCAGACTGAACTGTGGGCCCACAACACCATAGACTGGATTTCCCAGTCGAGAGATAACCCCACGGAGCAGGAAACAATTGGGACCGACCTCAGGTCACCCAGACATCCCCTGGAAAAGACTCGGGTTCCGCGGGCGCCCCAGGAGCCAGCCTGGAGCCAGAGCCGGGACCCAGGTGCCTGCACAGAGCCTTGCCTGTGCACCTGATTCGCCGCCTCAGATAGAACTGTGAGCACCAGGGCACCAGAGACTACGTTTCACTGGCAGGTGCAAACCCATAGGGAGGGAAATGGCTGGTCTGATCTCAGAGCACTCAGCCGACACCCCCACCCAGAAAAGATCTAGGGAAAATTACCCAGTTTAGGCAGCAGCCAAGGCTCCGAACGGCCAGAAAGGCAGAGCCACAGCGGGCATCTGTGCTGTGGGTTCTACTCGCCACCCCAGACAGAATAGCGGTCCCCAAAGCAAAGACTGGGTGTCTCTGGCAGGAGGAAACCCCAGCGGAGGGGATCATCAGCTCTAATGCTTAGGACACCCAGCACCAAAAGACTTCCTGGATTCACGCAGACTCTAGGCTCATATGCAGGCAGAAGCGCTGTGCTCAGCCTCCATTATTGAGTTCCCCTAGGGCACTGGAACACACAGCTGATAACTCAGACCTACAAAAGCCAGAGATCCATTACAGCAGCCCTCAGATACTGTGCCAAGGATCAACCAGTTATCCCTAGCTAGACTGTCAAAACTGTGGGAATCCCTGGTCCTTCAAGAGGGCTGCTCCCACAGCTTCTGGACCTGAGCAGTGCCTGCAGCCGCCATCCCAGACAGGGACACAGAGCTTCTGGTCCAGAGTGAGGCACCCAGCCTGCAGACCATGGCAGCGCCCCCAGGCGCCAACTCAACCTAGGTGAACATTCTCCAGGCACAGAGCGGAGCATTCAGCCTCTGGCCCAGAGACTTGCTGAGTGCACCTCCCACTTTCCCGGACAGAACTGTGTGCCCCAGGATAACAGACTGAGTTTCCCTGTTGGGAGAAAACCCCACAGCTAGGGAATCAGCAGGTTCTTCAAGAGCACTGTACCTGGAAATTTAGTGAGCAGCAGCACACTAAATTTATAACAAGAAACTCATCAGTGGGGCAGCTGTCTTGAAAACTTCTATGGGTAAGAGGAGATCCCCCCCTGCCTAACAAAGACCACAGCTACTACTCAGGGCTATAAACCTGAGGTGAGCAGTGGCAACTCCTGAGAAACACTGGCCATACAGTGACCATACCCAAAAAGCAGAGGAGGAATCCTTCAGGAAAAATCATCTTCAGGCCAAGGGGATTCTCCCTATCTCAGGACTCCAGGAAGCACAGAAACTAACAGCCAACATCTAAATCAGCCCAATGGGTAGGGGTCAGCGTAAAAGCTCAACCAGCAAAAGACAGAGCAATATGGCATCTCCAGAACCCAGCCATCCGGGGCGAAAAGCCCTGGACAACGCAGCATAATAGAAAATCAAGAAGATGACCTTACATCTATGTTGATGAAGAGGATAATAGAGGAAACAAATAAAATATGTAAAGAATTAGAGGAAGATAAAACCAAACAGATCATGGCTATCCGTAAAGAAACGGAGGAAGTTAAAGACAAGCAGATTAGGGCCATCTGTGAAGAAATATGGGAAGATGCAGCCAAACAGCTTGTGGCATTCAGAGAAGAAATAATTAAATCACTGAAAGAAATAAAGAGACATAGTTGAAGGAACTAAAAGAAAAAGAGAAAAATACAAGCAGACAGGTGAAGGAAGTAAACAAAACAACTCAAGACCTGAAGATAGAACTGGAAAAATTAAAGAAAACACAAATGGAAGAAATAATGGAGAGGAAGAATTTAGGGAAGAAAACAGGAACTACAGAGGTAAGCATAACCAACAGAATACAAGAAATGGAAGAAAGAATCTCAGGTGTAGAAGATACAATGCAAGAAATCGACGTATCTGTCAAAGAAAATGTTAAATCCAAAAAATTCCTGACACAGACCGTCCAAGAAATCCAAGACAATATGAAAAGACAAAACCTAAGAATAATAGGTATAGAGGAAAAAGAAGACTCCCTTCTCCAAGGCCCAGAAAATATTTTCCACAAAATCATTGAAGAAAATTTCCCCAAGTTAAAGGAGAAGCCAATTAAGAATACATGAGGCCTACAGAACACCCAACAAATTTGACCAGAAAAGAAAATCCTCCCGCCACATAATAATCAAAACAGTAAGTATACAGAACAAAGAAAAAATACTAAAAGCTGCAAGGGAAAAAGGCCAAGTAACATATAATGGCAAACCCATTAGAATCACACCTGACTTTTCAACAGAAACTATGAAAGCCAAAAGGGCCTGGACAGATATCATGCAGACCCTAAGAGAACACAGATGTCAGCCCAAGCTACTATACTGTGCAAAACTCTCAGTCCTCATAGACGGAGAAAACAAGATATTCAATGACAAAAACAAATTTCAAAAATACCTACACACAAATCCAGCATTACAGAAGACACTGGAAGGGAAAATACAACCCAAGAAAATTAGCTTCTGTCAAGAAAACACAGGAAATAATTAACCTTACTACAGTAAAACAAAAAGCAACCAAGCACACAACCTTATGAACACAGCCAACATCAAAATCAAAGGATCTAACATCCACTGGTCATTAATCTCTCTCAACATCAATGGACTCAACTCTCCAGTAAAAAGACACAAATTAACAGAGTGGATACGTAAACAAAACCCAGCAATCTGTTGCATACAAGAAACACACATAAGGCACAAAGATAGACATTACCTGAGGGCAAAAGGTTGGAAGACAACTTTCCAAGCAAATGGACCCAAGAAACAGGCAGGAGTAGCCATTCTAATATCTGATAAAATAGACTTTCAACCAAAATTAATAAAAAGAGATGGGGAAGGACACTTCATACTCATCAAGGGAAAATTCCACCAGGAAGACATCACAATCCTGAACATCTATGCCCCAAATACAAGAGCACCCACATTTGTAAAAGAAACATTGATAAAGTGTAAACCACATATAGATCCCCACACATTAATAGTGGGAGACTTCAACACCCCACTCTCAACAAAGGACAGGTCAACAAAACAGAAATTAAACAAAGAAACAATATCTCTGACAGAGGTCATGAATCAAATGGACCTCACAGACATTTACAGAACTTTACACCCAAACACAAAAGAATTTACCTTCTTCTTAGCACCTCATGGAATCTTCTCCAAAATAGACCATATAGTTGGTCACAAAGCAAGCCTCAACAGATACAAGAAGACTGAAATAATCCCATGTATCCTGTCTGATCACCATGGAATAAAGCTGGACTTCAACAACAACAGAAATAGCAAAAAGCCTACACACACATGGAAACTGAACAACTTGTTACTAAATGACAGCTGGGTCAGGGAAGAAATAAAGAAAGAAATTAAAGCCTTTCTAGAACTCAATGAAAATGAAGACACAACATACCCAAACTTGTGGGACACAATGAAAGCAGTGCTAAGAGGAAAGTTCATAGCACTAAGTGCCTTCAAGAAGAAATTCGAGACAGCTCATTCAAGCAACTTAATGGCCCACTTAAAAACCCTAGAAAAAGAAGAAGCAGACACACCAAAAAGGAGTAGACGGCTGGAAATTATCAAACTCAGGGCTGAAATCAATCAATTAGAAACAAATAAAACAATTCAAAGAATCAATGAAACCAAGAGCTGGTTCTTTGAGAAAATCAACAAGATCGACAAACCCTTAGCCAAGCTAACTAAAAGGCAGAGAGACACCACCCAAATCAACAAAATCAGAAATGAAAAGGGGGACATAACTACAGACACTGAGGAAATCCAAACAATCATTAGGACTTACTTCAAAAGTCTATATGCCACAAAATTTGAAAATCTAAATAAAATGGACAATTTTCTTGATCGATTTGACTTACCAAAGCTGAATCAGGACCAGGTAAATCAATTAAATAGTCCTATATCCCCCAAAGAAATAGAAGCAGTCATCAAAAGTCTCCCATCCAAAAAAAGCCCAGGACCAGATGGCTTCAGCACAGAATTCTACCAGACCTTCAAAGAAGAGCTAACTCCAATTCTCTTCAAACTATTCCACAAAATAGAAACAGAAGGAACATTACCAAACTCATTCTATGATGCCAAATTTACCTTGGTACCTAAACCTCACAAAGACTCAACAAAGAAAGAGAATTTCAGGCCAATCTCCCTTATGAACATTGATGCAAAAATACTTAACAAAATACTTGCAAACAGAATATAAGAACACATCAAAGATATTATCCACTATGACCATGTAGCCTTCATCCCAGGTATGCAGGGGTGGTTCAATATATGGAAATCCATCAATGTGATCCACCATATTAACAAACTGAAAGAAAAAAAAACCACATGATAATCTCCCTAGATGCTGAAAAAGCATTTGACAAAATCCAACATCCATTCATGTTTAAAGTACTGGAGAGATCAGGGATACAAGGCACATACCTAAACATAGTAAAGGCAATATACAGCAAGCCTATAGCCAACATCAAACTCAATGGAGAGAAACTTAAAGCAATCCCACTGAAATCAGGGACAAGACAAGGCTGCCCACTCTCTCCATATCTCTTCAACATAGTGCTGGAAGTCCTTGCTAGAGCAATAAGACAGTTGAAGGAGATCAAGGGGATACAGATAGGAAAGGAAGAAATCAAATTATCACTATTTGCAGATGATATGATAGTATACATGAGTGACCCCAAAAACTCTACCAGGGAATTTCTACAACTGATAAACACCTTCAGCAAAGTGGACAGATACAAAATTAACTCGAAAAAATCAGTAGCACTCCTGTATACAAAAGACAAAAGGGCTGAGAAAGAAATTAGAGAAACAACACCATTCACAATAGCCACAAATGACATAAAGTACCTTGAGGTAACCCTAACCAAGCAAGTCAAAGACTTGTATGAAAAAAATTTCAAGTCTCTGAAGAAAGAATTAGAGGAAGATATGAGAAGATGGAAAGATCTCCCATGCTCATGGCTTGGCAGGATTAACATAGTAAAAATGGCCATCTTACCAAAAGCAATCTACAGATTTAATGCAATTCCCATCAAATTGCCAACACAATTCTTTACAGACCTGGAAAGAAAAATCCTCAACTTCGTATGGAATAACAAGAAACCGAGAATTGCTAAAACAATCCTCTACAATAAAAGATCTTCTGGAGGTATCTCCATCCCTGATCTCAAGCTGTACTATAGAGCAACAGTTATAAAAACTGCATGGTACTGGCATAGAAACAGAATGGTGGATCAATGGAATCGAACAGAAGACCCAGAAATAAACCCACACACTTACGGACACCTGATTTTTGACAAAGATGCCAAAACCATACAATGGAAAAAAGATAGCATCTTTAACAAATGGTGCTGGTCCAACTGGATGTCTACATGTAGAAAAATGCAAATAGATCCATACTTATCACCCTGCACAAAACTGAAGTCCAAGTGGATCAAAGACCTCAACATAAAACCAGACACATTAAATTGGCTAGAAAAAAAAGTGGGGAATACCCTAGAACTCATTGGTACAGGAGAAAAATTCCTGAACAGAACACCAACATCACAGGCTCTAAGAGCAACAATCAATAAATGGGACCTCATGAAATTGAAAAGCTTCTGTAAAGCAAAGGACACCATCATCAAAACAAAGCAACTGCCTACAGATTGGGAAAAAATCATCACCAACCCTTTATCTGACAGAGGACTCATATCCAATATATATAAAGAACTAAACAAGCTGAAAAGCAACAAACCAAGTAATCCACTTAAAAAATGGGGAACAGAGCTAAAGAGAGAATTTTCTGTAGAGGAATATCAAATGGCAGAGAAGCACTTAAAGAAATGCTCGACCTCATTAGCCATTAGGGAAATGCAAATCAAAACAACCTTGAGATTTCACCTTACACCCATCAGAATGGCCAAGATGAAAAACTCAAGGGACAACACATGCTGGAGAGGTTGTGTAGAAAGGGGAACCCTTCTCCACTGCTGGTGAGAATGTAAACTTGTACAACCACTCTGGAAATCAATCTGGCGCTTTCTCAGACAACTAGGAATAGCGCTTCCTCAAGATCCAGCCATACCACTCCTAGGCATATACCCAAAATTTGCTCAAGTACACAAAAAGGACATTTGCTCAACCATGTTTGTAGTAGTTTTATTTGTAATAGTCAGAAGCTGGAAACAGCCGAGATGCCCCTCAACTGGAGAATGGATCCAGAAACTGTGGTAAATCTATACAATGGAGCATTACTCAGCAATGAAAAATAAGGAAATCATGAAATTTGCAGGTAAATGGTGGGACCTGGAAAGGATCATCCTGAGTGAGTTGTCCCAGAAGCAAAAAGACACGCATGGTATATACTCACTCATATAAGCATACAACATAGAATAAACTCACTAACATCTGTACATCTAAACAAACTAAGCAAAAGCGAGGACCCTAACTAAAATGTTCAATCCCCATCCTGATAGGCAAAGAGGATGGACATCAGAAGAAAAAGAAAATAGGAAACAACCTCGGAACCTGCTACAGAGGGCCTCTGAAAGCCAGAAGAAAACAGGAAACAACCTTGGAACCTGCCACAGAGGGCCTCTGAAAGCCTCTGCAGTATAGACTGTCAAAGCAGATGCTGAGCCTGATGGCCAACTGATGGGCAGAGTGAATGGAATTTTATGTAAGAAGTAGGAAATAGTAAGAGCTGGAGGGGACAGTAACTCCAGAAGGAGAGCAACAGAACAAGATAATTTGAACACAGGGAACTTCCCAGAGACTCATTCTCCAACCAAGGACTATTCATGGAGATAACCTAGAACCCTGCACAGTTGTAGCACATGGCAGTTCAATGTCCAAGTGGGTTACATAGTAATAGGAAGAGGGACTGCCTCTGACATAATCTGATTGGCCTGCTCTTTGATCACCTCCCCCTGAGGGGGGAGCAGCCTTACCAGGCCACAGAAGAGGACAATGCAGCCACTTTTGATGAGAACTGATAGACTAAGATCAGAAAGGAGAGGAGAACCTCCCCTATCAGTGGACTTGGGGAGTGGCATGCATGCAGAAATGGGTGGGAGGGTGGAATTGGGAGGGAGGAGGGAGGGGCTTATGGGGGGATACAAAATGAATAAAGAGTAATTAATAAAAAATTTTAAAAAAGCATCTTCCTTGAAATCAAGGGGCAGGAGAGTTAATAAGAAAAGCAACTTTAATGAGACTCTCTAAAAACGGTAAGCTAGAAGCTGGGACACAGGCTTGTCACTCTCTTGTCAATACCTCATAGATTTCCTTCTTGCGGTCACCTGTCAATGAGTAGCCTGTAGGATTGTTGCCATTTGGGACGGTATAAAGAAATTTTGGTGCCTTTTTTGTGGTATCCTTGGAATCTTCTGGGTTCCATCGAGAAAGTATTTTTTTGAGAGCCTCTGGAATAATGCCATGCTCATCACTGGGGACATTAATAATGTTGCCGCCCAATGGTTTCATCTGTGAAGGACAAAAGACAGCCCAAGGATGCACCTTGATTACAAAAATGCAAACACCATTTTCTTTTTAAAACTTAGCAAGAACTGGACTGTTGGTGCCCTTAAAAATGTGATTGTGTACTCAGCTCCAAGCTCTGGAGGATTGAGGTGTATATTGTAATCTTATTATTCCCCTGATGTAGGCTTCATTATTGGTCAGCAATAGCTCCTGTCTATTCCCACGAGAAAGCTTGTACTTCCTTGCCTCACTTATGTTAAGCTTGGTCATGTGTATCTTATTCTGGTTCACAAAAGGTGAGCAGCAATGATGTGTTCTTTCTTTCTTTTTCCTAAGCAGAATCTTTAAGATACCAGCTCTTGGTTGTCTACATATTTTTAAATTTGCTCCAAGAGGCAAGGCTCCAATCTGTGGGTGATTCTGTAAGGTTGGTGCTTGGAAGAAAGATGCCATGAAGCAAGACTGTACTAGCCTTGTGCTTGCTGTGTAGTGTGAGAGAAAAACAGCATGGTAGCTGCCCATGCTTGACACTTGCCTCTTCTGACAGAATTCTGTTACAAGAAATAGAGCTGATCATCACTAGTATCTACAGGCAATTATAGGCAGCATGATATGCAATTTGCATTGCTCTAAAAATAGTACCTGAACAGAACTATTTAAGGAAGGACAGATTTACATAGGCTCATGGCTTAGAGGTTTCTGTCCATTGTGTCAGGAAGAGCATAGAGCAGCAGAACAACAGAACAACTCACACCATGGTGTTTAGGAAGAGAGAGAGAGAGAGAGAGAGAGAGAGAGAGAGAGAGAGAGAGAAAGGAGAATGGATTTTCAAGCCAGTCAGGCTGACAGTCAACATTAGCCATTATGTCCTTGTATACAGATTGGTAAGAGTGGTGGTTAGAAAGTTTATTATGAGTTGAATTAGTTTCCTTCACAGATGAAGAGACATGGTGTCAGACATTATGTGGAGAGAGTCTAAATTGGAGGTCTCCATCAAATCCCTGTCCTCAGGATTTAAGGAATCTTGAAGAAGAGGAGCCAGAAAGATAGTAAGAGTCAGAGAGGATGGAGGACACCATGGTCTCACAGACTGAAGTAGTAAGCACAGAGCCTACACCAGGTCCTTTTCATATATGCTATAGCTATATAGTTATTAGCCTAGTATTTTTATGTGACTCCTGACTGTGAGAAAGAGTGAGTCTCTGACTCGTGTGCCTGTTCTTGGGACTCTTTTTCTCCTGTTAGGTTGCTGTGTCCAATTTCCATATTATAATTTTTGCTTTATCTTATATGTTTTGTTTTGTATAGTTTGGTCGTTATCTCTTTGAAGCCTTTTCTCTTTTGATAAGAGACAGAAATGGAGTGGATCTGGAGGACAGGGGAGGAACTGGAAGGAGTGCAGGGAAGGGAAAGTATAATCAAGATTTACTGTATGATACAACAATGTATTATCAATAAAGAGAAATGGTTTCCTTCAGTTCCCCCACTCTGAAAACATAGATAAATAGATATAACTATTCTACATGATGAGGACAATTCCTACGCTCCTTAGAGGAGAAAAACTACCACAGTTCCTAGAACTATTGATTATGTCACTGGGTGGTTTCTAATTCTCTGTTAGTCCTAGTTTGTAGTGGAAAAATACTATGTTTTGTTTGTTTATGTCTTCATATTTCTGTGACTTCAAAGAAAAATGGCTTAAAATCCAATCTGCTTTGGAAATGTAAGTGAATTTTGCAGTGTATAGCATTCCAAATATCATAGTATATCATAAG
>NW_026595905.1:0-22340 GCF_907164565.1 Psammomys obesus
GCAGAGCTGTGGAGTCCATCTCCACAGCAGTGGATACATATGCAAAATACTCCTATATCTAAGGCTCAGGGGACATTGGAGAAGAGGAGGAGAAAAGATGTAAGAGCCAGAGAATCAGGGATTTTGCTGAGAGATTGTGTCTCTTAGTAACATCAGAAGCCACACCCGTGAAGTCTTACCAATATGACTGTCCAAATGTGAGCTGAACAAGAAGGACAACAATGGACATGCCAAACTAGACAAAAAAAAAAAAAAATCCCACAAGGCCTCAACCCTGCACAAAGAACTACAGGCAGCTGAGTAAAGATTGGAGTGCCCAGGAGAGAGCGCACCAATTGTTTTTCAGTTCCAAAAGGTCAGCCCTGAAAACATAATGCAGGTAACAATATATAAACTCCACAAGGCTGTGTTTGGAACATGTATGCATACATATACAAATAAATATATGCACCAGTAACAATGATGAAAAAAGAGACTGAATTTGAAGGAGATAAGGGAGAGATATACAGGAGGGTTTAGAGGGAAGAAAGGAAAGGGAGAAATGATGTGATTAAAATACAATCTTGGAACAAACAAAAAAGAAGTAAAGACTTACCTGGAACGGATATGTTGACATACAACAGCAACAAATAATGAACAGAAACAGCAAGCAAACAGGAAAACCCCATAAAATCAAGACACCAGATGGTGTAATGTTGTAGGCTTTTGCTCAGTCTTCTTTAACTTTCCTGCTGAGAAAGAGTCATGGTTTGCTTGCACTTGGAAAATCCAACTCCTGCACTATAGCACCTCCAGGCCTCACTGGAAGTCTGGCTTGCTGTTTCCAGGCCTTAACAACACTGCAGTTTCTTTGCAATCTTAGTCTCATTCAACCAATAATCTAGCATCATTTCTTTGTACTTATGAGTGCTCTGTTATGGACTCAACACTTAGTGGCTCTTTGAAGTAGAAATTTCTGGCTTCTTTGAAGACCGGATTTTGTCAGGTGATATTTTGCTGCAAGCTGGGCATGTGATATTTTGCCCAGGTTTGCTTGTGAGAGGGCACATGATGGTTTTCTGTGGCCCCTCATGTGTGAGGATGTAACTGGCCAGCTGAGAACATCCATAGGTGGAGGCCCACACACAGGAGAATCACTTTTTCGATCAACATCACTGCCCTGACCTTTGTGCTTTGACACTTGGCTTTGCAGAACGAAATGTTCCAGAGAGCTTCTCTGGGCAATCTAGCTGATTCTTTTGGCTTTCACTGCTTTATGTTGTCCTCCGGACTTGACTGCTGGTATCCTGATGACTGAGTCTCATAATCCCCTAATGACCCATTGACCCTGAGCATCAGGAAGTAGAAAAAAAAAGAACTACAGCCTTTTTCCTACTAATCTCCTACCTAAGGTTTCAGGGGTGTGGGTAGGTTGGAAGGGAGGTAAAGGTCCTTAAGAATATAAATAAAGTAGATTTGGTGTGAAGCCTACAGTACTACTGAACTTTTTCCATTGAAATCTGTGACATTTATGGGGAAATTGCTAAAGTTCAGTTTTTAAGGAAAATATTTCACTAGTTAGAACCTGACCCAATGGCTGAGAGTACTAGTAAGCATTAGGGTTGCCTTGGCCTACAGCCAAATGACAATTAACAAATCCTCTAGGAATCAAAGAACATTTTGTTTCTCCTACATCCTCAGTGTTATATGAATTCACTGAAAATGCGCTTGCCTTGGGAAGATAGCCATAATCAGGATTTAACTAAACTAAACTGGTCTTACAACAGCTATCATCCTGAGGAATTTCAAATTATACTAAAGCCTCTACCTTGTGTTTTCATGAGTGCTGAGTATGACAATGCAGAAAGTGTGGGAAAGAATAGCCTGGAATTAGACTCAGCTGCTCAGGAACATCCTCAATGTTCTAAAAACAGTAATAGCAGCTGATTTGAGGAAATCAGCTTTATTTGCAAATCTCATACGCTGTGGAAAGGACTAAATCCCAGTCAAACATCCATTTTCGCTGAGTAGACTAATGGGAATGTGCCATTCTTTTCTTTTCTAATGTCTATCTACAAGGCTGTAACGTAACCATGTTGTTCTATCACCCCTACCCAAAGATGGTGAAGACCATACTACTCTGAGCATTGTGATTAGGACTAGTAGCTGCTCATGCTGGCTTGTGAGATGGTCCAAATGATGATCCTGAATTAACACTAGTAATAGTTAATGTTGATTGTCAACTTGACAGGATCTAGAATGACCTAGGATACCTGTTGGAGCTCTTCAGACAGTCCTAGGCTCTTCCTGTCTCTTAAAATATTTTGATCATGTTTTATTTTAGCATTTTGAGAGTTTTTGCTCTTGTATTATCATTTTTTAATCCACTTTTGAATTGAATTTTGTGCAGAGTGAGAGATATGGATCTAGTTTCACTCTATAATACACGTGAGTATCTGAAGGAATTGAAGATGGCAGGGGTGGCTACATTTTGTTTCTCAGACTCTGTCTTAAGTTGACTGTCCTTGGAGTGGCTTGGCCCCCACCTTTAGGTTCCGAGAAGGGCCTCCTGGCTTTCCACCCAGCAGGTTGCTGGGGCTACCACACAATCTGTTAATAGACAACTATCATCAGGCCTCCACTCCACAGGTTGTCATAAATACCACAGAATGTATTAATGGGTCCTCCACCCAGAAGGCTATCATATAGATATTTTAGATATCTGTTGGTTTGGCCAGGTGCTTGGAACAATTAGCCTAAAGGTCACCTTGCTTGCTGACCCTCCTCCCCCAATCTTACACTGTAACACCAAGGCTTAGAATTCCCCACTTGCAGTTTTTTTCCTTCAAAAAACTCTGCCCTCCTGAGACTCAGGCCTCATTTTCTAACCTGCTGTGTCAGGGAAGATTGGTGGCCTGAGCTTAAGCTTGAATAAAGATTCTTGTGTGATTTGCAATGGACTCAACTCCTGGTGGTCTTTTTAGGGTCTCTCAAATCGGGCATAACATATTCAGTTCTCCTGGCAACGTTTGTTGAAGAAGCTGTTCTTCAACGTATTTTTTGATACCTGCAGGCAGCTATTAGGTGTGGGCTTATAGTTACGGGTGCTCAATTCTATGACATCAATTTTTATGTCTGTTTGGGGGCTACTACCACAATATATTTGTAATGTAGCTCTGTAGTGTAACCAGAGGTCGGTACTGTGCTGTGTCAGCATTGCTTTTTCCTTAGGATTGCTTTGACCACTTGTAGTCTGTTCTGCTTCATATGAATTGGTTTTTTTCTAAGTTCTGTAAGAATGTCATTGAAATTTTTATGGAGATTGTGTCAAATTTGTGCATTACTTTCTTTAGTACAGTCTTTTTTACATAATAACTCTGCTAGTTCACAAGCAGGGAAAATCTTTCAATCGTCTGGTATCTTAAACTGTTTTAAAGTTTCCACTTCTTGAAAATCTGGGGTAACTTGTGCAGTGGTTACAGAGCACTTCAGTGAGTGCAGAGCACTTGTGCCTCAGTATGCTCCTGTTCACTTAGGTGCAGGATGAAACGTGATAGATTCTGGTAACTGCTGGGAATGACATACTTTGTGGGCTTCATTTTATTCCTTCCTGAAAATCTTGTAAATTTAAGACCATACAATGCTTGGTAGAGAAACATTTTAAAAGTGAGGAAATTATTTTGAAATTATGTAATGTTGGCAAAGGACACAAGAACAGACTTATGTGAGGAGAGGTCTCGGGGTTTGGAAGAGAACTCCGAGAAAACAAGACAAGAGTCTTGTGACTTTAGTTTCTTGAAGAAAAAAAAAAAAAAAAACAACACGGAATTGTTCTTGGATTATGCTTTTGTGCCCCTCCCAGGTGTGGCAGATAGAAGTGACTTTACATTATTCGTTACAATTGGCAATTGTTATTTCTTTATGTGGCTCTATGGAAAAACATGTTTTTGCAACGTGCAGCTTGTGCTTGTGATTGTACAGTTTTCTCATGTGAGTCTTCTTAACTCTCAGAGTAAAAAACGTTGGATGTTCTGAATAAAGTTGGCTATTGTGTGAGTCTTTAGTCCACCTCTGCTCCATTCTTCTAGGCCCCACCACCAGCTGGAGCAGTGAACAGTTGGTGCCTAAATAGGGACCTGAAGTCAGCTACCAAAGAGTGGGAGCTCTTAAAGAAGGGTTTGAGTGAGACTAAGGGGGCAGAAGAAAACAGGAAGAGCTTTGCCTCAAGCTCGGCTTGTACATCATGTTTAAAGAAAGGAGGAACACAAGTATGAAAATCACAACTACTAAATTGCTTGCAAGTTGTTTAAGATTATAATTCCCTTTCTTAGGTGAAGAGGTATGGATGAGTCTGAAGGAATATTTAAAAGGCATATGAACAAGGGGAAAAGATCCCTGTTTGATTTTGGGTCACTTGGGCATTAATTTAGACTGTTATAAAAATACTTGTGGAATATAAAGGATGATTGTAATAATGCAGAAAAGATGCCTAATTCCTTGAATGAATGTAAGGTGGATGACCAAACCTTAAAATTGGTGAAAGAGGTGAGAGAGAGAGAGAGAGAGAGAGAGAGAGAGAGAGAGATATTTTCCTCTTTCAGGAAAAATTGAAAGTAAAATCAGCACCACAGATAATTACAGCAATGATGACTTTTTCAGCTCCTTTAGCTATGTGTCCTCCATTGCCTGAAAAAGACCCCGAATCATGAGCTGAGGATCTGATAATCGGTCTAATCTTGAATTCTCTCCACCTTTTGGTGCAGACTTATGAGAGCCTATGACAAAGCTTACTTTACAACCTAGGCAAGCTAGGGCAGAGTAGGGTAAACGAATTCATTTCCCAGTTCCCACCTGGCCTCATGAGTTGCACTTGGTATTTGCAATGCACTGATCTCTGTGAAACTCTAGAAGGAAAGACAGCATTGGGCGGTCCTCACATTTTATCTTGAGAGGCAAGAAGAGAACTATGGCTATTTGAATCCACACTAAAAGAAGCGCTTGTGTATCATGTGGACCCTTCACTGCCTTTAAACATACTCATTTACTCTAAACTATCTCCTACAGGTATTATAGCACAAGAGGATAGCTCATCTAAGGGTATAGAAGGGAGTCATGGTTCAGACAGTCACCAATCTGTTAATACTTCTTTTTCCTCACACCCACGTGTAGAAATGTCTATTTTGATTCATCACTCTGGTTAATTCATAAACACTTAAATAGAACATCTGGTTAAAATTCAAACATACACTTTTTTTTATTACTCATACTCATGTGTACTCTAACCTCCCTGGTTAAGAAATAAACACCCTGCCCTATTTTTGTTCCCCCAGAAGAAAATTGAGACTGGGTGTGCATCTGCCATTGCAGATAGAGCCACCAAGATATTATGAATTCCTCTTTGGACCCTCCAGCCCAGGGCCATCAAGGACAATGGCGGAGGGTGAGAAGAAAGCGGAAGTCACCAGAAAGACAGCAAAACTCCCAGTAGAGGGCAAAAGAACATATTGACCATATCATCAGAAGTCAAGTCTGCCCGCCTGAGGCCAGTTAAAGCCCTATGCACCAAGAGAAAATTTATTTTATGAAGCCCAGAGAACCCCATGTCACCTGAGAATCTTTTTCTGGTGATGCTAGCTGCTTCGGCCTGTGCATCTGCCATAGATCTGAACACATGTATTGGCTTCTGATCCTCATCTTCCTTTACTTCAGCTAGTAGGTTAGATCCAGCTCCTGTTGCCTTTACTAATGACTCTGTGTTTATGATGGTCCTTGGGACCATGATAGACTCATTCATCTATCTGAAGGAGGCACTGGGTTTAATTTTTTCCTTGGGATTTGAATCATTTTCCATTTGCATGGGGCATCATGACACTTGTGTTCCTATTAAGGGGCAAATATGGACTTATGTTCTACTAGACACCTGGATTGCTAATTTTATGGATCTCTTTTCAAGCTATTCTCTAGATTTTTCTGATCAAGAAAATAATATAACTAATAGTGCTGGACATAGTTTGGTTCCCTGTTCTTGGTGGCAGGCTATTACACACACTGCTTTCACTGTCCTAATATTATTTATTACACTTATAATCTGTTTGCTTGTAGGATACTCATGCACCAAATGACAATTAGATTTATCTACAACATCTCAAATCAAAACCGCTCTAGATATCCTGCTACCAAAAGTAAATCAGGGGGAGATGTTGGAACATGGTCCAAAAATAGAGTCATGTGAGAATTCTGAGTACTTATGAGGAAAAAAAAAAAAAAACAAGAAAACAAGACAAGAGTCTTGTGACTTCAGTTTCCTAAAAAACACAGAATAGTTCTCAGATTTTGCTTTTGTGCCCTTCCCAGGTGTAGCCAATAGGAGTGAGTTTACCTCAGATTATTCATTACAGTCGGCTCTTGTTATTTGTTTATAATGCCTCTATGGAGAAACACGTTTTTGCCGTGTGTGGCTTGCCCATCTCGTGTGACTTGCCCTCGCGATTATACCATTTACCCATGTGACTCCGCTTAACTCTCAGAGTACAACATGTCTGATGCTCTGAGTAAAGTTGGTTATTGCATGAGACTTTAGTCTGCCTTATTTATTGGCTCCATTCTCATCGGTCCCACCACCAACTAGAGTAGTAAAAAGTGTAAAACCTCAAAGGTGCAAGAGGAATCATCTGTAAAGCATTTGTAAATTGTGCTTTTGTTAACCATGCAGCACTATGAAAATACAAGTAAAGTTTTCTTTTTTTAATTAAATTTTTATTTTTATATTAATTACAGTTTATTCACTTTGTATCCCTGCTGTAGCCCTCTCTCTCATTCCCTCCCAATCCCACCATCCCTCTCTCATCTCCTCCCATTCCCCTCTCCAAGTCCACCAATAAGAGAGGTCTTCTTCCCCTTCCATCTAACCTTAGTTATCAGGTCTCATCAGCACTGGCTGTATTGTCCTGCTCTGTGGCCTGGCAAGGCTGCTCCCTATTCAGGGGGTGGTCAAATAGCCAGCCACTGAGTTCATGTCAGAGATAGTCCCTGTTCCCCTTACTAGGGTACCCCCTTGGACACTGAGCTGCCATGGGCTATATCTGAGCAGGGGTTCTAGGTTATATCCATGAATGGTCCTTGGTTGGAGTATCAGTCTCAGAAAAGACCCCTGTGCCCAGATATTTTGGTTCTGTTGCTCTCCTTGTGGAGCTTATGTCCTCTCCAGGTCCCACCATCTTCCCCTTCTTTCATAGGATTCCCTGCACTCTGCCCAAAGTTTGGTTAAGAGTCTCAGCATTTGCTGTGATACACTGCTGGGTAGAGTCTTTCATAGGCCCTCTGTGGTTGGCTCCTGTCCTGTTTCCTGTTTTCTCCTTCTTCCAACGTCTATACCATTTGTTTTTCTGAGTGAGGATTGATCATCTTACCCCAGGTTCTCTTTCTTGTTTGTCTTCTTTAAGTGCATACATTTCATTATGTTTATCATATCTTATAGGACTATATGAGTGAGTATATACCATGTGTGTCTTTCTCCTTCTGGGATACCTCACTCAGAAAGATCTTTTCTAGATCCCATCATTTGCCTGAAAATTTCATGATTTCCTTGTTTTTAATTGCTGAGTAGTATTACATTGTGTAAATGTACCACAATTTCTGTATCCATTCCTCTGTTGAGGGACATCTAGGTTGTTTCCAGGTTCTGGCTATTATAAATAAAGTTGCATGAACTTTATGAACATGGTTGAGCAAATGTCCTTGTTGTGTAAAAGGAAAGTTTTCTAAAACCACAATTTCCTCCTCTTTACTTGGAATTAGCATGTATGATTCCTTTTTTTATATGCTAAGCTTCAAAATTTTAATTTTAAAGAGATTTCTGTAATACCATGTAAGGCTACAAAGTAATTTATAATTGTCAAATTAGAACAACTTTTTCAATAAATGGTCATGAAATTTCCTCAAAGCAGAAAAAAGCTGCATATTATGTGCCATTTTAATAATCTCCTTGCATTTTGAAAATAATTCAGTATAACATGTTAGTTTAGAAGAAATTTTTCATTGGACATTATAAAGCAGCTATAGTGTTCTTTGCAATAAAATTTAATCTTTTGTGAGCTGAAAGTTAATCAAAAGGCAAAAGTAGATCAAAAAGTATTTTGGCAATATGATGGGTTTAAAGGGACTTTGTTCAGTTAAGTTGCTATAGATGTTTTATGAAATGGATACATTCCATCTGTCAAACAGCAACAATCATTTCTTCAGCAAAGTACAGAAGTAATTTATCTAAAAATTATGAGTATGATGCTGAGTTTGAATGCTTTATAAAGATTCTTTTATGACTTGGGCCAATCTCTGGAAGGCCTAAAACAGAAAGGAAAGAAGCACTGATTAAATTAGCATATCGTTTTGGAAAGCTCTATAGTAGCTCTGAAGATTTACATAGACTATCAACCTGAAGTTGGGATGAGACAGCGAAAAGTAAGTTTGACAGCAGCCATGTCCCAGCAGAATGTCCTCAGGAGCCATTGAGATGTGGCTAAGTATACACCAGGCTTATATATTTCCAGATTTTTTTTTTTAAATTTGAACATTCATGCATCATTTTTTATTTTGTCCACTGTATAAGTATCTTGCATTGTCATATTTTCTCTCCTCTGAAAACATAACTTATATAGTTAGGACTGCTCAAATCTCTTCACATGTAAGAGCAACATGAGCTTGTGAACAGCATATTAGAAGCATGAGAAGCAAGTAAAGAAAAGATACACAAGGAGTCTGTCCCCGAGCACACATCCACACACTCTGAAGGTCAAAGGCAATGCTTGGTTTGTAGCTCTTCCTTTTGGGTTTCTCTGCACACAGTTCTCAGGCTATTTTTAATCCTCACTGTGCTTTTTTTTCTTCAGAGAAACTGAATAAACTCGTGGCTTATGATTTTACTATTCATTTATGTGATTCAATGAAAGAAGAAAAACATATTGCCCCAGAACCTGTTGGAAACTCCCCAGTGCTCTTCAATAAGTTCTGGCCACTTACAAAGACAACAAACTTTAACTCCAGTTTAGTCTCAATTGCCTACAGATGCCAAGCAACAAAGCAAAAAGAAGATGTGTATTAAACTCATGGCTGGTTCCCCAAAGTCTGTCTTTTAGAAGTGTAGGAAGAAATGAAATCATTTCTAACTTACAAGGTGAACACACACATCCAAAGTCAGAGCTAGGAGTCTGTGTGACTCTAAAGAGGATACTCACTATATCCATCTGCTCTGGGGTAACCAGGGAGAAGGATGCTCTGAAGAAGGATGTGGGAGCTGAGCTGTCGATGAAGAAAGCATTTCCAGGAACTAATAAGATCTGTAAGAGGTTGTGGAAGATAAGTGATTATACCACGGAAGAAAAACTAAAAGAAAATTTAGGACAATCTCGTATTACTGTGGGGATAAATATTTTAAGCTTAAGAGCCATTCATGAAATAAGAAATCACAATAGAAAATAGAAAAATCATATAAGATACATATGGCATGTGATAGACAAACCTGAGTGCAAAGAATTAGGGGCAGTATTTACCATCAACATGACCAATGGTATTTCTTCTCCACATAAAAACTGAGAAGAGAACACCAAGATTCAATGTATAAAGGACAGGTTAGAAAGAAACAGTAAACACAAATAAGTGGCCAGCCTACCTACAAAAGCAATACGAATGCAAACGTTGAGATTTCTAACTGGGACTCACAAGGCAACTAGATATTGGCTTAACAATGAGTAGGGAGCAATATTTTAGAGAGAAACGTTATGATGTAAAGGTTCTGGAATAGGGAGAAAATGCTACATTTATGGAAACTGAAAGAATACAAATGTTTAATTCATAAAATAGAAGAATAGAAATGTTAGTAAGTAAGTCAAAATGGGGTGTGGAGAACAGAAAACTGCTTTTCTTATGACTATGCTAGTACGGACAGCTGAGTGAGCTGACACTCATTTTCTCTTCATCCTAGACAAACACGTATACTTTAGTCCTTCTTGCCTCTTTATCTCCATTTCATCTTTCCCTCCTCCCTCCCTCCCACCCTCCCTTCCTCCCTCCCTCCCTCCCTCCTTCTCTTTCTTCCTCATACCTCTCCCTCTCTCCCTGCTTCTTTCCCTTCTTGTTTTCACTCTGGGGGTTGAAACCAGGACCTTGCCCAGTCTAAGCATGCACTCTGCTCTCCTGGCACTCCTAGCCTTTTTGTAGTTATATTGGCCACATTAGTTAATTTTAAGTAATGGATGTAAGCTTCTTCCATTTTGAAGCAATCTTAGAGTACACATTAAGACTGGAGGCCAAATATGGAAGGACCCAAGGTCATGATTTTAATTTTTAGGTGAGTCAGAAATAAATCCTATTATCTTAAGCCTTGAGATGTAGAGTTTATAATTTATATAGCAATTACCACTGATCCTCAAAAACATTAAGTAATTGGTTTTTGTTACAATCTATAAATCTGGGTACTAATTGCTAAAACAAGATGAGTTTAGTCTGAAATGATATGGTGTACTCTACATAGGAGATTTCAGGTAGAAGATGGGTTTCATTATCCCAATTTTAAAAATGTGAAAGCCATCATTTCTCCCAATAAGGTGAAAATGTTTTGAGATAGACTAGAAGTAAAGACCTGTAAGAGAGGGAGGATGTTGTCAAAACGTGGGCTAAGGTATTAGCAATATACTTGGGGACTATTTAGAATAAGTTAAGAAGCCCACACCAGATCCATCCATCCATATGTATGTATATGCATGTACATACGCATGTATCCATATAGACATATGATGCGGAGCTTTGGAAAAAGTAGACATTATATCAGTCTCCACCCTTAGCACTTAGCTCACTAATGCATTCAAACAGCCACTTACCGAAAGTTATTAATAATGATGTCATTGACATAAAATAATTAAACTGAAGAAAATATTCACATTAGCCAATTATATTGAAATAAATTAATTTGAAATAGGCTATGTGCATGTATGGAGTAAGTACCTACTGTGTGCAGCAACACAGTAGATAAGTAAGAGAAGTAAAGTGAGGAAAACATGAATTTTGCCCTCTCATGAGATGGTCAGAGAGAATAAATCTGATCTTACCTGGGCAGTCTGTCTCTGGATCTAACTGTGTGGAATTGTTTCTAATGTACCTGCGTGGGATCTTGCCAATGACAACCTAATCTGTTCATTGAGAGTTACTGTCTAGACTGTAGACTGTGATTCTGGGAAACAGATCTCAGGGCTTACAGAGACAACCTGATGAACAGGATAAGGGGATGAATAGCGAGAAGGAACAATTTAATCCATCAACTGAAAAGTTATACTCAGTTTTGAGTTTACTCAGTGCCTGCAAGTGGATGCTAAGAAGATGTATGATGTCAGTATGAATTCAAAGAAATAGTATAAACTTTCCTTTGGCCATCACCTCCACCCCACCTCCCGAGTTTACCTCTCTTTTAATAGCCTTTTTTTTAATCAGGTCTTTTGTGTCAGAGATTCCCTTAACTTTAATCCACAGAAACATGCCAGCTTTGGGGACATGCCACTCCGCCAGACCTGCAAAGGAAAGAAGATAGCGTGTTCTAGGCATGTCTCTGGTGAGCTCCAGTTCCCCACACAGGTGCAATGATCACAAACCAGCACTTCCAGTTTGTTTCAGTGAAAGTATCTCAAAATGTGACTTGACAAGGCCCCCAAGTTGATGTTCTGTGTTCACTTTAAAAAGCCATCAGTGTTGGGATAAGAAGCTTAGAGACAGCAGTTCCTGTGTGCACTCAGAGCTGTCAGCCTTCAGAAAGAGCAAGACATTCGGTGTGCCCCTCCTTCATGCAGGTAGTCACACTCAAGCCCCTTCCAATTTTAAGGCTGCTTCTTCGATCCCTCTGGAGTCTCCTTGGATTGCATAAACCCTACTATTTATGTAATAGCTTGCATGCTCGGATGGATTAATTTCTACAGAAATTTAACTAATTAGAATAAAAGTGCTGAAATCATGAATTCCAGATTCTTCTTCAAGCTTTACGTGTGACTATTATGATAGAAAAAAACAAACAAACAAACAAAAAACTAAGGAAAAAGAATAAGTATTTTGATTTTAATTGCTTAAAAATATTTTTGTCACCACTCCTACACAAAGTGGTAGAAAATTACTCTTGTCATACAGAAAATAATTCTGCTTTTAATCAAGACTTTATAGAAAATGATGTATGATATATGGCAGTCACAGGCGTTGATACTTTTTACTTAATACTCTTCCCATCAAATAATTTTTAATGCTATAATTAAACCAGGGTCATTTATCTGACTTTATTTTAGAATAAAAAGCATCCTAAATTCAAAATAACAAAGAAAATCCTTTTGTGTTAACGAATTTAAATATTTTAAATTATACTATACTACTTGTTCACATTTATTTTCCGTTATAAACAGAAAGTATTTTGGGAGCAAAATTCTGAAAAACTAACAGCTTATGAACATTTTTGAAGATGGCTTTTATTCAGCTGCAGGTAACATTGCTGGTTAATTTTTGAATGAGTTTTTTCTCTCTTAAAACCACAAACTGTGGTGTTGACACCATAGCTCAGTTGGTAGAGTGCTTGCCTTGAATTCTGGCGACCCAGGTTCTGGTGCCAGCACCTCGTAAACTAGGTGTGGTAGTATATCTCTGCAATTTCAACATTTGGGGAGTGGAGGCAGGAGGATCAGAAGTTCAAGGCCAGCCTGAGCTACAAAAGACTCTGTCTTAAAAGAAAAACCAAACAAACAAACCCTCCCCCCAAAAAAACACCCCAAAACAAACAAACAAACAAACAAACAGCACCTTGCAGCAGGTGGCAGAGATGATAGAACTCAAGGTTTGATAACTTGGTACTTGTGAGACTGTCGGTAGAGCAACCTTTCCTAGGCAAGAAACCACTCACAGGACAGTCTCTCCTATACCAAGACTGACCACCGCTGCTCTAGACATGCTACTGTTTGTATTAACACCAGATGCTCCCCACTCACCACTTAACCACTTTTCTGCAGCTGCCAATATCAAATCCCTCTGGTTCTTATAGAAATCAATAGTCCTGGAAGAAGCCAATGACAAAGATTGCTGAGATCATAACACGGAGGACCACAGACACAGGTAAAGCTTTGGACTCCAGCCTGCTTTTTGTTTTTCCTTTGATTGAAACATTAACTGCTCTACAACAGAATACTGCATTGCTTTAACGTGCATGGGGAAGAGCTTTGGAGAAAAGCTTTTGAAAACTTCTTTCTGCCTTTATTACAGAGAAATTATAGTTTAAAAATTAATAGAGCAAAATTCATTTCTACATAAAATATGGAATTTAGATGTAGCAGAGGTAGCATAACTGACCTTTGTGTTTAGTTGACCTGAGAAATTGTCATTTTTTCAGTAGGGGAACACTTGAGATTAAAGGAAACTATATTGAAATGCTGAGTCATTGGTTTGGGAAAGAGGAGACCCTGTTTGTGCTTGTTTCTAAGTGGCCCAGAAAACACCACATTTACATAACAAAAAAATCTGTGATTTGTCTCCTTATACTGACAAGAAAAGTATATTCTCACTCATTCATACTTTAATCAGTTCCCATGTCCTGTGTCCTTAGTTGGTTATCAAATAAAATGTTTCTGTGTATGGACAATTTTTTCAGCTAAAACAGGAAACCCTAACCTGTGGTATGGGTGGACAAGAGTTCAGGCTGGAACTTGAACGCTGCTGAGAAAACTTTCTATGTGAAAAGCAACCAAAACAAAATGACTATTTTGTTTGTGTGATTTTGCACATTTAGGAAGGAAAAATAAAGGGGATAAAGAGAAGGCTCAGTGAGTGAGGACAGTTGCTACATTGGCAGAAAAATGGGGTTGGGTTTTCAGTGTATATGCAACAGCTTGTAATCATCTCCTAGCTAGTTCACAACAATCTGTAACTCTGGTTCTGGGAATCCAGTGTCGTCTTCTGGGCTATGTAAATACCGGGTGCATAGTACAGAGACATCTGTACAGGCAAACACCCATACACACAAACTAAAAATAAATAAATCTTAAAAAAAAGAAGGAAGAATTATAAATCACTACTGTAAATGGTGTGTACTTTGTATTCTGGGCTCCTATTTTGCTCACAAAATGTTTTAACAAATGACTCAATACCTGTCAACATGGGTCAGGAAGCCCTCTTCTCCCCATTGGTATAAAAGCTGTGATATCATGAACTGAAAGAGACAGACAGCAACAATGTCATGGTTCACTCTCCAAACCCAGGTTGTGCTTTCTAAACATGGGAGCTGATCCCTTCTGCTTATGGAAACACAGAAAGCTGCAACCAACAGTCTGGGTCCTGTCAGTGATGTCAACAAACCTCAGTTAAAAGACAGGACAACAACAGCAGGCAGGCTCAGCTGCTTCCTGCCTAAGCATGGGGACCTGAGGAAAGCTGCCCATATGCTATCCATTATAGCTTCAGTGCTAGCAAGCAGGCTGCAGGTTCAGTGAGAGACCTTGTTGTTTAAAAAAAAAAAGAAAGAAAGAAAAGGACATCTGATGCTGACCTCTGGCCTCGTGAATACACAAATGAGCACACACATACACACAAAACAAATGCAAAGAAACAACCAGAGAACAAAAGCTCCCTCAGAGCTTTCTTACATTCCAGGCTCCACTGTAACATATTGATAGGTCTGTCTATTTGGACCGTCATAATTAAGGAATGGTAGTTCTGTTGTACTGATAAGGAAATGAAAGGACAAAGGTTCATTTTCTTGATGTCAAACAACTGATCCTAGAGCTTGGATTCAAAGACAGATTTTTCTATCTCCAGACTTATGCTATTGACTACTGGATTATATCTGTAAATTTGAAAACACACAAAATGTTCTCTTTTTCTTTCCTTTTTGGAGGTCACTGCTGGCCAGTCTAGCCAAATAGGTGAGCTCCAGGTTCAGCGAGAGGCTTTGTCCCCAAAAGTAACATGCTGAGATATTAAGGAAGACATCCTTAATTTAATGCATGCCCACCCACATCCACACATGAACACGATGTGAAAACACCTAAGACCTAATTCTCAAGATTACAGTACTTTTTCAAAGCCCGTGAGAAAGTTTATTCAACCTCCTACTTATTTACTAATAAACAGTGAATTTGTTAACTTTAATTAAAATGCTTTCTGATGAGTGGCTTCAGGAGTAGCCGAAAAATGGGTCGGAAGGCACTAAAAAGGCTTGATTTCTTTATATCACTATAAATTCCAACACAATGAAGCCAAAGTTTTAATTACGTCATCAGATTCTCTTTTGAAAAAATGTTTAATAACTGACTGACATTTAGCATCTTCCCAGTGAGTATACCCCAGTTCATGAGGACTCTGGGCAGGCATCACAGCCATGGTAGCTTAACCGATTTCTCACTTGCTTCTTAGATTAAGCCTCTGCGGATGCTGGCCTACTAATTCTGTCTAGGAATGAAGTTTCAGCGTTTGATTGCTTTTCCCCTGTCAATTTAATTTAATCTCATTTGCTTACATCTGATTCTGATTAAAAAAAAAATCACTAATTGGGCTTACCTGTGAGAGAGTGCAGGGATGTAACGTTGAAACTTGTGTGTGCAGAACAATCCTCTCTATCAAGGACTTAGGGCCAGTCATAAACCCTACTCTCAGCCTGCACAGAAGGAGAAAGGATTTTATTCCAACCCCACATAAACAACTACTGTGAATCATTTTGCTGATTTCACTAGAAAAATGATGACCTGAGGCAAAGAGATGTTGAAGACTTGTATATTCTAATCGAAGTACTTACTTCTTACTTCAAAAGCATTTGAATTTAAATATATATGATAAAAACAATGCAAATACTATTAAAATTTCTAGATATGACATTTTAATATATATTTCTAGAATGCTGATTATCCTCCTACAACTTAGACTGATAGCCAAGCATCTTTGAACATTAGAAATATATAAAGAGAATAAAATGCCCATATATCTATTAGTGATCAAGTACTTTTTTGAGGAAAATCTGTTTATTAGAATAAACAGATAATAAATAGACTGAACACATGCAGCAGGTATGTCTTACCTTTGTCTAGGCCCCAATACCTGCAATCCGTGTGTTCTTTTGTTATGTCTGCCTGACCTCCGAGTTTCTTTGCTAAACATGCTCACATAGGATTCCTGATTTGCTTAAGATGTCATTACTATGAATTTGGAGAAACTTGAAACAGGCCCTCTTTAGAATATGTAAAGAGCTTCTATAGGGCATAACAGTGATTAATTTTTTTCTGATTTTCTATCATAGTTAAGCAGATTTGTAGAACTTGGCCTAGCAAATAAACTACAAAACGAAAATCCTCTTTATTGCAATAGTTGTTCCAAAGTAGAATAGCAATGTGGTCGGACATTTAACAAGACTAGAGGAATCTGGATTTTCCGTCCAATGAGTGAGGGCTGGGTTTAAGGGGTAGCCTGCCTTTGCTGTTGAGGAAAAGATCCAGGAAAACTGAGGGCTCACTATTGTAGCTAGATGCGTGAAACCGGTGAACCCTGTATGTCTCCACTTGCCATTGCCATATATTGGTCTGCACATAACAGCACTTCCAGGACTGATGGACATTTTAAGGCAAAGGGAATAAATACAAGCTTTAAGTGGGGAGAATTTCTTGAACTGAAGGATTTAAGGCTGGCATCAAGTTATAGACATGGGCCTTACCCCGAGGAGAGAACTTTTGAAAAGGTGTCAGCTCTAATCACTCGCCCATCGACATCCATAGAGAGAAAGGTTGGTGCCCAGGGCTGAAATAGGAAGACAATCGCTGTTGATTTTCAAACTCTGATCACTGTAAGTTTACTTTGCACAGTGTGGAAAAGGCAAACAGGCACAGGGACACATGCAGCAGGTATGTCTTACCTTCGTCTAGGCCCCAATACCTGCAATCCGTGTGTTCTTTCCTTATGCCTGCCTGACCTCCGAGTTTCTTTGCTAAATATGCTCACACAGGATTCCTGATTTGCTTAAGATGTCATTACTATGAATTTGGGGAAACTTCAAACAGGCCCTCTTTGCCACTCCCTGCCCCCAACCTGGGATTGAAATTTGAGGCTATTAGATTCAGAGGAAGAATTCAGAAGAAATTATTTCAGATAAAATAACAACAAAAATTCTTTCAAGACGACCAGCACCATTTGAGGTTATTCAGCTACAATGGTGATTCCTGGAAATTGACTAGAAACATAAAAACTGATTCAAATGCAAGTGAGAAATGTAGTTAATGTTGCACTAAGATTTTCATCGAAAGTAGAGTCAAGTGAGAAAGGAGTTCATTATCACACTCGGGGCAGGAAGGCAGGGCAAATGGTGCTCTGCAAAAGCAAAGCAAGAAGTTTTGTGTCTTCTCCGTATATGCAAAGGGAGGAACCAGATCCGATTACAGGATGGATGTCTATGGTTCTGAGAACACACAGTGCTTTGGCACTGACAGCCTGTACCACTACTATTGCTGGCTAGAAAACCATTATCATGGAATGTAGCACGCACATATAGCGAGGACGACATTAAAACCCCACGATCCTCCACATAAGGTTCAGAGCATTTGACCGGGATGCACTTATGTGGTTGCAGTGCCTTCTCTGTCCATTGAGAGCCTGACCTGGGCACAGCCCCACTTCCTCTTCAGCTTGAGTACATTTCATTTCCCCCTTAGCCACCATTCTAGTCAGTTGCCATTCCCAGACTGAAGTTGAAATTGAAGATGGACCCCATGCCACGTCCCTCATTTGATGTCTGAGGTAATATGAAGTAGGATTTGTAGTTTAGCACCACCGACCTAATTGGCTTTGCTTGCTAAATGCACATTTCAGAGAACTAGCTGCTATCCCAATGGTAAGTAATTTCTAGAAGGAACCTTAATACAAAAAAGAAAACTGGCAAAACCGGAAGACTGAAAAACTATAGAGAACTCACTAACACTTACTCAAGTTCATTGTGAGAGCAGGTAGCTTTGACACAATGCAGCTTCCAATGCAGATAACAATGTATAACAGATGATCTTTGACAGTGATGTAAGGCCACATTTTCACATACCTTGTTGAACTGGAGAAAATAGTAAGGATCATCTTCTATTATGAGGAAGTCATATTTTCTTGCAAGCTAAAAGGTTAAAGCCATATATTTATTTCTTAGGAGCTGTCTAAGATGAAGATTATTTGTAATCAGTTCTTTGTGCTCATTCATTCATTCATTCATGAACTATTGAGTTTTTTATCCTAAACACTGAGGTTGGAGATGAATGAGTTACTGAACGTTCTTTTTCTCATGGAAGACAGAAACTTATACAAGCAAGTTGCTAATGAATAGGAATTAAATAGAAATAGAGTGATAGTGTGCTGGCTAGCCTTATGTCAATTGGACACAAACTAGAATCATATGAAAGAAGGGAACCTCAACTAAAAAAATGCCTTCATAAGATCCAGTTGAGAGGCATTTTCCTCATTAGTGATTGATGGGGGTGTGTCCAGCCCAGTGTGGGTGGTTCCATCCCTGGGCTGGTGGTCCTGGGTTCTTTGAAATGCAAGCTGAGCAAAGCATAGGGAACAAGCCAGTAGCACCCCTTTATGGCCTCTGCATCAGCTCCTGCCTCTGGGTTCCTACTGTGCTTGAGTTCCTCTCCTGATTTCTTTTGATGAAGAACTGTGATATGGAAGTGTAAGTCAAATGGACTGCTTCCCAAGTTGCTTTGGTCATGGTGTTTCATCAGCAATAGTAATCCTAACTAAGACAGATAGTTACTCAGGTCAAACCTCTGAGGAGCTCTTCCTGACAAGGTAACATTAGAACTCAAAATGTTCAGAATAAATTAGTTATGCAAATGTTAAGAAAGAGGATTTCAGACTGAGGTATGAGGGAAAGCAGAGATAGTGCGGGTGAACAAAAACTTGACATGAGTAAGAGACAGAGGAGGACAATTTGGCCTTGGCATATGGGATGCAGTTAGAAATAAGAGAGAGACAGAGGGAGAGAGAGAGAGAGAGAGAGAGAGAGAGAGAGAAGAGAGTGATGATATTCACAAAATTGTAACAAAATTTAACCTTTAGAATTTGGAAAGCCACATGGCTGACTTTTCATTTACCTTACATCAGAGGCTAGGACTGGTTGACATGCAAACTGTGGCCAACTAGATACTAGGAGCCGAATGCAAGAGGGTGAGTGCTGATGTCATGCTGTCATACAGTATGGACAGAGAGTGGCTTAGGAAGTGTGACTAGGAGGAGTGGTGGAGGAAAAAGATGGACTTAGAAGAGCTTGATGGTGAAGTCACAGGAGGAATGGAGTATAGGAGGGGAGAAAAGAAAATACAGAGAAATAAAAGTAATTGTTCATGAACATTATTTATGAGGCCAGAGAGCATGGAGGGGTTGGTTGTATTTATGAGGCTTAGGGCTGGAGCTAGAGAAAAGCCAGCAGTTCTATTTGGGGCAGGTTATATTTGAAATGCTATTGGATATCTATGGAGATATCACAATGATTGACAAGTTGGAGTTCAGGGAAGAGATGGAGCTGAGCAAGATCATTTCATGCAAATGAAATTTATAACCATGGAACTGGATAATGCTATCTTAGGGGAATATGTAGATAAAACACAAGACTCCAGAGAGAGAGAGAGAGAGAGAGAGAGAGAGAGAGAGCACTCAGGGAAGTATAGATAGTATATAAATAACAAAGCAATATCTTGAAACTTTATATTTTCCAGGTAAAAACAATTGGTTGAAATCTGGCAGTGATTCTAATGCACATGGTTAGGTTCCATGTAATTAAATGGGGCTTAACAGTTATTTTTAAAGTAGTTTGCAGGGAAAGGTTAGACACTCAATTAAGTACAGCAGCAAGACTTCACAGAAAGTAATTTTTATCCTATTTTTTCACATTTATGTATAGCTCTACATACTCTGTATTAAAAATGGCAAAAATACAAGGCAGCATAGATAGCTAAAGAGATGATAGAAAGAGTTCCCTGTTGGTTTTTTTTTTTAAATTTTTTATAGCCCAGAATGACGAGTAGCAGATAGACATAGAAAGTCTAAAACACAGTGCAAACACAAACATCCCATAGTGAGAACCGAATGTGTCCTCCTAACAGGTGGCCGAGAACAGGAGTTTTCAAGTATTAAAGTACCAATGAAGGCAAAATAAATTTCAGAAACAGAAGATGTGGCAATTTATTGTGTATCACTTTAGTAGGAACTCTGGCATAGATGAATGAGTCCGTTTTATTAAAGAGCATCTTCCTTGAAATCAAGGGGCAGGGGAGTTAATAAGAAAAGCAACTTTAATGAGACTCTCTAAAAATGGTAAGCTAGAAGCTGGGACACAGGCTTGTCACTCTCTTGTCAATACCTCATAGATTTCCTTCTTGCGGTCACCTGTCAATGAGTAGCCTGTAGGATTGTTGCCATTTGGGACGGTATAAAGAAATTTTGGTGCCTTTTTTGTGGTATCCTTGGAATCCTCTGGGTTCCATTGAGAAAGTATTTTTTCCAGAGCCTCTGGAATAATGCCATGCTCATCACTGGGGACATTAATAATGTTGCCGCCCAACGGTTTCATCTGTGGAGGACAAAAGACAGCCCAAGGATGCACCCTGATTACAAAAATGCAAACACCATTTTCTTTTTAAAACTTAGCAAGAACTGGACTGTTGGTGCCCTTAAAAATGTGATTGTGTACTCAGCTCCAAGCTCTGGAGGATTGAGGTGTATATTGTAATCTTATTATTCCCCTGATGTAGGCTTCATTATTGGTCAGCAATAGCTCCTGTCTATTCCCACGAGAAAGCTTGTACTTCCTTGCCTCACTTATGTTAAGCTTGGTCATGTGTATCTTATTCTGGTTCACAAAAGGTGAGCAGCAATGAAGTGTTCTTTCTTTCTTTTTCCTAAGCAGAATCTTTAAGATACCAGCTCTTGGTTGTCTACGTATTTTTAAATTTGCTCCAAGAGGCAAGGCTCTAATCTGTGGATGATTCTGTAAGGTTGGTGCTTGGAAGAAAGACGCCATGAAGCAAGACTGTACTAGCCTTGTACTTGCTGTGTAGTGTGAGAGAAAAACAGCATGGTAGCTGCCCATGCTTGACACTTGCCTCTTCTGACAGAATTCTGTTACAAGAGATAGAGCTGATCATCACTAGTATCTACAGGCAATTATAGGCAGCATGATATGCAATTTACATTGCTCTAATGTAGTACCTGAACAGAACTATTTAAGGAAGGACAGATTTACATAGGCTCATGGCTTAGAGGTTTCTGTTCTGTCCATTGTGTCAGGGAGAGCATAGAGCAGCAGAACAACTCACACCATGGTGTTTAGGAAGAGAGAGAGGAAGAGGGAGAGATAGAGAGAGAGAGAGAAAGGAGAATAGATTTTCAAGCCAGTCAGGTTGACAGTCAACATTAGCCATTATGTCCTTGTATACAGATTGGTAAGAGTGGTGGTTAGAAAGTTTATTATGAGTTGAATTAGTTTCCTTCACAGATGAAGAGACATGGTGTCAGACATTATGTGGAGAGAGTCTAAATTGGAGGTCTCCATCAAATCCCTGTCCTCAGGATTTAAGGAATCTTGAAGAAGAGGAGCCAGAAAGATAGTAAGAGTCAGAGAGGATGGAGGACACCATGGTCTCACAGACTGAAGTAGTAAGCACAGAGCCTACACCAGGTCCTTTTCATATATGCTATAGCTATATAGTTATTAGCCTAGTATTTTTATGTGACTCCTGACTGTGAGAAAGAGTGAGTCTCTGACTCGTGTGCCTGTTCTTGGGACTCTTTTTCTCCTGTTAGGTTGCTGTGTTCAATTTCCATATTATAATTTTTGCTTTATCTTATATGTTTTGTTTTGTATAGTTTGGTCGTTATCTCTTTGAAGCCTTTTCTCTTTTGATAAGAGACAGAAATGGAGTGGATCTGGAGGACAGGGGAGGAACTGGAAGGAGTGCAGGGAAGGGAAAGTATAATCAAGATTTACTGTATGATACAACAATGTATTATCAATAAAGAGAAATGGTTTCCTTCAGTTCCCCCACTCTGAAAACATAGATAAATAGATATAACTATTCTACATGATGAGGACAATTCCTACGCTCCTTAGAGGAGAAAAACTACCACAGTTCCTAGAACTATTGATTATGTCACTGGGTGGTTTCTAATTCTCTGTTAGTCCTAGTTTGTAGTGGAAAAATACTATGTTTTGTTTGTTTATGTCTTCATATTTCTGTGACTTCAAAGAAAAATGGCTTAAAATCCAATCTGCTTTGGAAATGTAAGTGAATTTTGCAGTGTATAGCATTCCAAATATCATAGTATATCATAAG
>NW_026595906.1:0-5806 GCF_907164565.1 Psammomys obesus
TGTCACTTGAGTTATTCATCTTAGCCATTCTGATGGGTGTAAGGTGAAATTTCAGGGTCATTTTGATTTGCATCTCCCTGATGGCTAAAGATGTTGAGAATCTCTTTAAGTGTTTCTCTGCCATTCTATATTCCTCTACAGTGAATTCTCTGTTTAGCTCCGTACCCCATTTTTTAATTGGATTACTTGATTTATTGCTTTTTAACTTCTTTAGTTCTTTATATATTGGGGATATCAGCCCTCTGTCAGATGTAGGGTTGGTGAAGATCCTTTCCCAGTCTGTAGACTGTCGTTTTGTTCTGACAACAGTGTCTTTTGCTTTACAGAAGCTTTTCAGTTTCATGAGGTCTCATTTATTGATTGTTGCTCTTAGAGCCTGTGCTGTTGGTGTTCTGTTCAGGAAGTTGTTTCCCGTGCCAATGAGTTCTAGGCTCCTCCCCACTTTTTCTTCTAACCTATTTAGAGCATCTGATTTTATGTTGAGGTCTTTGATCCACTTGGACTTTAGTTTTGTGCTGGGTGATAAATATGGATCTATTTTCATTTTCTACATGTAGACATCCAGTAGGACCAGCACCATTTGTTGAAGATGCTGTCTTTTTTCCATTGAATGGTTTTGGCTTCTTTGTCAAACATCAAGTATTCATAGGTGTGTGGGTTTATTTCTGGGTCTTCTATTTGGTTCCATTGATCCTCCTTTCTGTTTCTATGCCAATACAATGCAGTTTTATTACTATTGCTCTGTAGTACAGCTTAAGATCGGGGATGGAGATACCTCCAGATGATCTGTTGTTGTACAGGATCGTTTTAGAGATTCTGGGTTTTTTTGTTTCTCCATATGAAGCTAAGAATCTTTCTTTCAAGGTCTGTAAAGAACTGAGTTGGAATTTTGATGGGAATTGTGTTGAATCTGTAGATTGCTTTTGGCAGAATGGCCATTTTCACAATGTTAATCCTACCAATCCATGAGCACAGGAGATCTTTCCATCTTCTGATATATTCTTCAATTTCTTTCTTCAGAGACTTGAAATGTTTTTTCAAACAGGTCTTTCACTTGCTTGGTTAGATTTACCCCAAGGTACTTTATGTTATTAGTGGCTATTGTGAATGGTGTTGTTTCCCTGATTTCTTTCTCTGTCCTTTTGTCTTTGGTATACAGGACGGCTTCTGATTTTTTTGCGTTGATTTTGTATCCATCCACTTTGTTGAAGGTGTTAATCAGCTGAAGTTGTTCTCTGATTGAATTTTTGGGGTCGCTCATGCATACTATCATATCATCTGTGAATAGTGACACTTTGACCTCTTCCTTTCCAATTTGTATCCCCTGGATCTCCTTTAGTTGTCTTATTGCTTTAGCTAAGACTTCAAGTACTATGTTGAATAGATACGGAGAGAGTTGGCAGCCTTACCTTGTCCCTGATTTCAGTGGGATTGATTTAAGTTTCTCTCCATTGAGTGGGATGTTGGCTATAAGCTTGCTGTATATTGCCTTTACTATGTTTAGGTATGTGTATCCCTGATCTCTCCAAGACTTTAAACCGGGAGACTTTTGTAGAGAGAGTTTGAAGAAAGAACAAGCTAGAAGTGAAGACAGAATAAGCCACAGAATGAGAAGGAGTCAAAAGATTAGAACAGATTGTTAAAATTATTGTTAAAATTAGTTTGAAGCCAAGCAATTCAGTCAGAAGTTGAGAGAAGCCAGTTTGAATCAGCCTTCTTGGAGAAGAGTTTGCGACAGAATAGCTGAGTTGAAGCAGTCAGCTTGCATAAACTTGTACAGCCACTATGGAAATCAATATTACAGTTCCTTAGAAAATTGGGAATTGATCTACCTCAAGTCCCAGCTATACGACTCTTGTTCATACACCCAAAGATACGCCATCCTAACACAAAGACACTTGTTCAACCATATTTACTGTGGTTTTATTCATAACACCTAGAAGCTGGAACAATTTAGATGTACCTCAACAGCAAAATGGATAAAGGAAATGTGGCATATTTACACAATGGAGAATTATTCAACTGCTAAAAAAGAAGACATTATGAAGTTTTCAGGCAAATGAAGGAACTGGAAAAAAAAAATCATCCTGAGTGAGGTTACCCAGAGCCATAAAGACAAATATGGCATGTAGGTAATCACTTATAAGCGGCTATTACTAAACAACCTACTATTCAGAGGCTTGGAGAGGTTAGGTAAAGAAGAATAGCCTGGAAACACACACACAGGTCTCTGAGGGGGGCATAAAATAGATTTCACGGGGAGACTGGGTTCTGGTACAGATCAGATGTGGAGGATAGGATGAAGGGGAGAGCTTTTGAAGAACTGGCTGGAATTGGGAGCATTTGGAGGGTGATGCGGAAACCAGCACAGTGGAAACTTCTTGGAATGTATGAAGGTAATCCTAGTGTCAACTCCTAGTAATTGGGGATGAAGAGTCTCACCTGGCCATCACTTGTTGCCAGGTGAGGCTTCCAGTAGCAGGACTTCGTAGCATTGAATTGAATTTCTGGCCAAGGGGATCCCATAGAAATCCCCAAACAACCAAGGCTGTTGTGAAGACAAAGGGTTGCTCTCTGCAAACTTAGAACAGGGCCCCATTGCTGAGGACAACAGCCACACAACTCACTGAACATGGAAAAATGAGCTGGTGCCTACATGAAGCCTTCATTCCTACATTCTAGTTTCTTTGATGCAGGAAGGTACTCTGCAGACACCAAAAAAAAAAAAAAAAAAAAAAAAAAAAAAAAAAAAATGTGGACACCAACCCAGCCACAAAGTCTTTGACCTACAATCTGTGGGGCAATGATGACACAGAGTTTGTGGGAGTAGCCAACCAGTGTCTTGACTTATGGCCTACTCCATGGGGAAAGAACCCATACTCAACACTACTTGGGTAAGCAAGAACCAGAAACTAGACAGGCCAAAAACCTTGGTTACGAAACGTGACTGGTAAAATCAAAGACAAAACAATAAAATGATTCCTAATGTCATCCTGCTAAACTCATAGATCAGTGCTGTATCCAGTCACCATTAGAGAGGCTTCCTCTGGCAGCAGATGGGAACAGTGCAGAGACCCACAGCCAGATCATGTGGGGAGAGAGTGTAAATTGGAGCTCTCTATCTAATCCCTTCCCTCAGAGCTCAGGGAATCTTGAGGCAGGGGAAAGTCAAAGGATTATAAGAGTCAGAGGGGATGGAGGTCACCAGGGGAACATAAGCTTCTGTGTCAACTAAGTAAGGTGTATTCAGCTCACAGAGACTGAAGCAGCAAGCTCAGGGCCTACATGGGTGCTCGGCAGGTCTTCAATGCATATATTATAGCTTTTTTTTTTTATGGGACCCCTGACTGTGAGGCCAAGGGAGCCTCTGACTCTTCCACCTGCTCTTGAGACTCTTTTCCTCCTATTGCTTTGCCTTGTCCACCTTCAAAATGACAGTTTTTTTGCTTCATCTTATATTTTATTTTGTCATGTTTGGTTGTTATCTCTCATTTTTAATGAGATCCAGAAAAGGAGTGGATCTGGAGTGAGTGGAGGGGAGGAGGGAAAATTGGGAGGAGTGGAGGGAGGTGAAATTATAAACAGGATATATTTATGAGAAAAAAAATCTACTTTCTATAAAGAAATAAAATCTACATTTAATTATTTAAAAAAGAGGAAACATCATTATTATTCAAGTACTGTTTTATCTATTTTCTCTCTTCCCACTACAATGTTTCACCTAACATTATTTTCAGTATCATTCTCTGCTCAGATGGTACATTCTTCTAGATTTTTCTCTGCTTCTCTCCGTCATTTAAGGTTGAAAGGTAGTCAATGTGTGAAGCATTCAGTACTGATTTTGCTTTTAGTATTTGAGTTTTTTTTTCCTCTAAATTTCCCTGTTATTGTACACCTCATCAACAAAATAATTAGGTCACTTTATCAACGGCACATGAAAATGAACCGGTATAATTTTATCATCTATTGATAACTTACCCATAGCTTGGAGAGTACTGGAGGGCTCTTTTCATCATCTCTTCTTCAAACTGGAAGGTCTTTCCGTTTTCCATGGTGAAAGCAGCCGCCTTAAAGGGGAACATGTTTGGGTTTGGAGATCCAGGAGCCAGGGAGATGATGGTTTTCGGTGCATTGCTCATTATCTCAACTATGATGAATACGGAAAAGAAGAAAAAGATGCATTCACTGTGCTGTGATCTGAATGTGAGTGTCTCTGACCAATTCCTATATTAGAATCTAGTACTTTAATAGATACGATCTATTAAAGAAAGGATTATATCATGATAACTCTGCACTCAGAAATGGAATTGGGTCATCTCCCCCTGAGGGGGGAGCCGCCTTACCAGGCCACGGGAGAGGACAATGCAGCCAATTTTGATGAGAACTGATAGACTAAGATCAGAAAGGAGAGGAGAACCTCCCCTATCAGTGGACTTGGAGAGGGGCATGCATGCAGAAAGGGGAGGGAGGGTGGGATCGGGAGGGGAAGAGGGAGGGGCTTATGGGGGGATACAAAATGAATGAAGTGTAATTAATAAAAAATTAAAAAAAAAGAAATGGAATTGGCGTTCTTAAGAAAGAGGCTGAGCTGCAGTGAGAAGCATCATCTATTTAGAATTGCCTTTCCTGGGCACCTGATACTGGACTTGGCAGTCTCCAGGAAGGAGAGAAGAACATTCTTGCTATTTATTAAGTACTCACTGCTATTAGTCTGACATAGTGTTCTACTGTGCTAGTCTAAAAGAAATACAAAAGAACTTTTTTTCTAGGCTTCCTCACTTGTGGAGGTATGGAAGAATGGGGGTGGTAGAGAGAGACAGAGACAGAGAGACACAGAGAAAGATCGATTCTGGAATCATGCCAGGGGTCACCACAGCAGAAGACCTTTATTCCCATAGCCCAATAGCTTCCTATGTGCTTCTGAGCTCCACCTCTGGCTCCCACTTCCCACTCCACACACACTCACTGCTTTGCGTTTCCTCCAGCGCAAGTTCTTAGTGAACAAAAGTTATCTAATTCCTCCTAGGCTAATGCTTGCAGATTGCGGCCACACTTGAATGAAAGAGCTTAACCTAGGGGTGAGCCTTAACAGGACAGCCTGCAGAGTTTCCACAAAGAAAACTCCGCTCTTGCAGAGCAGGAGAGGCTCTGGTTTGTTTATTCACCTGTTGATCTGATGGCGGAAGGCTTTCTGGCCGCGCTGGTTGCAGTGAGGAACCTCGAATAATTCATGTCTCTGCTGGTCCCGAGGCGCACGACTAGGAAAGACAGTCGCATAGAACGGACTCCCAGCTCACTGGGGCTGCACCCTTAGCTGCCGGTGCATAAAGCTGCAGCCTGCCCGAAGGCCGACTCCCTCCGTGTCCGAGGTCTAAATAGGCCTGGGTCAGGAGGCAAGCAGGGACAAAGTCCGTCCTCAGAGACGGTAAGAGGCTCCGTGGCTGAGCCGGGTGGACTGCAGTAGGCTATGCCCTCTCTCGCCCCGCGCTCAGGCCTAAGGCAGCTGACAGCTGGCATCTTAAGTCACCAGTCTCTGAAGGCTGTGGTGAGGGGGAAAAGGCGAGACCCAGCTGTGATGCACAATCGCAACCGGGATCAGTGCACAAATCCACATAAAGGTAGCGTGAACTCTTGACCTTGAAGCTCTGATTAATTTTTTAATTTTTACTTTTTTATTATTAGTTACATTTTATTAACTCTGTATCTCAGCTGCATCCTGCTCCCTCATTCCCTCCCAATCCCACCCTCCCTCCCTCATCTCCTCCTCCCCTTTCATCTGACCCTGTTTTACCAGGCATCTTCAGGA
>NW_026595907.1:0-5806 GCF_907164565.1 Psammomys obesus
TGTCACTTGAGTTATTCATCTTAGCCATTCTGATGGGTGTAAGGTGAAATTTCAGGGTCATTTTGATTTGCATCTCCCTGATGGCTAAAGATGTTGAGAATCTCTTTAAGTGTTTCTCTGCCATTCTATATTCCTCTACAGTGAATTCTCTGTTTAGCTCCGTACCCCATTTTTTAATTGGATTACTTGATTTATTGCTTTTTAACTTCTTTAGTTCTTTATATATTGGGGATATCAGCCCTCTGTCAGATGTAGGGTTGGTGAAGATCCTTTCCCAGTCTGTAGACTGTCGTTTTGTTCTGACAACAGTGTCTTTTGCTTTACAGAAGCTTTTCAGTTTCATGAGGTCTCATTTATTGATTGTTGCTCTTAGAGCCTGTGCTGTTGGTGTTCTGTTCAGGAAGTTGTTTCCCGTGCCAATGAGTTCTAGGCTCCTCCCCACTTTTTCTTCTAACCTATTTAGAGCATCTGATTTTATGTTGAGGTCTTTGATCCACTTGGACTTTAGTTTTGTGCTGGGTGATAAATATGGATCTATTTTCATTTTCTACATGTAGACATCCAGTAGGACCAGCACCATTTGTTGAAGATGCTGTCTTTTTTCCATTGAATGGTTTTGGCTTCTTTGTCAAACATCAAGTATTCATAGGTGTGTGGGTTTATTTCTGGGTCTTCTATTTGGTTCCATTGATCCTCCTTTCTGTTTCTATGCCAATACAATGCAGTTTTATTACTATTGCTCTGTAGTACAGCTTAAGATCGGGGATGGAGATACCTCCAGATGATCTGTTGTTGTACAGGATCGTTTTAGAGATTCTGGGTTTTTTTGTTTCTCCATATGAAGCTAAGAATCTTTCTTTCAAGGTCTGTAAAGAACTGAGTTGGAATTTTGATGGGAATTGTGTTGAATCTGTAGATTGCTTTTGGCAGAATGGCCATTTTCACAATGTTAATCCTACCAATCCATGAGCACAGGAGATCTTTCCATCTTCTGATATATTCTTCAATTTCTTTCTTCAGAGACTTGAAATGTTTTTTCAAACAGGTCTTTCACTTGCTTGGTTAGATTTACCCCAAGGTACTTTATGTTATTAGTGGCTATTGTGAATGGTGTTGTTTCCCTGATTTCTTTCTCTGTCCTTTTGTCTTTGGTATACAGGACGGCTTCTGATTTTTTTGCGTTGATTTTGTATCCATCCACTTTGTTGAAGGTGTTAATCAGCTGAAGTTGTTCTCTGATTGAATTTTTGGGGTCGCTCATGCATACTATCATATCATCTGTGAATAGTGACACTTTGACCTCTTCCTTTCCAATTTGTATCCCCTGGATCTCCTTTAGTTGTCTTATTGCTTTAGCTAAGACTTCAAGTACTATGTTGAATAGATACGGAGAGAGTTGGCAGCCTTACCTTGTCCCTGATTTCAGTGGGATTGATTTAAGTTTCTCTCCATTGAGTGGGATGTTGGCTATAAGCTTGCTGTATATTGCCTTTACTATGTTTAGGTATGTGTATCCCTGATCTCTCCAAGACTTTAAACCGGGAGACTTTTGTAGAGAGAGTTTGAAGAAAGAACAAGCTAGAAGTGAAGACAGAATAAGCCACAGAATGAGAAGGAGTCAAAAGATTAGAACAGATTGTTAAAATTATTGTTAAAATTAGTTTGAAGCCAAGCAATTCAGTCAGAAGTTGAGAGAAGCCAGTTTGAATCAGCCTTCTTGGAGAAGAGTTTGCGACAGAATAGCTGAGTTGAAGCAGTCAGCTTGCATAAACTTGTACAGCCACTATGGAAATCAATATTACAGTTCCTTAGAAAATTGGGAATTGATCTACCTCAAGTCCCAGCTATACGACTCTTGTTCATACACCCAAAGATACGCCATCCTAACACAAAGACACTTGTTCAACCATATTTACTGTGGTTTTATTCATAACACCTAGAAGCTGGAACAATTTAGATGTACCTCAACAGCAAAATGGATAAAGGAAATGTGGCATATTTACACAATGGAGAATTATTCAACTGCTAAAAAAGAAGACATTATGAAGTTTTCAGGCAAATGAAGGAACTGGAAAAAAAAAATCATCCTGAGTGAGGTTACCCAGAGCCATAAAGACAAATATGGCATGTAGGTAATCACTTATAAGCGGCTATTACTAAACAACCTACTATTCAGAGGCTTGGAGAGGTTAGGTAAAGAAGAATAGCCTGGAAACACACACACAGGTCTCTGAGGGGGGCATAAAATAGATTTCACGGGGAGACTGGGTTCTGGTACAGATCAGATGTGGAGGATAGGATGAAGGGGAGAGCTTTTGAAGAACTGGCTGGAATTGGGAGCATTTGGAGGGTGATGCGGAAACCAGCACAGTGGAAACTTCTTGGAATGTATGAAGGTAATCCTAGTGTCAACTCCTAGTAATTGGGGATGAAGAGTCTCACCTGGCCATCACTTGTTGCCAGGTGAGGCTTCCAGTAGCAGGACTTCGTAGCATTGAATTGAATTTCTGGCCAAGGGGATCCCATAGAAATCCCCAAACAACCAAGGCTGTTGTGAAGACAAAGGGTTGCTCTCTGCAAACTTAGAACAGGGCCCCATTGCTGAGGACAACAGCCACACAACTCACTGAACATGGAAAAATGAGCTGGTGCCTACATGAAGCCTTCATTCCTACATTCTAGTTTCTTTGATGCAGGAAGGTACTCTGCAGACACCAAAAAAAAAAAAAAAAAAAAAAAAAAAAAAAAAAAAATGTGGACACCAACCCAGCCACAAAGTCTTTGACCTACAATCTGTGGGGCAATGATGACACAGAGTTTGTGGGAGTAGCCAACCAGTGTCTTGACTTATGGCCTACTCCATGGGGAAAGAACCCATACTCAACACTACTTGGGTAAGCAAGAACCAGAAACTAGACAGGCCAAAAACCTTGGTTACGAAACGTGACTGGTAAAATCAAAGACAAAACAATAAAATGATTCCTAATGTCATCCTGCTAAACTCATAGATCAGTGCTGTATCCAGTCACCATTAGAGAGGCTTCCTCTGGCAGCAGATGGGAACAGTGCAGAGACCCACAGCCAGATCATGTGGGGAGAGAGTGTAAATTGGAGCTCTCTATCTAATCCCTTCCCTCAGAGCTCAGGGAATCTTGAGGCAGGGGAAAGTCAAAGGATTATAAGAGTCAGAGGGGATGGAGGTCACCAGGGGAACATAAGCTTCTGTGTCAACTAAGTAAGGTGTATTCAGCTCACAGAGACTGAAGCAGCAAGCTCAGGGCCTACATGGGTGCTCGGCAGGTCTTCAATGCATATATTATAGCTTTTTTTTTTTATGGGACCCCTGACTGTGAGGCCAAGGGAGCCTCTGACTCTTCCACCTGCTCTTGAGACTCTTTTCCTCCTATTGCTTTGCCTTGTCCACCTTCAAAATGACAGTTTTTTTGCTTCATCTTATATTTTATTTTGTCATGTTTGGTTGTTATCTCTCATTTTTAATGAGATCCAGAAAAGGAGTGGATCTGGAGTGAGTGGAGGGGAGGAGGGAAAATTGGGAGGAGTGGAGGGAGGTGAAATTATAAACAGGATATATTTATGAGAAAAAAAATCTACTTTCTATAAAGAAATAAAATCTACATTTAATTATTTAAAAAAGAGGAAACATCATTATTATTCAAGTACTGTTTTATCTATTTTCTCTCTTCCCACTACAATGTTTCACCTAACATTATTTTCAGTATCATTCTCTGCTCAGATGGTACATTCTTCTAGATTTTTCTCTGCTTCTCTCCGTCATTTAAGGTTGAAAGGTAGTCAATGTGTGAAGCATTCAGTACTGATTTTGCTTTTAGTATTTGAGTTTTTTTTTCCTCTAAATTTCCCTGTTATTGTACACCTCATCAACAAAATAATTAGGTCACTTTATCAACGGCACATGAAAATGAACCGGTATAATTTTATCATCTATTGATAACTTACCCATAGCTTGGAGAGTACTGGAGGGCTCTTTTCATCATCTCTTCTTCAAACTGGAAGGTCTTTCCGTTTTCCATGGTGAAAGCAGCCGCCTTAAAGGGGAACATGTTTGGGTTTGGAGATCCAGGAGCCAGGGAGATGATGGTTTTCGGTGCATTGCTCATTATCTCAACTATGATGAATACGGAAAAGAAGAAAAAGATGCATTCACTGTGCTGTGATCTGAATGTGAGTGTCTCTGACCAATTCCTATATTAGAATCTAGTACTTTAATAGATACGATCTATTAAAGAAAGGATTATATCATGATAACTCTGCACTCAGAAATGGAATTGGGTCATCTCCCCCTGAGGGGGGAGCCGCCTTACCAGGCCACGGGAGAGGACAATGCAGCCAATTTTGATGAGAACTGATAGACTAAGATCAGAAAGGAGAGGAGAACCTCCCCTATCAGTGGACTTGGAGAGGGGCATGCATGCAGAAAGGGGAGGGAGGGTGGGATCGGGAGGGGAAGAGGGAGGGGCTTATGGGGGGATACAAAATGAATGAAGTGTAATTAATAAAAAATTAAAAAAAAAGAAATGGAATTGGCGTTCTTAAGAAAGAGGCTGAGCTGCAGTGAGAAGCATCATCTATTTAGAATTGCCTTTCCTGGGCACCTGATACTGGACTTGGCAGTCTCCAGGAAGGAGAGAAGAACATTCTTGCTATTTATTAAGTACTCACTGCTATTAGTCTGACATAGTGTTCTACTGTGCTAGTCTAAAAGAAATACAAAAGAACTTTTTTTCTAGGCTTCCTCACTTGTGGAGGTATGGAAGAATGGGGGTGGTAGAGAGAGACAGAGACAGAGAGACACAGAGAAAGATCGATTCTGGAATCATGCCAGGGGTCACCACAGCAGAAGACCTTTATTCCCATAGCCCAATAGCTTCCTATGTGCTTCTGAGCTCCACCTCTGGCTCCCACTTCCCACTCCACACACACTCACTGCTTTGCGTTTCCTCCAGCGCAAGTTCTTAGTGAACAAAAGTTATCTAATTCCTCCTAGGCTAATGCTTGCAGATTGCGGCCACACTTGAATGAAAGAGCTTAACCTAGGGGTGAGCCTTAACAGGACAGCCTGCAGAGTTTCCACAAAGAAAACTCCGCTCTTGCAGAGCAGGAGAGGCTCTGGTTTGTTTATTCACCTGTTGATCTGATGGCGGAAGGCTTTCTGGCCGCGCTGGTTGCAGTGAGGAACCTCGAATAATTCATGTCTCTGCTGGTCCCGAGGCGCACGACTAGGAAAGACAGTCGCATAGAACGGACTCCCAGCTCACTGGGGCTGCACCCTTAGCTGCCGGTGCATAAAGCTGCAGCCTGCCCGAAGGCCGACTCCCTCCGTGTCCGAGGTCTAAATAGGCCTGGGTCAGGAGGCAAGCAGGGACAAAGTCCGTCCTCAGAGACGGTAAGAGGCTCCGTGGCTGAGCCGGGTGGACTGCAGTAGGCTATGCCCTCTCTCGCCCCGCGCTCAGGCCTAAGGCAGCTGACAGCTGGCATCTTAAGTCACCAGTCTCTGAAGGCTGTGGTGAGGGGGAAAAGGCGAGACCCAGCTGTGATGCACAATCGCAACCGGGATCAGTGCACAAATCCACATAAAGGTAGCGTGAACTCTTGACCTTGAAGCTCTGATTAATTTTTTAATTTTTACTTTTTTATTATTAGTTACATTTTATTAACTCTGTATCTCAGCTGCATCCTGCTCCCTCATTCCCTCCCAATCCCACCCTCCCTCCCTCATCTCCTCCTCCCCTTTCATCTGACCCTGTTTTACCAGGCATCTTCAGGA
>NW_026595908.1:0-18723 GCF_907164565.1 Psammomys obesus
GAGATTCTTAATCTTTAAGCAGTGTGTTGCATTTTCTATTCTGCTTTTCCGTGCTTTAATTAATTTTATATTGCCCTAATAAAACATCACGACAAAGGCAACTTATAAAAGAAATTACTTGACTTGAGGCTCACATTTCCAGAGGATTAGAGTCCTTGACCCTCAAAGCAGGGAGCGTGACAGCAGGCAGGCATGGAGGCATGGAACTGGAGCTGTAGCTGAGAGTTTATGTTTTGACCAACAGGCAAGAGGCAGGGAGAGCTAGCTGAGGATGATGTGGGGTTTTGAAACTCCAAAGCCTGCCCTCAGTGACACACTCCTCCAACATGAACACTCTTCCTAATCATTTCCTAAACAGTTCCACCAACTGGGGACTAAGTATTCCAATATATGAGCCTAAGGAGACCATTTTCACTCAAACTACCACATCCTAGAATTAGATAGGCAAGATAATTGAGATGCTGACTGGTTATAAGCTGAATGATGGTTTAGGCCAGGCAGGGAAGCAAAGTGGCATGATGTGGGGTGCTGGGGGCTGTGGTTATAGAAATGCAAGGCAGAATATAGCCACAGTCCATGAAACAAAGACTGCATATTAGTTGTTTTTTCTTGTTGCTGTAACCACATATCTCTGAAGAAGCAACTTAAGGGACAAAAGGGTTATTTTAGCTCACAGTTTAAGGAGATACTGCCATATTGGCAGAGAAGCTCAGAGACAGGTGAGTGAATTGCCTGGTCACATGACCTGTAGGGTTGGCAAGCAGAAGGCCTACTGGGACCAGCCTGTGAAGCCTCCAGGCCTGCTTCCGGTGAGCCCCTTCCAAGAGAAAGGCTCCACATCTAAAGGTTTTAGGACCTTCCAGTATAGCCTCACTGAATATTCAAACATGTGAGCTTACGGGAGAGATTTCACATTCAAACCACAATACACTGTCAAGGGTTAAGCGGAGAAGCGCTCAGCACTCTATTTGAAGTCACAAGGTGAAGGCAAACATTGATTGTCAGAGAGGCGAGACTCTGGCTTTGTCAAGAGCGGCAGGAGCAGTTCTCTGGAAGGAGCAAGATGAGCTAGCAAAGCTCAAGTGTCACGGCTGACTCTTTAAAGACTTAGTTTAGGATTGCCACAGGATAGAACAGAGGGGGCCAGGGTCTTTATCCAAACATTTATTGAATCCTCACTCTCTGCAAAGAAATGTAATGAATTTTAAAGGATAGTGGAGACAATTCACTGCTCTCAAAGAGCAGGAGAGCTGAGAGATTTTGTAGTGTCTGGCAGAGGTGGATATGCAAGATCAAGAAAGGAGACAGGGGTGATGATTTTTAATGGACAAATGTTCCCAGCTGGACTGGAAACACATTTCTTTTATGATCTTTGTCATGTTTGCAGTCTAAAATCAAACAGGGTCACACACAGCCTAATTGCCATTTTCTGCAAATTTCTTTTAGAACTTAGAGGACAAAGAAAGACTTGTTTTTAACTTACCAGAGTCTTGTTCCATAGTCAGAGAGATAACCAAGCCTTTAAACATCATGTCTGGGCCTAGGGATGTGGCACAGTGGTAGAGCACTTGCCCAGCATGAGCAAAATCCTGGGCTCAGTCCACAGAGCAGAGCAAAACTAAACACAATGAGCAAACACAAGTGTGTTTGGATACAATTTTCTCATGTATCTAATTTGCTTACATGGAGGCCAAGTTGTTGAGATAGTCTTGGCTGGTGAGATGAGAACTGGGCTCATTTATCAGGAGGATAGAGGGAAAAAAGCATGTGTTTTTGACAAGCTACTACCCCCCCCCCAAACTGAACGAGTCTGCTAGTAAAATACTCCTGAACAGCTCACACAGTGGAAATTACTCTTCTTGAAGTAGGAAGGCTGTCAGACCAAAGATGTTGGCTGGTTTGTTCTTTCAGAGGTTGTTCTTTCTGGAATGTCTTTCTGCTCTCTGTGTACTCATTTAGCAGTTTCTTTGGGGACATCCGAATGCCTGCTGTCTCTTTCTCCTTTCCTCATATCAGATCAGGCCTATCCTTACAGCCTCATTTAACGCAGTTTATCTCTTTAAAATCCCTATCCCAAATGCAGTTAGAGTGTGTGTGTGTTGAGGGGGGAGAATCAGGGCTTCGGTATTGTTACTGATAGCATCATGAAACTGAAAGTTATAAAGTTATAAACTCATATTTGCTCTCGAGGAGTTTCTACAAAACGCACAAGAAAATGCTTCTGTACAAACTGTGGGCACTTTCAGCACCGTACTGATATGGAAAAATAATGGTCAGGACAGAGAAAGCGTTACCTGGCAATGGAATACTGACCAATGGATTGGCACCAGCTTACTTATGTTTTGTGTTTAAGCTGTTTATAACATTTTTCTCCTTTCTGTATGGACAAAAACTCCCCTTATCCTTCTTTCCTCTGGTGCAAGTGGAGCTTACGATATTGTCCAAATTGGACTGTAACTATGAATAAATGTTTCTTTGGTGTCTCTTCAGTGTTGGCCCAAACATAAAATGCTTATCTCATAATTACCGTCGGGGAGGAATCCAGGAACTTTTTAGCTGGGGGTTCTGATGTAGTTCATCACAAAAATTGGTGGTCAAGATAATGAAGGAAATCCTGAGTGGGCATGAAAGAGCAGCTTTCAAAGTGGCTCATTCAAGTGATATATCAGTTTACAGCAAATGTAACAGAATAGTCCAAATAGGGTATTGTTTTACAGCTTTGGAAAGTTAAGAGCACAAGATAAAGGAAATAATAAGTTTGGGTCTCCCTCTCAAAATTAATAAAAAATAACCATGGATATCTGTTTTCTTCCATGTTCTTATGGCTTTCTTTCAAACTTTTGCTTTTGTTGAGTAATCACTGACTGTAACTCTGGTGTCTGTGCCAGAGACTCCTCTTCTTACTAGGAAACTCGTATTGTGTTATGGCTTAACGCAATGCTGTTTTACTTGCTGCCTGTGCACACAACCCTATCTTCAGATAAGATTGCTCTCAGAGGTAACAGGAATTTTGATAATAGCATTTTTTTTTGGTGTGCCAATTTTTATCAGTAGCACATGATTATTATCCTAGGGCCTCTTGTTGGTTATAGGTAGGGAGGCCTGATGTTTTTCCTGTGTGTCTGTCCCTGGGAAACGGATGACTTTCCTCCAAGTGAGTGACTTAAAAGAGGAGGCCTTCAACAGCCATGTGTAACTACTTCTGTTGCACTCTGTTCACTGGAAAAGTGTTGCTAAATCCAGTGCACACCAATGGGAGTCAGAGCCTGCCCTTTGAAGGAAAGAATACATTTAGCTTGAAAACCACCATGGAAGAGAAGCAGGTCAGATTACAAAAGGTAGGGAAGAGGGTTGGTCAGGGCAGGGAAATGAGGTTCAGGTATGAATCAAGTCACAGAGTCACTGATGTCACTGGCTTGACACCAGTGGTAGATTCAGGCCTTAAAATTCACCAGAACCCAGCAGGTGCATGCCTAAAATGAGTTGCTAGTGTCACTAAATAGAAAAACAAAGTAACAAAAAACAACAAACAGAAACAAAACCCAAAATCCAAAACAAAACCCAAAACCCAGAAATTCTGGGACAGTGTCGGCAGCAAGGTTGCCTTTTGAGTTTCAGATATTATATTTTTAGTTCTACACTTTCCTTGTTTTTTTTTTTTTTTTTTTTTTTTTTTTTCTGTTTGGGACCATTTTCTGGTTCACTGTCAGTGTTTTTCTGGAGTGTTGCAATAGTTTGTTTAGGCCATTTTTTGTAGGTGCTCTGAAATCCTTGCCAGCTAATTTAAATTTCTCGCTCATCACAGCATTCATTATCTTTGTTTGCTTCATGAAACTATACCATGCATTTTCTGTTCCTTCACATTCTCAGTCATTTGAGTTTATAGTGGCATTACAACCGCAAGACTGTAGAGATCCCGAAATGTCTTTCAGTCCTTCAGAAAACATTAAGTTGTTTTTTTTTTAATTTTCTTTTAATTTGTCTTAATTTTCTCTCTCCTTTTGTGTGTATATGTGTACGTGAGTGTGCAGGTGCAAGCTATATGCCACTAAGGAGGTGAGGGCCAGAAGACAAGTGTGTGTCCAGGGACTAAACTCAGGGTGTCGGGTTTTCTAACAGGTTTCTTTACCTGCAGCACCACCTCACCGGCCCTAGCGTGGGTTTTATGTGGAGAAGATGGATCGGAAGCATGTTGAGCTAAGAACAGTTGGCGATTTAAGAACTGAACAATATTAATGTGAACAAGTGTTGGTTACACATCAACATTAGAGAGGGTCCATCTGATGTGAGCAGAGACCCAAACATTAGGCAGAGCTCAGGGAACCCCTTGGGAGATGGGGAGGAAAGATTGTAGGAGCCAGAGGAGTGGAGGACACCACAAGATCACAGCTCACAGAATTAATTAAGCAGGGCTCATGGGGTTTCACAGAGACTCTAGCAACGATCATGGTCCTGTATGGGCATGAACCAGGTCCTCTGCATATGTACTTTACGGCTGTGTCGCTTGGTGTGCTTGTGGAACTCCTAACAGTGGCAGTGGGGGTTGTTCTGACTCTTTTACTTGCTCTTGGCCCCTTTTTCCTTATATTGGGTTGCTGTGACCACTACTGATAGTTCATATCTTGTTTTATTTTAACTTGTTATGCCATGTTAATATCCCTGGGAGGCCTGCTCTTTTCTGAAGGCAAATGAAGGAGGAGGGATGTTGGGGGAAGAGTAGGAAAAGTGGAGGAAGGGGAAACTGTGGTAGGGATGTAATGTATGACAGTTTAGTGTAGGGTGATAAATATGAATCTATTTGCATTTTTCTATAGGTGGACATCTAGTTAGACCAGTACCACTTGTTGAAGATGTTATATTTTTTCCATTGTATGGTTTTGGCACCTTTGTAAAAAAAATCAAGTGTCTATAGGTCTATGGGCTTATTTCTGGGTCTTCGATTCGATTCCATTGATCTACCAGTCTATTTATATGCCAGTACCATTCAGTTTTTATTACTGTTTCTCTTTAATACAGTTTGAGATAAGGGATGGAGATAATTTCAGAAGATCTTTTATTGTACATGATTGTTTTAGCTATTCTGTTTTTGTTGTTGTTTTTTTTCCATATGAAGTTGAGAATTGTTCTTTCAATGTCATAAAGAATTCTGTTGGTATTTTGATGAGGATTACACTGAATCTGTAGATTGCTTTTGGTAAGATGGTTATTTTTACTATGTTGCTCTTACTGATCCATGAGCATGGGAGATCTTTCCATCTTCTGATATCTTCTTCAAGTTCTTTCTTCAGAGACTTGAAGTTTTTTTTGTTTTTTTTCATTGAGGTCTTTCACATGTTTAGTTAGAGTTACACCTAGAATCTTTATGGTTTTGTGTGTGTGTGTGTGTGTGTGTGTGTGTGTGTGTGTCTACTGTGAGGGGTGTTGTTACCCTAATTTCTTTCTCAGCCCATTTGTCTTTTGTATATGGGAAGGATACTGTTTTTTTTTTTTTTTTTTAGTTAAATTTGTATCCAGCCACTTTTCTGAAGCTGCTTATCATCTTTAGGAATTTCCTGGTAGAATTTTTGAGGTCACTTACATACACAATCATATCATCTGCAAATAGTGATACTTTAACTTCTTTTTTCCCAATTTGTATCCCCTTGATCTCCTTTAGTTGTCATATTGCTCTAGGTAGGACTTCAAGAACTGTATTGAATAGATATGGAGAAAGTGGGCAGCCTTGTCTCGTTCTTGATTTCAGTGGAATTGATTTAAGTTTCTCTCCATTTAGTTTGATGTTGGTTATAGACTTGCTGTATATTGCCTTTACTATGTTTAGGTATGTGCCTTGTATTCTTGATCTCTCTAAGACTTTAAACATGAATGATTGTTATATTTTGTCAAATGCATTTTCAGCATCTAAGGAGAAGATCATGTGATTTTTTTTTTCCTTTCAGTTGTTTATATGGTGAATTACATTGTTGGGTTTCCATATATTGAACCACTCCTGTATGCCTGGGATAAAGCCTACTTGACCATGATGAAGGATATTTTTGATATGTTCTTGAATTCGATTTGTGAGTATTTTATTGAGTATTTTTGTATCAATGTTCATAAGAGAAATTGGTCTGAAATTATCTTTCTTTGTTGGGTCTTTGTGTGGCTTAACTATCAAGGTGACTGTGGCCTCATAGAATGAGTTTGGTAATGTTCCTTCTATTTCTATTTTGTGGAGTAGATTGATGAGTATCGGTAATAGCTCTTCTTTGAAGGTCTGGTAGAATTCTGTTCTGAAACCATCTGACCCTGCACAATTTTTGGTTGGGAGGCTTTTTATATCTGCTTCTATTTACTTAAAGAAATATAGTACTATTTAATTTGTTTACCTTATCTTGATTGAACTTTGGTAAATGGAATCTGTCAAAAAATTGTTCATTTCATTTACATTTTCAAATTTTGTGTTGTATAGGCTTTTAAAGTAAGACCTAATGATTCTTTGGATTTCCATTGTGTCTGTCATTATGTCCCTCTTTTCATTTCTGATTTTGTTGATTTGGATAGTGTCTTTCTGCCTTTTAGTTAGTATGGCTAATGGTTGATATTCTCAAAGAACAAGCTCTTGGCTTCCTTGATTCTATGAATTGTTCTCTCTGTTTCTAATGTATTGGTTTCAGCTGTAAGTTTGATTTTTTCCCAAGCATCTACTTCTCATGGGTATGTCTGCTTCTCCACCCTCCCTCATCCCCCTGGCTTTCATTTGTGTCCTTAAGTTGCTTTTATGAGATGTCTCCAATCTCTTCATGAAGGCACTTAGTGCTATGCACTTTCCTCTTAGCACTGCTTTCATTGTGTCTCATATGTTTGGGTAAGTTGTGACTTCCTTTTCATTGAATTTAAGAAGTCTTTAATTTCTTTCTTTATTTCTTCCTTGACCCAGTGTCATTGAGTAGAGAGCTGTGTGTGTAGGCTTTTTGTTATTTTTGTTGTTGAGTTCCAACTTTAGTCCATGGTGGTCCGGTATTAGCAGGGGTGGTGATGGTGCATGTCTTTGATCCCAGCACTTGGGTGGCAGAGCCAGGCAAATCTCTCTAAGTTCGAGCGAGGCCAATCTGGTCTATACAGCAAGATCCAGAACAGTCAGAGTTATACAGAGAAACTCCGTCATAAAAAACCAAAGCAAACAAACAAACAAACAAAAAAACAAAACAAGGTATTGTTTCAATCTTCTTGTATCTTCGAAGGCTTCTTGTATTTGTTGTCTGACTATATGTTCAATTTTGGTGAAGGTTCTTTGAGGTGCTGAGAAGAAGGTACATTCTTTTGTGTTGGGTGAAAACTTCTGTAGATGTCTGTTAGGTCCACTTGACGTCTGTTAGTGTCATTATTCCTCAGTTTAGTTTCTGTTTCATTGACCTGTCTTTTAGTGAGAGTGGAGTATTGAAGTCTCCCACTATTAATGTGTGGGGATCAATGTACGGTTTAAGTTTTATTTCTTTTTCTTTCACAAATGAGGGTACCCTTGTATTTGGGGAGTAGATGTTCAGAATTGAGATGTCATCTTGGTGGAATTTTCCTTTGATGAGTAGGAAGTGTCTTTTTTGATTAATTTTGATTGAAAGTCTATTTCATTAGATATTAGAATGGCTAGTTTGCTTCTTGGGTCTGTTTTCTTGGAAAAGCCTTTTCCTCCTTTTACTTTCAGGTAATTTAATGTCTTTGTGGCTGAGTTAGGTTTCTTGTATGCAGCAGAACGATGGGTTATGTTAAACATCCATTCTGTTAGTCTGTGTCTTTTTATTAGAGAGTTGAGTCCATTGATGTTGAGAGATTAATGACCAGTGACTGTTAGTTCCTTTTATTTTGATGCTGGTTGTGGTGGTGTGTTTGTGTGATTGTCTACTTTTGATTTTGCTGTTGTGAAGTTATTTATATACTGTGATATTTTGGGTGTAGTTAGCTTCTTCTGGTGGGGGTTTTCCTTGTAGTATCTTCTGTACAGATGAATTTGTGCATAGATATTGTTTAAATTTGGTTCTGTTGTGGAATATCTTGTTTTCTCCATTCATGGTGATTGAAAGTTTTGTTGGTTAGAGTAGTCTGGACTGACATCTGTGGTCTCTTAGGGTTTGCAAGATATCTGTCCAGGCCTTTCAGGCTTTTAAGGTCTCTGCTGAGAAGTCAGGTGTGATTCTGATACATTTGCCATTATACATCACTTGGCTTTTTCCCTTGCAGCTTTTAATATTTTTTCTTTTTTCTGTACATTTAGTGTGTTGATTATTATGTAGCAGAAGTATTTCCTGGTCTAATCTATTTGGTGTTCTGTAGGTGTTTTGTTTGCTTATAGACAACTCTTTCTTTAGATTGGGGAAACTTTCTTCCATGATTTTGTTGAAAATATTTTCTGGTTCTTGGAATCTTCTTTTTCTTCTATTCCTATTATTCTTAGGTTTTGTCTTTTCATGGTGTCCTTGATTTCTTGGATGTTTTGCATCAGGAATTTTTTAGATTTAACATTTTCTTTCACAGATACATGGATTTCTTCCGTTGTATCTTCTATACCTGGGATTCTTTTCTCCATCTCTTGATTCTGTTGGTGATGCTTATCTTTGTAGTTCCTATTTTTTTTAAGTTCTCTATCTCCACGGTTTTCTCAATTTGTGCTTTCTTTATTGTTTCTGTTTCCATCTGTAATTTGTAATGTGTAAGAGAATGTATAAATGCTTAGCTTGAAGGCTTGGCTTGTATGCTACAATGAGGTGTTCATTATGGATGAACATGCTGTGAGTAGAAAGAATAATATCAGATTGTGAGTTAAAGTTTAATTATAAATAGTTTGGATGAAACTTAATATTTTACCCTCATAGTAGCAATGTTACAACTGGTGGTTGAATTTCCATATTTTATTTCTGTGAAAATATATATTCACAATTGAAACTTAAATACAAAGCATAGCTCTGAGGAGCTGGCAAAATGATGGGTAAAAGCGCTTATTGCCAAGCCTGACAACTTGTGTTCCATCCTGGGATGCATACAGGGGAAGGAGAGAACCAATTCCTACAAGTTGACTTCTGACCTCTACATGTGTGCCAAGAACATATCCCATCCCACATTTACAAAATAATTACATAAATGTAATAACAATAGAAGACTTGAATAGGTTTGAATAGGTAGTATAACTATGTAAAAACCAATGCTTTGAAATTTCCCTGTGTGTATGTATTTGTGTGCTTGTGTGTGTGTGTGTGTGTGTGTATGTGTGTGTCTGTATGTGTGTATGTGTGTGTAATATAAATGGAGCCAGTATACAAAAGGGGAGATAATGCCCAATCTAGACATTTTATGCAACCAACTAAATCTATAATGTAAGGAACAAAGGGGTCCTTATGGACCCCAATATCACAGGTCATTGCCAAGGCTTTTGGTTACTCTCTACAGCATGATGATAAGGCCCAGCATTGAAGACAAGACTTACTCATGTCCTCAAGTATGGGAGAATCAAGCTAGTGACCAATGAGAAGGTTTACACCCTTCTTAATAGTGTTTATGATGCTAGAAGGTACTCTGCATGCTTCAGGAGGAGCAAATTAATCTTTAATGTAACCCAGTTACAAACACTGCAACTTTCAAAAGCAAACTGCCTGCAAGATATACTGGTGTAGTAGTGGCACAGATGTTATGAACATAACCAAGCACCTTTTGGATGCTTTAAGGCTCATTCCATGAGATGGAACCCATACATGTTACTGCTAAAGGAGCGAATAACTTGTCCTTGCTGCTTTTGATGATGAACTGTTGTATGGAACTGTGAGTGAAATAAACCCTTTTTTTCCTAAGTTAATTTTGGCCATGATGTCTCAACACAGCAATAGTAGTCCTAACCAAGATTAGGATTATTCCCTTAAAAGAGGAATTACTTTTTGCAGTACATGGTAATTAACACAGTGACCTACAACTGGACAATGTGGGGAGAGAGAGAGACAGAGAGAGAGAGAGAGAGAGAGAGAGAGAGAGAGAAATTTTGGAGCATCCAGTCTCAAATGGAATGTCTTTAACAAACTCCTTTCCTCAAGGGTCAGGGATCTATTATGAAATACAAAAGGTGTCCGAATTGATGGATAACTCCACAGCCGAAATAAAACAAAAATGTCTGGGGATACAGCTCAGAGGTAGATTGCTTGCCTATAACTTGCAAGGCCCTGGGTTCAGTCCTCAATAACAATAATAGCTGAAAAAAAAAAAAAAAAAAAGAAAACTTTGGAGTTTCATCAATAAAGCCTCTAGGTTTCCCATGTGCTAGCCTGGATCCCCCGTCTTGCTTATTTTCCCACTCCCTTCCTCCATTTACCATGGTGTTCTCACAGATCTCTAAAGGCCTCAAGCTTCTTCTTCTTTTTTTAAATATTTTATTTATTTATCTATCTATCTATCTATCTATCTATCTATCTATCTATCTATTTATTTATTTATTTATTTATTTATTTATTTATTTATTTATTTATTTAATGTATATTGGTGTTCTGCCTGCATGTGTGTCTGTGAGGGCAGGGCAAGCCCTAGAACTGGACTTATAGACAGCTGTGAGCCACCATGTGGGTGCTGGGAATTGAACCCATGTCCTCTGGAAGAGCAGCCAGTGCTCTTAATCATTGAGTAATCATCTTTCCAGTCCTCAAGTTTCTTCTTACCTCATTACTATGCACATGAATTTTTCTACTTGGAAAATTTATTCTTTTTTGTTGCTGATACCTATCTAAGTTAGGTTTCATGACTCAGCTTTAATGTCATTTCCTCAGAATGAACTTTACTGACCCCTCTAAATTTCTTTTAAATTTACTTTTGAAATTGTTTTACTCATACTTATGTAAAAATAGCAAAGCCCATGTGGTTAGGTACCACATTTATCTTGCTAATAGTTGAACAGTGACACTACTTTGGACATGTTAGGAGAAAGATAACCTTTGAAATCATGAAGTAGTGTATTCCTGTCATTGAATTCTGTTAACATTAAGAGTCTGACCCATACAAAGTGTTCATTAAATGTTTTAGAAGTAATAAAATTAGTGGAAACATGCGTGCGCGCACGTGCGAGCACACACACACACACACACAGACTTAAGCACTTCAAAATTATAAGGGTCATATAGAGTAGAAAAAACTAGTAAATGAAACAGAGGCAATGATAGTAAGGAGGAAGAAATATAATGTCATGTGATATGCCATATTAAAAAAGGGAAAGAATGTAGAGAAGAGCAGTCTAGATGTTAAAGTTATCTATTATTCAACCAAGATACAACTGAGAAATCTGAATTTAGAGCTGTAGAGTCATTACTAAACTTGACCTGGATGTTTGATGCTTTTTTTGGGGAGGGTTTGAGAGCTGGAGTGGGATGGAGATGAGTGGGATGTAAAGAAATGAGATCTCTTTGCAAAGCTTAAAAGAAAGCCAGGTGGGCAGTTAGTTTTAGATGAAAGTTAAAATGCTTTGTGTAGGGACAGGCAGTCCTGGGCAGTTCTCACCTCCCACATGGCTCCACGGGGAGTTTGTTGCCTGGAATGTTCCCTTGAAAAAAAGATAAAAGAGTCCCTATAGTGCACTGGGATCATCTCTTCGTGAAGGCATATTGTTCTAAGAGGATATCTGAGACCACTTTACAGGGTAAAAGAGGTTTATTCTTGATCACAGTTCTGGGAGCTACAGGGCACCTAAGAGCAAGATAGCAGGCACAGCTTGGCTTTTATTGAGGGCCTCACTGTGGAAAACACGATAGATGGCATCACATGCTAGAATGTGTGCAGGGGCAGTGGGCGAATGTGGAAGGGAGTGGAGGGCATGCGGACAATAGCTAATCCACTCTCATGGAAACTGCATGAACGCCTTCATGGATTCAGAGGCTTGTTATTTAAGTGCATCGTAAGGGTCCTGCCACTTTTCAACACAACTACAGGTAAGGGCTCTAACTCCCTTCGTGAAGGCTCTGCTTTCGTAATCAACAATCTTCACCTCTCAATGTTACACCACAGCTCAGAGGATTAAATCTCAACATGTAAATTTGGAGGGTGCCTAAGCATTCAGATAATTTCAAATGGCATTAGAAAATAGATTCTTAAGCATCACTGCCTACAACTTTCTCACCCACTTCTCTTGCCAACATCTAATTTGTAGGAAAGTAGCAGAGGTCAGGAACTTGAACTTTTCTTCATCATCTAAATGATTCTGTACAAATGATCTATATAGACTGAGCTGCAGGACCTATCTAAGTGCTAACCATCATAAATCAAAACTGACACATACATCCTTGTTTTCTTTTGCTCCTAAACAAGGTTAAAGTCTTTTGGCTATTTGTATTCTACACTACTCTCAGATTTACATTCTGTTAATTAAGTAATATTATTTTATGTGCATGAGTGTTTTGCCTGAATGTATTTCCATGCATCATGTGTGGCTTCTGCCCTTGGAGGCTAGAAGAAGGCATTGAATCCCCTGTAACTGGAATTACAGATGGTTGTGAACTGTCTTGTGGGAGCTAAGAATCAAACCCTGGTCTTCTGGAAGAGCAGTCAGTTCTCTTAGCTACTAAGTCATCTTTCCAAGGCCCTCACATTCATTCTCTTTGATGAAATAGTCATCCTTTCTCTCCATCAAGCTTCTGATCTCAAGCCATCGTTAGACCTTTAAGCTTCTCTATGACCATGGCATTACTGAAATTTGGCTGCGTACAGCAGAGACTATTTCCTTTATAGGATTCTAAAATGGAAAATTTTCATCTTTCAAACCTGCCCCACCTTACTCTACCATTAGAATGTGAAGCTGGGATCATTCCACAGTTAATCCTATATAATTTCTTGTACACTTCTTTTCAATGCCCAGTACTCCTGAGGTTCACACTGGCTCTGCCGGGCACACTTTTCTGAGCTCTGTGTCACTTTTGTCTTTAGTTTTGATTCTATAGTCTGAACTTTAGTGTTACTTGGAATCTCCCTATCTCTAAAATTCCAGTACAAGCATTTAGTATCTCTCACAATTTCCATCTCTCTAGCTTGCAGCTCTGAGATACTTGGGGTCTCCAACTTCCAGACATATCAGGCCATGGGACCCTACATTTTCTCTACCAGCTGCTTTATTTAATCATTTCTCTTTGATTCTCAGGTGGAGCATCAGCTCTTCTTACCAATATTCTTACTTCTCTTCATCCATAGCTCTCTCATTATAGTCTAATGGGAAAAACCCAATCATTGATTATATATATTTAAATTTTGTACTCTAAGTGGGATGTTGGCACTAATGCCATTGTAAGGACTACACCTTCTACTGCTATTCTTGAGCATAAATTTCATTGATGACAATTTCATGTCATAGTATCCAAAGACTGAGCACACTTGGGTTCATCATGGGAAGGAATCAAGGCAGCAAGACCATGAGAGGACTGGTCACATTGCGTACAAAGCTGGCTTGCTTTGTCCTTTTATTCAGTCTGACCCCTCAGTACATTGGACGGTACCACCTATATCCGGGGTAGATCTTGAGTGCTCATGTAAACCTTCCTGAAACCATCATCATACACACACTCTGAGGTATGTTCTTGGGGATGCTAAATCAAGTTGATAAGCTCAAGATCACCACGACATTGTCTTTTTAAAAAATTATTTGTAATTCCTCATTTTTTAGCCCTTATGTTATTATTACAAACATTTTACAGACATTTTTAGTATCTCCCATTCTCTTCCCTCTGTCTAACTCTTCCATGCAATCCCCCCAATTGTTTCTCAAGTTTATGGACTCATTTTCTTTAATTGTCTTTGCATATTTTCCTTTTTATTAATTACAGTTTTTCACTTTGCATCCCCCTATAGCTCTCTCCTTTCTCCCCTCCCAACCCCACCCTTTCTCCCCCTTCTCAACCCATGCCCCTCCCCAAGCCCACTGAGAGGAGGTCTTCTTCTCCTTCCTTCTGATCCTAGTCTATCAGGTCTCATCAGGAGTGGTTGCATTGTCTTCCTCTGTGGACTGGTAAGGCTTCTCCCCACCTCAGGGGGAGGTGATCAGAGAGCAGGTCATTCAGTTCATGTCAGAGACAGTCCCTGTTCCTGTTACTATGGAACCCATTTGGACACCAAACTGCCATCTGTGCAGGGGTTCTAGATTATCTCCACACATGGTACTTGTTTGGAGTATGAGTCTCAGAAAAGACCCCAGTGTCCAATTTTTTGGTTCTGTTGCTCTCCTTGTGGAGTTCCTGTCCTCTCCAGGTCTTTCTATTTCCCCCTTCTTTCATAAAATTCCCTGCACTCTGCCCAAAGTTTGGCTATAAGTCCGAGCATCTACTTTGATACCTTGCAGGGTAGAGCCCTTCAGAGGCCCTCTGTGGTAGGCTCTTGTCCTGTTATTAGGCGGGCTCTTTACTTGTATTGCTACTGGTAGGAATTATTCTTTATTCAGCTGTTATTGTCAGTTCAATCCACTGGTGTTTGGAAATTTTAATCACACCAAAGTTTAAAAAAAAAAAAGTGTGTGTGTGTTTGCAAGTGTGAGCCAGCATAGTCATCCCATGGAATAAATGTGGAGGTCAGAGGGCAAGTTGGTGGAGTCGACTCTCTCCTGTGACCTTGTGGGACCAATGACCAAACTTAATTCATTAGGCCTTTGAACAAGTACTTTTACCTGCTGAACCAACTCAATGGACTTCAAATTAAAGTTTTAAAATTGGTTTGCTGATGTGTTAGCTAATAATGATAACAGTCTTTGGCTAAAAACATTTGTGTAGTTTATTTTATTTTATTTTTAAAGATTTATGTTTTTATTTGGTGTTTTGCCTGCTTTCATATCTGTATGAGAGTATCAGGTACTCTGGAACTGGTGTTACAGACAGTTGTGAGCTGCCATGTGGGTGCTGGGAACTGAATCAGGGTCCCTTGGAAGACAATCCAGTATTCTTAACCACTGAGCCATTTCTCCAGCCATAGTTTACTTTAAATTAATTGTTTCAACCATTGAAAGAAAAAAGCAATAAAAAAAAATCTAACTTTAGTTAGAATGGAAGATGGAATAAATTGGTAAGGTAAATTGATGCTGAATTGAATGAACTTCCTCTAGTTATCAATTACTTTTTATGAAATCATCACACAGAGTTTAAAACATTTTGTTTTCCCTGGTTTATGGGTTGACTAATTTCAAGGTGTGCCTGTCTTTTGGGAATGTCTGGGTTGTTGCCAGGTTGAAGGAAGGGATTGAGTGAGTGGAACATTTGACCTGGTAGTTAGCCTTACTGGCAGCTGTGTGCTGGGTCACCATGCCTCACTAGAACTGTGGGATGGAGGGCTAGTTCTTCGCTTCTTCTTCTTCTTTTTTAATTTTAATTTAATTTTATTTTTAATTACATTTTATTTACTTTGCATTCTCCCCTCTAATTCCCCCCCTCCTCACCTCTCAATCCCTCCATTCCTCCCCCTTCTCCACGCATGCCCCTTCCCAAGTCCACTGGTAAGGGAGGGTTTCTTTTCCTTCCTTCTGATCCTAGTCTGTTAGGTCTCATCAAGAGTGGCTGCATTTTCTTCCTCTGTGGCCTGGTAAGGTTGCTCCCCCCTCAGGGGGAGGTGATCAAAGAGCAGGCCAATCAGTTCATGTCAGAAGCAGTTCCTGTTCCCATTACTATGGAACCCACTTGGACACTGAACTGCCATGGGCTACATCTGTGCAGGGGTTCTAGATTATCTCCATGCATGGTACTTGGTTGAAGGATGAGTCTCAGGAAAGACCCCTGTGTTCAAGGTTTTTGGTTGAAAAGCAACAAATCAAGTAATCCAATTAAAAAATGGGGTACAAAGCTGAACAGAGAATTATCGATAGTGGAATATCGAATGGCAGAGAAACACTTAAAGAAATGTTCAACCTCATTAGCCATCAAGGAAATAAATGCAAATCAAAACAACTCTGAGATTTCACCTTACACCCATCAGAATGGCCAAGATCAAAAACTGAAGTGAAAACACATGCTGCAGAGGTTGTGGAGAAAGGAGAACCTTCCTCCACTACTGGTGGGAATGTACACTTGTACAACCACTCTGGAAATCAATCTGGTGCTTTCTCAGACAACTAAGAATAGCGCTTCCTCAAGATCCAGCTATACCACTCCTAGGCATATATCCAAAAGAGGCTCAAGTACACAATAAGGACATTTACTCAACCATGTTTGTAGTAGCTTTATTTGTAATAGCCAGAAGCTGGAAACAACCCAGATGCCCCTCAACTGAAGGATGGATACAGAAATTGTGGTACATCTACACAATGGAATATTACTCAGCAATGAAAAACAAGGAAATCATGAAATTTGCAGGTAAATGGTGGGAACTGGAAAGGATCATCCTGAGTGAGCTGTCCCAGAAGCAGAAAGACACACATAGTATATACTCACTCCTATAGACATATAATATAGAATAAACCTACTAAAATCTGTACACCTAAAGAAAATAATCTAGAGGGAGGACTCTGGGTAAAATGCTCAATCCCCATTTCGAAAGGCAAAGAGGATGGACATCAGAAGAAGAAGAAAACAGGAAACATGTTAGGAGCCTCCCACAGAGGGCTCTGAAAGGCTCTGCCCTGCAGACTATCAAAGCAGATGTTGAGACTTATGGCCAAACTTTGGGCAGAACGCTTCTTCTTTTGAGATTTGGCATTTTAAAGCTATCAGGCTAGTTAATGGTTACATCTGACACTGACACATAATTACTTTTCCTGCATTCAGCTTACTGGAGCGATCATGAAGAATGCTGAGATTCAGCAGAGTAGAAATATGAACCTCTCTTTATGGGAGAATGTGAGGTTAGAAGAGCATAGAGGATGTGAATCATTGTCAAGTTGCTCTCTGGAAAGGACAATCTGCTACAGGGTTTTTAAAAAAGTATGTCATCAGACTGTGACACCCTGAGTCATGTGTCTGACAGTAAGGAAAGTCCTTCACACAGATTACAGTCCCCTTTATACTAGAGAGTCACACTTTGCACATGACATAGTGTTGACTTTTTATTGTTTCCACCTAAGGGAAAATTCTTGCAAGGAACTATTTCTCTGGGTCCTAGCTTTACTGTTATTTTTATTATATCCATTATTACCTCATCCAACATATTCAACACAAATATTCAGTTGTTCTGTAGCAGATGGACTATGCTGCCTTGATAGAGAATTTTGTAGTAGAATCGATAAAGTTCATATTATGATCCTCACTTACTCTGGGAGAAGTTTAAAGTGGAGGAGAATTCTTCCAAGGCATTTCTTCTTTTCTGGAGCATCGATAATGTGAAAACCACTCCCGTAGGCCTGATCTTTGTGCTTATGTCTCTTGCTACACATTATGGTGTGAAGACAGTGCAGGCAGGCAGATATTTATGGAGTTCTTAGTCTGTGACAGGCAGTGTGTACAGCACTTTAAGTACATTTGATTTCATGATGTAGATACCATCATAAACGAAGAGACTTGGGTTCAGAGAAGTGAAATATCTTGACACAGCCCATAGAACTGATAAATTAGAAAGTCTAAACGTCTCAGTCTATGGAATGGACACGCGAGCCTGAGAAGTTTCATGCTTGGTCTACTTTAGACTTAGATATGGACAGAAGTCTACTCTGATTTGAAAACTGGACAGTGGTTTGGTGCAAGAATATATCCATCTTGACCTAGCATTAAAAAAAAAAGGCAAATTGAAAATGAACTCTATCAGTAACACAAGATGTTATATAAATATTCATGGCAGATAACATAAAGTGAGGAGCCCCAAGAGTTCAGTGGTCAGTAGAGAAGATGAACATAAGTACAGTGCTGTTGCAGGGTGATTTCATACTTGAAGAAAGGGTTCACCCTGCTATTAGACACGAACGTTCCCCACTATGCCATGGGGTTTGCCTTGGTACTTTAGAAATCCTGTATGTTGCTCCTCACAGAGCTGCTCCAGTTTCCAAGAATACTGTTTCTTTATTACTTTTTATGTATCCTGTATTTCGTGGGCATTGAAGCATTCCTTCCTGAAGTGATGAGGTAAGGGCATAAGACTCCAGAAGATAAGGATACAAACAAGGACCAAGAAGCCCGAAAGTGATGACTCATAAAGGTTATTTAGGAAGTAACAATGCTGAAAACAGGAGGCTTTCTAGGGGCTGTGCCTGGGGTGGGAGTGCTGGGTTGAGGCTCTTCTGATTCATCAGTTGCTTAGACAGTAATTGTTGACGCAGCTGCCTTTGCACCGTGTGTGCTTCTTGGAGTAACGGTCCCCTCTTCTCCTGCAAGTAATCCCTCGAAACCCATTAGTTCTTCAAGCTAGACTTGGAAAGAAGAGCTTCTTTGATCTGTCATTGGTGCACTCTCTGAGGTAAACAGATGTTCACAACCTTTGGAACAGTCCTAGGGTAGGATAGGAATCCATGTCTTTTGATTTCTGAAAATATCTCTGAGTAGAGGGTGACACATACATATAAGAGAATAAAACCAGACAAATGCAAATTACTGTGTATTATGGCTTCTGTCAAAATGCTGGGAACATGTCCACACACCCATATCCTCCCAAGGACTTGGAAACTACTCCTAATTACAAGTTGGCACATCTTTCTGACTGTGTAACAGGGGAAATGACTCAGGTGCATGGTCCAGGGTGTCAGAAAAGATATGAGCATTGGATTAAAACAAGAAGAAGAAGGAGGAGAAGGAGGAGGAGGAGGAGGAGGAGGAGGAGGAGGAGGAGGAGGAGGAG
>NW_026595909.1:0-18733 GCF_907164565.1 Psammomys obesus
GAGATTCTTAATCTTTAAGCAGTGTGTTGCATTTTCTATTCTGCTTTTCCGTGCTTTAATTAATTTTATATTGCCCTAATAAAACATCACGACAAAGGCAACTTATAAAAGAAATTACTTGACTTGAGGCTCACATTTCCAGAGGATTAGAGTCCTTGACCCTCAAAGCAGGGAGCGTGACAGCAGGCAGGCATGGAGGCATGGAACTGGAGCTGTAGCTGAGAGTTTATGTTTTGACCAACAGGCAAGAGGCAGGGAGAGCTAGCTGAGGATGATGTGGGGTTTTGAAACTCCAAAGCCTGCCCTCAGTGACACACTCCTCCAACATGAACACTCTTCCTAATCATTTCCTAAACAGTTCCACCAACTGGGGACTAAGTATTCCAATATATGAGCCTAAGGAGACCATTTTCACTCAAACTACCACATCCTAGAATTAGATAGGCAAGATAATTGAGATGCTGACTGGTTATAAGCTGAATGATGGTTTAGGCCAGGCAGGGAAGCAAAGTGGCATGATGTGGGGTGCTGGGGGTTGTGGTTATAGAAATGCAAGGCAGAATATAGCCACAGTCCATGAAACAAAGGCTGCATATTAGTTGTTTTTTCTTGTTGCTGTAACCACATATCTCTGAAGAAGCAACTTAAAGGACAAAAGGGTTATTTTAGCTCACAGTTTAAGGAGATACTGCCATATTGGCAGAGAAGCTCAGAGACAGGTGAGTGAATTGCCTGGTCACATGACCTGTAGGGTTGGCAAGCAGAAGGCCTACTGGGACCAGCCTGTGAAGCCTCCAGGCCTGCTTCCGGTGAGCCCCTTCCAAGAGAAAGGCTCCACATCTAAAGGTTTTAGGACCTTCCAGTATAGCCTCACTGAATATTCAAACATGTGAGCTTACGGGAGAGATTTCACATTCAAACCACAATACACTGTCAAGGGTTAAGCGGAGAAGCGCTCAGCACTCTATTTGAAGTCACAAGGTGAAGGCAAACATTGATTGTCAGAGAGGCGAGACTCTGGCTTTGTCAAGAGCGGCAGGAGCAGTTCTCTGGAAGGAGCAAGATGAGCTAGCAAAGCTCAAGTGTCACGGCTGACTCTTTAAAGACTTAGTTTAGGATTGCCACAGGATAGAACAGAGGGGGCCAGGGTCTTTATCCAAACATTTATTGAATCCTCACTCTCTGCAAAGAAATGTAATGAATTTTAAAGGATAGTGGAGACAATTCACTGCTCTCAAAGAGCAGGAGAGCTGAGAGATTTTGTAGTGTCTGGCAGAGGTGGATATGCAAGATCAAGAAAGGAGACAGGGGTGATGATTTTTAATGGACAAATGTTCCCAGCTGGACTGGAAACACATTTCTTTTATGATCTTTGTCATGTTTGCAGTCTAAAATCAAACAGGGTCACACACAGCCTAATTGCCATTTTCTGCAAATTTCTTTTAGAACTTAGAGGACAAAGAAAGACTTGTTTTTAACTTACCAGAGTCTTGTTCCATAGTCAGAGAGATAACCAAGCCTTTAAACATCATGTCTGGGCCTAGGGATGTGGCACAGTGGTAGAGCACTTGCCCAGCATGAGCAAAATCCTGGGCTCAGTCCACAGAGCAGAGCAAAACTAAACACAATGAGCAAACACAAGTGTGTTTGGATACAATTTTCTCATGTATCTAATTTGCTTACATGGAGGCCAAGTTGTTGAGATAGTCTTGGCTGGTGAGATGAGAACTGGGCTCATTTATCAGGAGGATAGAGGGAAAAAAGCATGTGTTTTTGACAAGCTACTACCCCCCCCCCAAACTGAACGAGTCTGCTAGTAAAATACTCCTGAACAGCTCACACAGTGGAAATTACTCTTCTTGAAGTAGGAAGGCTGTCAGACCAAAGATGTTGGCTGGTTTGTTCTTTCAGAGGTTGTTCTTTCTGGAATGTCTTTCTGCTCTCTGTGTACTCATTTAGCAGTTTCTTTGGGGACATCCGAATGCCTGCTGTCTCTTTCTCCTTTCCTCATATCAGATCAGGCCTATCCTTACAGCCTCATTTAACGCAGTTTATCTCTTTAAAATCCCTATCCCAAATGCAGTTAGAGTGTGTGTGTGTTGAGGGGGGAGAATCAGGGCTTCGGTATTGTTACTGATAGCATCATGAAACTGAAAGTTATAAAGTTATAAACTCATATTTGCTCTCGAGGAGTTTCTACAAAACGCACAAGAAAATGCTTCTGTACAAACTGTGGGCACTTTCAGCACCGTACTGATATGGAAAAATAATGGTCAGGACAGAGAAAGCGTTACCTGGCAATGGAATACTGACCAATGGATTGGCACCGGCTTACTTATGTTTTGTGTTTAAGCTGTTTATAACATTTTTCTCCTTTCTGTATGGACAAAAACTCCCCTTATCCTTCTTTCCTCTGGTGCAAGTGGAGCTTACGATATTGTCCAAATTGGACTGTAACTATGAATAAATGTTTCTTTGGTGTCTCTTCAGTGTTGGCCCAAACATAAAATGCTTATCTCATAATTACCGTCGGGGAGGAATCCAGGAACTTTTTAGCTGGGGGTTCTGATGTAGTTCATCACAAAAATTGGTGGTCAAGATAATGAAGGAAATCCTGAGTGGGCATGAAAGAGCAGCTTTCAAAGTGGCTCATTCAAGTGATATATCAGTTTACAGCAAATGTAACAGAATAGTCCAAATAGGGTATTGTTTTACAGCTTTGGAAAGTTAAGAGCACAAGATAAAGGAAATAATAAGTTTGGGTCTCCCTCTCAAAATTAATAAAAAATAACCATGGATATCTGTTTTCTTCCATGTTCTTATGGCTTTCTTTCAAACTTTTGCTTTTGTTGAGTAATCACTGACTGTAACTCTGGTGTCTGTGCCAGAGACTCCTCTTCTTACTAGGAAACTCGTATTGTGTTATGGCTTAACGCAATGCTGTTTTACTTGCTGCCTGTGCACACAACCCTATCTTCAGATAAGATTGCTCTCAGAGGTAACAGGAATTTTGATAATAGCATTTTTTTTGGTGTGCCAATTTTTATCAGTAGCACATGATTATTATCCTAGGGCCTCTTGTTGGTTATAGGTAGGGAGGCCTGATGTTTTTCCTGTGTGTCTGTCCCTGGGAAACGGATGACTTTCCTCCAAGTGAGTGACTTAAAAGAGGAGGCCTTCAACAGCCATGTGTAACTACTTCTGTTGCACTCTGTTCACTGGAAAAGTGTTGCTAAATCCAGTGCACACCAATGGGAGTCAGAGCCTGCCCTTTGAAGGAAAGAATACATTTAGCTTGAAAACCACCATGGAAGAGAAGCAGGTCAGATTACAAAAGGTAGGGAAGAGGGTTGGTCAGGGCAGGGAAATGAGGTTCAGGTATGAATCAAGTCACAGAGTCACTGATGTCACTGGCTTGACACCAGTGGTAGATTCAGGCCTTAAAATTCACCAGAACCCAGCAGGTGCATGCCTAAAATGAGTTGCTAGTGTCACTAAATAGAAAAACAAAGTAACAAAAAACAACAAACAGAAACAAAACCCAAAATCCAAAACAAAACCCAAAACCCAGAAATTCTGGGACAGTGTCGGCAGCAAGGTTGCCTTTTGAGTTTCAGATATTATATTTTTAGTTCTACACTTTCCTTGTTTTTTTTTTTTTTTTTTTTTTTTTTTTTCTGTTTGGGACCATTTTCTGGTTCACTGTCAGTGTTTTTCTGGAGTGTTGCAATAGTTTGTTTAGGCCATTTTTTGTAGGTGCTCTGAAATCCTTGCCAGCTAATTTAAATTTCTCGCTCATCACAGCATTCATTATCTTTGTTTGCTTCATGAAACTATACCATGCATTTTCTGTTCCTTCACATTCTCAGTCATTTGAGTTTATAGTGGCATTACAACCGCAAGACTGTAGAGATCCCGAAATGTCTTTCAGTCCTTCAGAAAACATTAAGTTGTTTTTTTTTTTTTAATTTTCTTTTAATTTTTCTTAATTTTCTCTCTCCTTTTGTGTGTATATGTGTAAGTGAGTGTGCAGGTGCAAGCTATATGCCACTAAGGAGGTGAGGGCCAGAAGACAAGTGTGTGTCCAGGGACTAAACTCAGGGTGTCGGGTTTTCTAACAGGTTTCTTTACCTGCCGCACCACCTCACCGGCCCTAGCGTGGGTTTTATGTGGAGAAGATGGATCGGAAACATGTTGAGCTAAGAACAGTTGGCGATTTAAGAACTGAACAATATTAATGTGAACAAGTGTTGGTTACACATCGACATTAGAGAGGGTCCATCTGATGTGAGCAGAGACCCAAACATTAGGCAGAGCTCAGGGAACCCCTTGGGAGATGGGGAGGAAAGATTGTAGGAGCCAGAGGAGTGGAGGACACCACAAGATCACAGCTCACAGAATTAATTAAGCAGGGCTCATGGGGTTTCACAGAGACTGTAGCAAGGATCATGGTCCTGTATGGGCGTGAACCAGGTCCTCTGCATATGTACTTTACGGCTGTGTCGCTTGGTGTGCTTGTGGAACTCCTAACAGTGGCAGTGGGGGTTGTTCTGACTCTTTTACTTGCTCTTGGCCCCTTTTTCCTTATATTGGGTTGCTGTGATCACTACTGATAGTTCATATCTTGTTTTATTTTAACTTGTTATGCCATGTTAATATCCCTGGGAGGCCTGCTCTTTTCTGAAGGCAAATGAAGGAGGAGGGATGTTGGGGGAAGAGTAGGAAAAGTGGAGGAAGGGGAAACTGTGGTAGGGATGTAATGTATGACAGTTTAGTGTAGGGTGATAAATATGAATCTATTTGCATTTTTCTATAGGTGGACATCTAGTTAGACCAGTACCACTTGTTGAAGACGTTATATTTTTTCCATTGTATGGTTTTGGCACCTTTGTAAAAAAAAATCAAGTGTCTATAGGTCTATGGGCTTATTTCTGGGTCTTTGATTTGATTCCATTGATCTACCAGTCTATTTATATGCCAGTACCATTCAGTTTTTATTACTGTTTCTCTTTAATACAGTTTGAGATAAAGGATGGAGATAATTTCAGAAGATCTTTTATTGTACATGATTGTTTTAGCTATTCTGTTTTTGTTGTTGTTTTTTTTCCATATGAAGTTGAGAATTGTTCTTTTAATGTCATAAAGAATTCTGTTGGTATTTTGATGAGGATTACACTGAATCTGTAGATTGCTTTTGGTAAGATGGTTATTTTTACTATGTTGCTCTTACTGATCCATGAGTATGGGAGATCTTTCCATCTTCTGATATCTTCTTCAAGTTCTTTCTTCAGAGACTTGAAGTTTTTTTGTTTTTTTCATTGAGGTCTTTCACTTGTTTAGTTAGAGTTACACCTAGAATCTTTATGGTTTTGTGTGTGTGTGTGTGTGTGTGTGTGTGTGTGTGTGTCTACTGTGAGGGGTGTTGTTACCCTAATTTCTTTCTCAGCCCATTTGTCTTTTGTATATGGGAAGGATACTGTTTTTTTTTTTTTTTTTTTAGTTAAATTTGTATCCAGCCACTTTTCTGAAGCTGCTTATCATCTTTAGGAATTTCCTGGTAGAATTTTTGAGGTCACTTACATACACAATCATATCATCTGAAAATAGTGATACTTTAACTTCTTTTTTCCCAATTTGTATCCCCTTGATCTCCTTTAGTTGTCATATTGCTCTAGGTAGGACTTCAAGAACTGTATTGAATAGATATGGAGAAAGTGGGCAGCCTTGTCTCGTTCTTGATTTCAGTGGAATTGATTTAAGTTTCTCTCCATTTAGTTTGATGTTGGTTATAGACTTGCTGTATATTGCCTTTACTATGTTTAGGTATGTGCCTTGTATTCTTGATCTCTCTAAGACTTTAAACATGAATGATTGTTATATTTTGTCAAATGCATTTTCAGCATCTAAGGAGAAGATCATGTGATTTTTTTTTTCCTTTCAGTTGTTTATATGGTGAATTACATTGTTGGGTTTCCATATATTGAACCACTCCTGTATGCCTGGGATAAAGCCTACTTGACCATGATGAAGGATATTTTTGATGTGTTCTTGAATTCGATTTGTGAGTATTTTATTGAGTATTTTTGTATCAATGTTCATAAGAGAAATTGGTCTGAAATTATCTTTCTTTGTTGGGTCTTTGTGTGGCTTAACTATCAAGGTGACTGTGGCCTCATAGAATGAGTTTGGTAATGTTCCTTCTATTTCTATTTTGTGGAGTAGATTGATGAGTATCGGTAATAGCTCTTCTTTGAAGGTCTGGTAGAATTCTGTTCTGAAACCATCTGGCCCTGCACAATTTTTGGTTGGGAGGCTTTTTATATCTGCTTCTATTTACTTAAAGAAATATAGTACTATTTAATTTGTTTACCTTATCTTGATTGAACTTTGGTAAATGGAATCTGTCAAAAAATTGTTCATTTCATTTACATTTTCAAATTTTGTGTTGTATAGGCTTTTAAAGTAAGACCTAATGATTCTTTGGATTTCCATTGTGTCTGTCATTATGTCCCTCTTTTCATTTCTGATTTTGTTGATTTGGATAGTGTCTTTCTGCCTTTTAGTTAGTATGGCTAATGGTTGATATTCTCAAAGAACAAGCTCTTGGCTTCCTTGATTCTATGAATTGTTCTCTCTGTTTCTAATGTATTGATTTCAGCTGTAAGTTTGATTTTTTCCCAAGCATCTACTTCTCATGGGTATGTCTGCTTCTCCACCCTCCCTCATCCCCCTGGCTTTCATTTGTGTCCTTAAGTTGCTTTTATGAGATGTCTCCAATCTCTTCATGAAGGCACTTAGTGCTATGCACTTTCCTCTTAGCACTGCTTTCATTGTGTCTCATATGTTTGGGTAAGTTGTGACTTCCTTTTCATTGAATTTAAGAAGTCTTTAATTTCTTTCTTTATTTCTTCCTTGACCCAGTGTCATTGAGTAGAGAGCTGTGTGTGTAGGCTTTTTGTTATTTTTGTTGTTGAGTTCCAACTTTAGTCCATGGTGGTCCGGTATTAGCAGGGGTGGTGATGGTGCATGTCTTTGATCCCAGCACTTGGGTGGCAGAGCCAGGCAAATCTCTCTAAGTTCGAGCGAGGCCAATCTGGTCTATACAGCAAGATCCAGAACAGTCAGAGTTATACAGAGAAACTCCGTCATGAAAAACCAAAGCAAACAAACAAACAAACAAAAAAATAAAACAAGGTATTGTTTCAATCTTCTTGTATCTTCGAAGGCTTCTTGTATTTGTTGTCTGACTATATGTTCAATTTTGGTGAAGGTTCTTTGAGGTGCTGAGAAGAAGGTACATTCTTTTGTGTTGGGTGAAAACTTCTGTAGATGTCTGTTAGGTCCACTTGACGTCTGTTAGTGTCATTATTCCTCAGTTTAGTTTCTGTTTCATTGACCTGTCTTTTAGTGAGAGTGGAGTATTGAAGTCTCCCACTATTAATGTGTGGGGATCAATGTACGGTTTAAGTTTTATTTCTTTTTCTTTCACAAATGAGGGTACCCTTGTATTTGGGGAGTAGATGTTCAGAATTGAGATGTCATCTTGGTGGAATTTTCCTTTGATGAGTAGGAAGTGTCTTTTTTGATTAATTTTGATTGAAAGTCTATTTCATTAGATATTAGAATGGCTAGTTTGCTTCTTGGGTCTGTTTTCTTGGAAAAGCCTTTTCCTCCTTTTACTTTCAGGTAATTTAATGTCTTTGTGGCTGAGTTAGGTTTCTTGTATGCAGCAGAACGATGGGTTATGTTAAACATCCATTCTGTTAGTCTGTGTCTTTTTATTAGAGAGTTGAGTCCATTGATGTTGAGAGAGATTAATGACCAGTGACTGTTAGTTCCTTTTATTTTGATGCTGGTTGTGGTGGTGTGTTTGTGTGATTGTCTACTTTTGATTTTGCTGTTGTGAAGTTATTTATATACTGTGATATTTTGGGTGTAGTTAGCTTCTTCTGGTGGGGGTTTTCCTTGTAGTATCTTCTGTACAGATGAATTTGTGCATAGATATTGTTTAAATTTGGTTCTGTTGTGGAATATCTTGTTTTCTCCATTCATGGTGATTGAAAGTTTTGTTGGTTAGAGTAGTCTGGACTGACATCTGTGGTCTCTTAGGGTTTGCAAGATATCTGTCCAGGCCTTTCAGGCTTTTAAGGTCTCTGCTGAGAAGTCAGGTGTGATTCTGATACATTTGCCATTATACATCACTTGGCTTTTTCCCTTGCAGCTTTTAATATTTTTTCTTTTTTCTGTACATTTAGTGTGTTGATTATTATGTAGCAGAAGTATTTCCTGGTCTAATCTATTTGGTGTTCTGTAGGTGTTTTGTTTGCTTATAGACAACTCTTTCTTTAGATTGGGGAAACTTTCTTCCATGATTTTGTTGAAAATATTTTCTGGTTCTTGGAATCTTCTTTTTCTTCTATTCCTATTATTCTTAGGTTTTGTCTTTTCATGGTGTCCTTGATTTCTTGGATGTTTTGCATCAGGAATTTTTTAGATTTAACATTTTCTTTCACAGATACATGGATTTCTTCCGTTGTATCTTCTATACCTGGGATTCTTTTCTCCATCTCTTGATTCTGTTGGTGATGCTTATCTTTGTAGTTCCTATTTTTTTTAAGTTCTCTATCTCCACGGTTTTCTCAATTTGTGCTTTCTTTATTGTTTCTGTTTCCATCTGTAATTTGTAATGTGTAAGAGAATGTATAAATGCTTAGCTTGAAGGCTTGGCTTGTATGCTACAATGAGGTGTTCATTATGGATGAACATGCTGTGAGTAGAAAGAATAATATCAGATTGTGAGTTAAAGTTTAATTATAAATAGTTTGGATGAAACTTAATATTTTACCCTCATAGTAGCAATGTTACAACTGGTGGTTGAATTTCCATATTTTATTTCTGTGAAAATATATATTCACAATTGAAACTTAAATACAAAGCATAGCTCTGAGGAGCTGGCAAAATGATGGGTAAAAGCGCTTATTGCCAAGCCTGACAACTTGTGTTCCATCCTGGGATGCATACAGGGGAAGGAGAGAACCAATTCCTACAAGTTGACTTCTGACCTCTACATGTGTGCCAAGAACATATCCCATCCCACATTTACAAAATAATTACATAAATGTAATAACAATAGAAGACTTGAATAGGTTTGAATAGGTAGTATAACTATGTAAAAACCAATGCTTTGAAATTTCCCTGTGTGTATGTATTTGTGTGCTTGTGTGTGTGTGTGTGTGTGTGTATGTGTGTGTCTGTATGTGTGTATGTGTGTGTAATATAAATGGAGCCAGTATACAAAAGGGGAGATAATGCCCAATCTAGACATTTTATGCAACCAACTAAATCTATAATGTAAGGAACAAAGGGGTCCTTATGGACCCCAATATCACAGGTCATTGCCAAGGCTTTTGGTTACTCTCTACAGCATGATGATAAGGCCCAGCATTGAAGACAAGACTTACTCATGTCCTCAAGTATGGGAGAATCAAGCTAGTGACCAATGAGAAGGTTTACACCCTTCTTAATAGTGTTTATGATGCTAGAAGGTACTATGCATGCTTCAGGAGGAGCAAATTAATCTTTAATGTAACCCAGTTACAAACACTGCAACTTTCAAAAGCAAACTGCCTGCAAGATATACTGGTGTAGTAGTGGCACAGATGTTATGAACATAACCAAGCACCTTTTGGATGCTTTAAGGCTCATTCCATGAGATGGAACCCATACATGTTACTGCTAAAGGAGCGAATAACTTGTCCTTGCTGCTTTTGATGATGAACTGTTGTATGGAACTGTGAGTGAAATAAACCCTTTTTTCCCTAAGTTAATTTTGGCCATGATGTCTCAACACAGCAATAGTAGTCCTAACCAAGATTAGGATTATTCCCTTAAAAGAGGAATTACTTTTTGCAGTACATGGTAATTAACACAGTGACCTACAACTGGACAATGTGGGGAGAGAGAGAGACAGAGAGAGAGAGAGAGAGAGAGAGAGAGAGAGAGAGAGAGAGAGAGAGAGAGAGAGAGAAATTTTGGAGCACCCAGTCTCAAATGGAATGTCTTTAACAAACTCCTTTCCTCAAGGGTCAGGGATGTATTATGAAATACAAAAGGTGTCCGAATTGATGGATAACTCCACAGCCGAAATAAAACAAAAATGTCTGGGGATACAGCTCAGAGGTAGATTGCTTGCCTATAACTTGCAAGGCCCTGGGTTCAGTCCTCAATAACAATAATAGCTGAAAAAAAAAAAAAAAAAAAAGAAAACTTTGGAGTTTCATCAATAAAGCCTCTAGGTTTCCCATGTGCTAGCCTGGATCCCCCGTCTTGCTTATTTTCCCACTCCCTTCCTCCATTTACCATGGTGTTCTCACAGATCTCTAAAGGCCTCAAGCTTCTTCTTCTTTTTTTAAATATTTTATTTATTTATCTATCTATCTATCTATCTATCTATCTATCTATCTATCTATTTATTTATTTATTTATTTATTTATTTAATGTATATTGGTGTTCTGCCTGCATGTGTGTCTGTGAGGGCAGGGCAAGCCCTAGAACTGGACTTATAGACAGCTGTGAGCCACCATGTGGGTGCTGGGAATTGAACCCATGTCCTCTGGAAGAGCAGCCAGTGCTCTTAATCATTGAGTAATCATCTTTCCAGTCCTCAAGTTTCTTCTTACCTCATTACTATGCACATGAATTTTTCTACTTGGAAAATTTATTCTTTTTTGTTGCTGATACCTATCTAAGTTAGGTTTCATGACTCAGCTTTAATGTCATTTCCTCAGAATGAACTTTACTGACCCCTCTAAATTTCTTTTAAATTTACTTTTGAAATTGTTTTACTCATACTTATGTAAAAATAGCAAAGCCCATGTGGTTAGGTACCACATTTATCTTGCTAATAGTTGAACAGTGACACTACTTTGGACATGTTAGGAGAAAGATAACCTTTGAAATCATGAAGTAGTGTATTCCTGTCATTGAATTCTGTTAACATTAAGAGTCTGACCCATACAAAGTGTTCATTAAATGTTTTAGAAGTAATAAAATTAGTGGAAACATGCGTGCGCGCACGTGCGAGCACACACACACACACACACAGACTTAAGCACTTCAAAATTATAAGGGTCATATAGAGTAGAAAAAACTAGTAAATGAAACAGAGGCAATGATAGTAAGGAGGAAGAAATATAATGTCATGTGATATGCCATATTAAAAAAGGGAAAGAATGTAGAGAAGAGCAGTCTAGATGTTAAAGTTATCTATTATTCAACCAAGATACAACTGAGAAATCTGAATTTAGAGCTGTAGAGTCATTACTAAACTTGACCTGGATGTTTGATGCTTTTTTTGGGGAGGGTTTGAGAGCTGGAGTGGGATGGAGATGAGTGGGATGTAAAGAAATGAGATCTCTTTGCAAAGCTTAAAAGAAAGCCAGGTGGGCAGTTAGTTTTAGATGAAAGTTAAAATGCTTTGTGTAGGGACAGGCAGTCCTGGGCAGTTCTCACCTCCCACATGGCTCCACGGGGAGTTTGTTGCCTGGAATGTTCCCTTGAAAAAAAGATAAAAGAGTCCCTATAGTGCACTGGGATCATCTCTTCGTGAAGGCATATTGTTCTAAGAGGATATCTGAGACCACTTTACAGGGTAAAAGAGGTTTATTCTTGATCACAGTTCTGGGAGCTACAGGGCACCTAAGAGCAAGATAGCAGGCACAGCTTGGCTTTTATTGAGGGCCTCACTGTGGAAAACACGATAGATGGCATCACATGCTAGAATGTGTGCAGGGGCAGTGGGCGAATGTGGAAGGGAGTGGAGGGCATGCGGACAATAGCTAATCCACTCTCATGGAAACTGCATGAACGCCTTCATGGATTCAGAGGCTTGTTATTTAAGTGCATCGTAAGGGTCCTGCCACTTTTCAACACAACTACAGGTAAGGGCTCTAACTCCCTTCGTGAAGGCTCTGCTTTCGTAATCAACAATCTTCACCTCTCAATGTTACACCACAGCTCAGAGGATTAAATCTCAACATGTAAATTTGGAGGGTGCCTAAGCATTCAGATAATTTCAAATGGCATTAGAAAATAGATTCTTAAGCATCACTGCCTACAACTTTCTCACCCACTTCTCTTGCCAACATCTAATTTGTAGGAAAGTAGCAGAGGTCAGGAACTTGAACTTTTCTTCATCATCTAAATGATTCTGTACAAATGATCTATATAGACTGAGCTGCAGGACCTATCTAAGTGCTAACCATCATAAATCAAAACTGACACATACATCCTTGTTTTCTTTTGCTCCTAAACAAGGTTAAAGTCTTTTGGCTATTTGTATTCTACACTACTCTCAGATTTACATTCTGTTAATTAAGTAATATTATTTTATGTGCATGAGTGTTTTGCCTGAATGTATTTCCATGCATCATGTGTGGCTTCTGCCCTTGGAGGCTAGAAGAAGGCATTGAATCCCCTGTAACTGGAATTACAGATGGTTGTGAACTGTCTTGTGGGAGCTAAGAATCAAACCCTGGTCTTCTGGAAGAGCAGTCAGTTCTCTTAGCTACTAAGTCATCTTTCCAAGGCCCTCACATTCATTCTCTTTGATGAAATAGTCATCCTTTCTCTCCATCAAGCTTCTGATCTCAAGCCATCGTTAGACCTTTAAGCTTCTCTATGACCATGGCATTACTGAAATTTGGCTGCGTACAGCAGAGACTATTTCCTTTATAGGATTCTAAAATGGAAAATTTTCATCTTTCAAACCTGCCCCACCTTACTCTACCATTAGAATGTGAAGCTGGGATCATTCCACAGTTAATCCTATATAATTTCTTGTACACTTCTTTTCAATGCCCAGTACTCCTGAGGTTCACACTGGCTCTGCCGGGCACACTTTTCTGAGCTCTGTGTCACTTTTGTCTTTAGTTTTGATTCTATAGTCTGAACTTTAGTGTTACTTGGAATCTCCCTATCTCTAAAATTCCAGTACAAGCATTTAGTATCTCTCACAATTTCCATCTCTCTAGCTTGCAGCTCTGAGATACTTGGGGTCTCCAACTTCCAGACATATCAGGCCATGGGACCCTACATTTTCTCTACCAGCTGCTTTATTTAATCATTTCTCTTTGATTCTCAGGTGGAGCATCAGCTCTTCTTACCAATATTCTTACTTCTCTTCATCCATAGCTCTCTCATTATAGTCTAATGGGAAAAACCCAATCATTGATTATATATATTTAAATTTTGTACTCTAAGTGGGATGTTGGCACTAATGCCATTGTAAGGACTACACCTTCTACTGCTATTCTTGAGCATAAATTTCATTGATGACAATTTCATGTCATAGTATCCAAAGACTGAGCACACTTGGGTTCATCATAGGAAGGAATCAAGGCAGCAAGACCATGAGAGGACTGGTCACATTGCGTACAAAGCTGGCTTGCTTTGTCCTTTTTATTCAGTCTGACCCCTCAGTACATTGGACGGTACCACCTATATCCGGGGTAGATCTTGAGTGCTCATGTAAACCTTCCTGAAACCATCATCATACACACACTCTGAGGTATGTTCTTGGGGATGCTAAATCAAGTTGATAAGCTCAAGATCACCACGACATTGTCTTTTTAAAAAATTATTTGTAATTCCTCATTTTTTAGCCCTTATGTTATTATTACAAACATTTTACAGACATTTTTAGTATCTCCCATTCTCTTCCCTCTGTCTAACTCTTCCATGCAATCCCCCCAATTGTTTCTCAAGTTTATGGACTCATTTTCTTTAATTGTCTTTGCATATTTTCCTTTTTATTAATTACAGTTTTTCACTTTGCATCCCCCTATAGCTCTCTCCTTTCTCCCCTCCCAACCCCACCCTTTCTCCCCCTTCTCAACCCATGCCCCTCCCCAAGCCCACTGAGAGGAGGTCTTCTTCTCCTTCCTTCTGATCCTAGTCTATCAGGTCTCATCAGGAGTGGTTGCATTGTCTTCCTCTGTGGACTGGTAAGGCTTCTCCCCACCTCAGGGGGAGGTGATCAGAGAGCAGGTCATTCAGTTCATGTCAGAGACAGTCCCTGTTCCTGTTACTATGGAACCCATTTGGACACCAAACTGCCATCTGTGCAGGGGTTCTAGATTATCTCCACACATGGTACTTGTTTGGAGTATGAGTCTCAGAAAAGACCCCAGTGTCCAATTTTTTGGTTCTGTTGCTCTCCTTGTGGAGTTCCTGTCCTCTCCAGGTCTTTCTATTTCCCCCTTCTTTCATAAAATTCCCTGCACTCTGCCCAAAGTTTGGCTATAAGTCCGAGCATCTACTTTGATACCTTGCAGGGTAGAGCCCTTCAGAGGCCCTCTGTGGTAGGCTCTTGTCCTGTTATTAGGCGGGCTCTTTACTTGTATTGCTACTGGTAGGAATTATTCTTTATTCAGCTGTTATTGTCAGTTCAATCCACTGGTGTTTGGAAATTTTAATCACACCAAAGTTTAAAAAAAAAAAAGTGTGTGTGTGTTTGCAAGTGTGAGCCAGCATAGTCATCCCATGGAATAAATGTGGAGGTCAGAGGGCAAGTTGGTGGAGTCGACTCTCTCCTGTGACCTTGTGGGACCAATGACCAAACTTAATTCATTAGGCCTTTGAACAAGTACTTTTACCTGCTGAACCAACTCAATGGACTTCAAATTAAAGTTTTAAAATTGGTTTGCTGATGTGTTAGCTAATAATGATAACAGTCTTTGGCTAAAAACATTTGTGTAGTTTATTTTATTTTATTTTTAAAGATTTATGTTTTTATTTGGTGTTTTGCCTGCTTTCATATCTGTATGAGAGTATCAGGTACTCTGGAACTGGTGTTACAGACAGTTGTGAGCTGCCATGTGGGTGCTGGGAACTGAATCAGGGTCCCTTGGAAGACAATCCAGTATTCTTAACCACTGAGCCATTTCTCCAGCCATAGTTTACTTTAAATTAATTGTTTCAACCATTGAAAGAAAAAAGCAATAAAAAAAAATCTAACTTTAGTTAGAATGGAAGATGGAATAAATTGGTAAGGTAAATTGATGCTGAATTGAATGAACTTCCTCTAGTTATCAATTACTTTTTATGAAATCATCACACAGAGTTTAAAACATTTTGTTTTCCCTGGTTTATGGGTTGACTAATTTCAAGGTGTGCCTGTCTTTTGGGAATGTCTGGGTTGTTGCCAGGTTGAAGGAAGGGATTGAGTGAGTGGAACATTTGACCTGGTAGTTAGCCTTACTGGCAGCTGTGTGCTGGGTCACCATGCCTCACTAGAACTGTGGGATGGAGGGCTAGTTCTTCGCTTCTTCTTCTTCTTTTTTAATTTTAATTTAATTTTATTTTTAATTACATTTTATTTACTTTGCATTCTCCCCTCTAATTCCCTCCCTCCTCACCTCTCAATCCCTCCATTCCTCCCCCTTCTCCACGCATGCCCCTTCCCAAGTCCACTGGTAAGGGAGGGTTTCTTTTCCTTCCTTCTGATCCTAGTCTGTTAGGTCTCATCAAGAATGGCTGCATTTTCTTCCTCTGTGGCCTGGTAAGGTTGCTCCCCCCTCAGGGGGAGGTGATCAAAGAGCAGGCCAATCAGTTCATGTCAGAAGCAGTTCCTGTTCCCATTACTATGGAACCCACTTGGACACTGAACTGCCATGGGCTACATCTGTGCAGGGGTTCTAGATTATCTCCATGCATGGTACTTGGTTGAAGGATGAGTCTCAGGAAAGACCCCTGTGTTCAAGGTTTTTGGTTGAAAAGCAACAAATCAAGTAATCCAATTAAAAAATGGGGTACAAAGCTGAACAGAGAATTATCGATAGTGGAATATCGAATGGCAGAGAAACACTTAAAGAAATGTTCAACCTCATTAGCCATCAAGGAAATAAATGCAAATCAAAACAACTCTGAGATTTCACCTTACACCCATCAGAATGGCCAAGATCAAAAACTGAAGTGAAAACACATGCTGCAGAGGTTGTGGAGAAAGGAGAACCTTCCTCCACTACTGGTGGGAATGTACACTTGTACAACCACTCTGGAAATCAATCTGGTGCTTTCTCAGACAACTAAGAATAGCGCTTCCTCAAGATCCAGCTATACCACTCCTAGGCATATATCCAAAAGAGGCTCAAGTACACAATAAGGACATTTACTCAACCATGTTTGTAGTAGCTTTATTTGTAATAGCCAGAAGCTGGAAACAACCCAGATGCCCCTCAACTGAAGGATGGATACAGAAATTGTGGTACATCTACACAATGGAATATTACTCAGCAATGAAAAACAAGGAAATCATGAAATTTGCAGGTAAATGGTGGGAACTGGAAAGGATCATCCTGAGTGAGCTGTCCCAGAAGCAGAAAGACACACATAGTATATACTCACTCCTATAGACATATAATATAGAATAAACCTACTAAAATCTGTACACCTAAAGAAAATAATCTAGAGGGAGGACTCTGGGTAAAATGCTCAATCCCCATTTCGAAAGGCAAAGAGGATGGACATCAGAAGAAGAAGAAAACAGGAAACATGTTAGGAGCCTCCCACAGAGGGCTCTGAAAGGCTCTGCCCTGCAGACTATCAAAGCAGATGTTGAGACTTATGGCCAAACTTTGGGCAGAACGCTTCTTCTTTTGAGATTTGGCATTTTAAAGCTATCAGGCTAGTTAATGGTTACATCTGACACTGACACATAATTACTTTTCCTGCATTCAGCTTACTGGAGCGATCATGAAGAATGCTGAGATTCAGCAGAGTAGAAATATGAACCTCTCTTTATGGGAGAATGTGAGGTTAGAAGAGCATAGAGGATGTGAATCATTGTCAAGTTGCTCTCTGGAAAGGACAATCTGCTACAGGGTTTTTAAAAAAGTATGTCATCAGACTGTGACACCCTGAGTCATGTGTCTGACAGTAAGGAAAGTCCTTCACGCAGATTACAGTCCCCTTTATACTAGAGAGTCACACTTTGCACATGACATAGTGTTGACTTTTTATTGTTTCCACCTAAGGGAAAATTCTTGCAAGGAACTATTTCTCTGGGTCCTAGCTTTACTGTTATTTTTATTATATCCATTATTACCTCATCCAACATATTCAACACAAATATTCAGTTGTTCTGTAGCAGATGGACTATGCTGCCTTGATAGAGAATTTTGTAGTAGAATCGATAAAGTTCATATTATGATCCTCACTTACTCTGGGAGAAGTTTAAAGTGGAGGAGAATTCTTCCAAGGCATTTCTTCTTTTCTGGAGCATCGATAATGTGAAAACCACTCCCGTAGGCCTGATCTTTGTGCTTATGTCTCTTGCTACACATTATGGTGTGAAGACAGTGCAGGCAGGCAGATATTTATGGAGTTCTTAGTCTGTGACAGGCAGTGTGTACAGCACTTTAAGTACATTTGATTTCATGATGTAGATACCATCATAAACGAAGAGACTTGGGTTCAGAGAAGTGAAATATCTTGACACAGCCCATAGAACTGATAAATTAGAAAGTCTAAACGTCTCAGTCTATGGAATGGACACGCGAGCCTGAGAAGTTTCATGCTTGGTCTACTTTAGACTTAGATATGGACAGAAGTCTACTCTGATTTGAAAACTGGACAGTGGTTTGGTGCAAGAATATATCCATCTTGACCTAGCATTAAAAAAAAAAGGCAAATTGAAAATGAACTCTATCAGTAACACAAGATGTTATATAAATATTCATGGCAGATAACATAAAGTGAGGAGCCCCAAGAGTTCAGTGGTCAGTAGAGAAGATGAACATAAGTACAGTGCTGTTGCAGGGTGATTTCATACTTGAAGAAAGGGTTCACCCTGCTATTAGACACGAACGTTCCCCACTATGCCATGGGGTTTGCCTTGGTACTTTAGAAATCCTGTATGTTGCTCCTCACAGAGCTGCTCCAGTTTCCAAGAATACTGTTTCTTTATTACTTTTTATGTATCCTGTATTTCGTGGGCATTGAAGCATTCCTTCCTGAAGTGATGAGGTAAGGGCATAAGACTCCAGAAGATAAGGATACAAACAAGGACCAAGAAGCCCGAAAGTGATGACTCATAAAGGTTATTTAGGAAGTAACAATGCTGAAAACAGGAGGCTTTCTAGGGGCTGTGCCTGGGGTGGGAGTGCTGGGTTGAGGCTCTTCTGATTCATCAGTTGCTTAGACAGTAATTGTTGACGCAGCTGCCTTTGCACCGTGTGTGCTTCTTGGAGTAACGGTCCCCTCTTCTCCTGCAAGTAATCCCTCGAAACCCATTAGTTCTTCAAGCTAGACTTGGAAAGAAGAGCTTCTTTGATCTGTCATTGGTGCACTCTCTGAGGTAAACAGATGTTCACAACCTTTGGAACAGTCCTAGGGTAGGATAGGAATCCATGTCTTTTGATTTCTGAAAATATCTCTGAGTAGAGGGTGACACATACATATAAGAGAATAAAACCAGACAAATGCAAATTACTGTGTATTATGGCTTCTGTCAAAATGCTGGGAACATGTCCACACACCCATATCCTCCCAAGGACTTGGAAACTACTCCTAATTACAAGTTGGCACATCTTTCTGACTGTGTAACAGGGGAAATGACTCAGGTGCATGGTCCAGGGTGTCAGAAAAGATATGAGCATTGGATTAAAACAAGAAGAAGAAGGAGGAGAAGGAGGAGGAGGAGGAGGAGGAGGAGGAGGAGGAGGAGGAGGAGGAG
>NW_026595910.1:0-2699 GCF_907164565.1 Psammomys obesus
TGAATTTTGCAGTGTATAGCATTCCAAATATCATAGTATATCATAAGAGTACAAATAGGAAGGTAACATCTCTCCTCTGTACAATACAGTATCAGAAGTCATTAAGTTCCACAACTCACAAATGGCATGTGATTCACAGCTCACTCACACATCATCAACACTTTTGTCTGAAACTCAGCCACAACTTAGCTTAATAATGTGATCCCAAAATACCAACCTCAAACAAAATATAGTTAATGAAAATAATTCCATTTGCTCAAACTTTCTTTTTAAGCTAAAACTTTTACGTGCCCCTCAGCCTCTCTTTGCCTTCTCCACAACTTCTATCCTGAATGTTTCAAAACATACCATGGGTCTATAGACACAACTGCACTTCCTGCAACACAGATAGATAATTTCTGCTCCTTACTGAGGAATGGGAACTCACTCTCCCTCCACTCCTTAGACTCCTTATGAACACATGGTGGTTGCAGCTCCTTGGTGTTGGGCATCAGTCACCAAACAGGCAGTCTACCGGGTAGCTTCACAGAACCAAAGACACTCTAAAAGCGATTTGGTACAGAGGACACGTTTCCTTGTTTCACCTCTCTCTTGCCCCTCTTCCCCTGTGTGTGTGTTGCATGTGTTGGGGTGCACATTTGTATGTACAGGCACATACATGTATTCTTTTTTAGACCCAAGGTTGATGTCATCCTCCAATATTACAGATCCTTCTTCATTAAGGCTGGGTCTCTTAATCAAATTCAGAATCCTCAAACAGATAGGCAGCTTGCTCTGGGGATTCCCACACTCTGTCTTCTGATTCCAGAATTACAGGTAGGCCTCACTCCCACCACAGTTTACTTGGATTCTGTACATCTGAACTCTTGTCCTCAACTTGGACGAGCCAACCTTTTAACCACTGAGCCACACCCCTAAATTGTCTTAAAAAACATTTTTTTTTAAAAAAAAAAACAGCAGCTTTGACCTTGGTATTTTGATGTTAATATGAGGAATAATAACACATCACACACCCAGAATTCAGCTGTCACACAAAATCAAGCATAATGTTAAATTATAATGAAGGTGGCTTTACTATTAGGGACAGGTTGGGGACCAAATAGCTGTTCATATGGTAATAAACCACATAGGTTTTAAACACATGACACTATTAAGCTTTATTACAAAAGAAAAACTCTTCTCTTAAACAGGTCTTTGAGTTGACTGCCAATCTAAGGGGCTCCAAGAGACTCGCCGTTTTGTAAAAATATGTACTTACAGCATGGAGCGTTCCTGGATACAGTGGTTCATTTACCAGGATAGTGTCTCCTGGACTGATGAGCATTTCAAATGTCTAACAAAGGAAGCACAGGTTAGATTGGATAGAATGGCTTTTATTCTTAGAATACCTTGCTTTTGTGCCTATAAGATCTAGAGGAGGGCTTGGAAATTTTTATGTAAGCGCCAGGCAATACTATTTTGTGAGCCATGGTGTTTAAGGCAGCCACTATTCTCTGCCTCTACTGTGAGAGAGCAGTCACAGGCAATGTGAAAGTAAACAAGAATATCTGAGTGCCAATAAAACTTTATTTACCAGCTTAGCTAATGGTCTGGATTTTGCCATCTACCAGTTTGTTAACTTCTGTTGTAGGGTAAAATGAAAAAAGGACACAACTGATTCAGCTCCTAAAATTTATCTGTTCCTTTTACTGCTTCTTGAAAAATGTGTTAGATGTAGACTATGAATCAAGCCAGGGAAGAGTACTGGAGATAAAATCCTTGGCAAAATGACCAGGCTCTTACTCCTATCAGGTTGCTGATCCTCTGGGAGAGCTAGACACTAATCAGCCAATTAGCGAAAGAGAGAGTTAAAATCAGTAGCCTAATATGGACATCTCATTCCAGGATGCAGGCATTCAGAGAACCCAGGAAAAGCTTCCTGTTCCTGTTGTATGTAGCTATAACTATATGACTATTGGTACCTTTTGGCAAACTGAAAGACTTCTGGAACTTGAGGTGGAGTGTGAAGAGGAGGAGGAGGAGGGAGGGAGGGAAGGGGAGAGAAATAGAAAAAGAGATATAGAGAAGGGTGTGGACAGAGACTATACCATGTAAGTATTCAGGCCATGGGAGGTGATTAAGGATTTTAAGAAGGGAGAGAAGAAGGGCCACATTATCAGACATGCAATTTAAGAAGGTTATTCTGAGTGCAGCATAAAATAACAAGAGAAGAGAAATAATCAGTGGGAAAGTTTGGAGGAATTTTGGGAAATTACTGATATGGTCTTAGGTATACACACAGGCGGTCTGAGCGTTCAAGGTTGGACTACAGGCAATGCCTAAGAGGTGGTTAGGAAATAAACACCAAATGGGGCATGAAGATTTTTATTACTAATCACCTAAACACAGAACCAAGATGTAGCCGAATCTGAGGTAGTGGATGAGTTGTTTAGTTTTTTTCTCCCGACTTTAAACATCCTACTATAGTGTTTAATAGACAAATGGACAAATCCATTTGGAAAGTACCTGGAAGTGTGGGCATGTGCTCGATCTTGAGGTGTGAGCAAAGGCTCCCAGAAGCAGCGTGCTTACCTACTCAAGGAAACCAGAGCTAAGCCAAGTAGGATAACTTGATGGAGGACAGCCCATGTGCTGAGAGAGCCGGAGTGTCAAAAAAAAAAAACGTTAATTGGTCAGGGCTGCTAAATAACATTTAGCAG
>NW_026595911.1:0-1183 GCF_907164565.1 Psammomys obesus
TATCAAGCTGGTGCCTACATTGAACCTTTACCCCTATGTTCCAGAATCTATGACACAAAATGAAACATAAACATCCAGACTCTTTTACCTACATTGGTACTGCCGGAAAGGTAGGCTAGGACAATGGTGGCACAAAGCTTGTGGAGTAACCAACCAATAGCTAATTTGACTTGAGGCCCACTCCATGAAATGAAGCCCATACCCAACATTGCTTGGGTGAGCATGAACCTGACACTAGATAGTCCAGGGACGTAGAGGAAAACCAGATAATATTGGTCTGAAAAAGACAAAAAAATGTAGTAAAATGGCTCCTGGCGATATCCTTCTCTGCTCATCAATCTGTGTCTTATTCAACCACCATCACAGAAGCTTCCTCCTGCAGCAGATGAGAACACATAAGAAAACCCACAGCCAGACATTACACAGAGAGCAAGAGACCTTGGAACATGTAACCCTGAATGGAATGTCTCTATAAATTCCCTAGCCACTAGGATAAAGGTTAACAATCGAACCTGCCACAAAAGGGAAAATCAGTTTTCTGCAATGGAGTGACACTGAGTGTATCAACTACTCCAGGGAAGGCTTCATATTCAGTAGTCCACCATGTCACGGACTCTACAGTTTCTAATGTGTTTTTATTTAGTGAGAGTTTGCTGTGGGTTTTTTTTGTGTGTTGTTTTATAGTTTTTCTTGTTTTTTGTGAGTTTTGTTGTTTTATTGGGTTTTTGTTTGTTTTTTGAGAAAGAACTTAAAATTAAGGAGGATCTGGAAGGACTTGGAGGAGGGAAAGGATATGACCAAAATATGTTTAAATTTAAAAAATGTTTTAAATAAAAAAGTTAAAATAAGTAAAGGCTTATGTTTTTGGTTGTGAGCCTCACCTTTATTGGCCAAGGCATCTCTTCAGTCCATTTACCAGGAGGAATACTATACCTAGTACCGGAGAACTCGCTAGAAAATCAGTGCTAATGAAGTCATAGTCACTGGAGGAGAATCTACAATATCTAATTTAGCGTAATTCCTAACAATAATCTATAAATCCTTAAACCCACAGATAAGTGTAGTGTTTACCCATCATAAAAGAAACTTCTTTTTGCAACAGGAGATCACTACAGAAAACCAAAACCAGTCAAGACGCAGAGCTGTGGAGTCCATCTCCACAGCAGTGGATACATATGCAAAA
>NW_026595912.1:0-2041 GCF_907164565.1 Psammomys obesus
CTCCAGCATGTGTTGTCACTTGAGTTATTCATCTTAGCCATTCTGATAGGTGTAAGGTGAGCCTACAGACTGGGAAAGGATCTTCAATAACCTATATCTGACAGAGGGCTGATATCCAGCATATGTAAAGAACTAAAGAAGTTAAAAAGCGATAAATCAAGTAATTCAATTAAAAAATGGGGTAAGGAGCTAAACAGAGAATTCTCTGTAGAGGAATATAGAATGACAGAGATACAGTTAAAGAGATGCTCAACATCCTTAGCTATCAGGGAGATGCAAATCAAAACAACCCTGAGGTTTCACCTTACAGCCATCAGAAGCTCTGATTCTTGCAACACAACACCATGGTTGGGCAAGGTTCTCCCAGATCTTTGAAATGAAGCTGGAACAGGATGGGATCTCAGGATCCTGGTCCTTCACTACCCTCTGGTGGTGGCTTCATTCCATTGCAGCGAGTTCCTTAAAAGAGAAGTTTAGCCTGCTATCTCAGAACCTTGACTGTGTTAAACTCTCCCTCTATCCCTCCTTCGCTCCCTCCCTCCGTCTCTGTCTCTCTCTACCTGCTCCTCTTCTTGCAAGAGGGGAGAGTTCACCCTCAAATTTTGAAGACTCATTCTGCAGTCTCCTCTATTCTCAGTCTCTTCTCCGTAGGAGCTCCTTTAGAAGTGTGTTGCATGAAAATTGCAGGCAAATGCGGGAACTAGAAAAGGTCATCCCGAGTGAGGTATCCTAGAAACAGAATGACACACATGGTATTTTCTCACCTATAAGTGGATTGTAGACCTACAGTATAGGATAAACATACTAAAATCTGTACACCTAAAGAAGCTAGGCAAGAAGGAGGTCCCTGGGTAAGATGATCAATATTCTTTCAGAAAGGCAAATGGGATAGACATTGGAAGAGGGAGAAAACAGGGAATAGGACAGGAGCCACCACAGAGGGCCTTTGAAAGACTCTACTCAGCAGGGTTTTAAAGCAGATTCTGAGACTAATAGCCAAACTTTGGGCCAAGTGCAGGAAATCTTATGAAAGAAGGGGGAGAGAGAAAGACCTGGAGGGGATAGGTGCTCTACAAGGAGAGCAACAGAACCAAAAAATCTGGGCACAGGGGTCTTTTCTGAGACTGATACTGCAACCAAGGACCATGCATGGAGATAACCTAGAACACCTGCATAGATGTAGCCCATGGCAGCCCAGTGTCCAAGTGGGTATCCTAGTAAGGGGAGCAGGGGCTGTCTCTGACATGAACTCAGTGACTGGCTCTTTGATCATCTTCCCCTGAGGGGGAAACAGTCTTACCAGACCACAGAAGAAGACAATGCAGCCAGCATTGATGAGACCTGATAGGCTAGGGTTAGATGGAAGGGGAGGAGGACCTCCCCTATCAGTGGACCAGGAGAAGGACATGGGAGGAGTAGAGGGACAGAGGGCGTGATTGGGAGGGAATGAGGGAGGGGGCTACAGCTGGGATATAAAGTGAATAAATTGTAATAAATAAATAAAATGCTTAAAAAAAGAGGTGTGTTGCATATGGCAGAGATAAAGCAATGATCAAGTGTGATCTCATAAATTAGCTGGTCAATGACCATACAAAGAGAAACTGTCTCAGGTTTATAATTACTTAAAGGAGGTGGAAACAATGAATGGATTCCACAGGAAGTACTTTTGGCAGTCTAGGTGCCTGGGCTATGTACTGCGTGAGTTCCAAAGTTAGTAAAAGGAGATCTGGAAACACAGGGTTAAAGCTTGTCTCTGCAGACAGCACATCTCATGGCTTTTAAAGTGTCAGCTTTTTTTTGACCATGGTGGCTAAAAACAGCCTCGATAGGCGATGGACTTCCACTCAAGAGGATTGTGCTGGGACTGGTGAGAGGGGCTGTGGAGGTTATAGCATCTGGAGCCTGACTTCTCGGCATTGGAGTCTGTCCTCTTACTGCACTCACACAGTCTGAAGAGAGAGCACAAAATGTAGACTCTAAGACCACCAAATCACGAGATTCTTAATCTTTAAGCAGTGTGTTGCATTTTCTATTCTGCTTT
>NW_026595913.1:0-3824 GCF_907164565.1 Psammomys obesus
ATAGAGGACAGCCCATGTGCTGAGAGAGCCGGAGTGTCAAAAAAAAACGTTAATTGGTCAGGGCTGCTAAATAACATTTAGCAGTTAAGTATGATAAGATTTGGTGGTGTGGACTGTGTGAAGACTCCTGATGTTATTTGTCGCAGGTGGACATTTTCACAGTCCAAATGTACCATTGAGTCTGTTATGACTCAGTTGTACACAAGTCACAGAATAATTCCCTCTTCTATCGTGTTAGATCACAGTTCCTGCCTCATATCTTCTTTCCTGTTACATTAATAACCTACATATCACAATTAAAAAAATAGGGCTACTTTCACTTGAGCTAGAAGGTTGAGCTGTTGTTCTCCAACTTGGCCTAATGCTTATTCATTTATCGTTTTTCTTTCTGAGTTTTTAATATCTTATAGAAAACACACTTCTTCCAAAAGTCCTAATGGACTCAGCCTTCACAAGACAACTTGTCACTAGGCAAATCACCTGAGTGACTAACACGTGTCTTTACAACAAATGAAAGGAACAGCTAATCATGTAAATTTTCCATGATTAGGGAATCCTATAAACACCATATGTCCCAACTGAAAAAGGAACTGTACCCCGCTCTTGGCACTGATTAAAGAATGATTAGAAGGGGGATGAGCTCCCAAGGGGCCACTCCTAACTGAAGAGCTAGTGGCAGATGGCAGTTGTTGGGGGAGAGAGGATCATTCTTCTGGTGTATCTGTCCACTGGTAGGCTGCCCATGCTCTAGTGGATGACTCCACACCATCACATACAGGTGAATTGTTACAGGCACACATTAATTGGATGTATCCAGTTATTAAAACAAAAAGAAGAGAATGTGAATTTGGGAGGAAGATGTGTTTGTCCATATTTCTTCGGAGGAAAGAAATACAGGGTGGGTGTAAGCATAATATCATTGTATTTGTTCATAAAATTCTCAAAGAACAAATTAAGAAATAAAATAGATGTAAGAAAAATGAGAAAAAATATTTCTGACCTAGCCAGGTAGAAATGAGGCTATTTTACTTTTAAAAAATAAAGAATGCAAATATAAGCAGCTACCACGGAGCGAATATTTAACCAAATTCTTGTCATGGAGTCCACCTTAATAAAGTCCCATATAAACTTCCTTCTGAGGTAGGACTGGAATTGTAATAGATAATGAAGAAACTGTTTTCTGTCTCTTTCCACAAGGAAAGGTCACCATATGCTTTTCAAAGAAAGCAATTTCTTGTAGAGAATTTTCTAAACATCGACCCGTAGAATTACAAATGTTTCTCCTCTAGCAAAAACCAAAATAGTAACTAATTCTTTTCCTTTTTCTAAACACAAAAAGAAAATATTATTTTGATTTCTACTATCAAACCATTAACCCAAAGCATTTGAACCTGGCTTGTGTGTACAATCTGACCCCTACTCCAGCATTCACCCATCCCATTCTATCTTTTGACTTTGAGTTTCCTGTTTTTTATCCTAGGTGAAGACAATACTCACTCATATAGACATATAACATAGGATAAACCTACTAAAATCTGTACATAAAGAAACTAATCAAGAGAGAGGACTCTGACTAAAATGCTCAATCTCCATCCCGAAAGGCAAAGAGGATGGACATCAGAAGAAGAAAACAGGAAACAACCTAGAAACCTGCCACAGAGGGCCTCTGAAAGGCTCTGCTCTGCAGACTATCAAAGCAAGTGCTGAGACTTATGGCCAACTGTTGGGCAGAGTGCATGGAATCTTATGTAAGAAGTGGGAAATAATAAGATCTGCAGAGGATAAGAACCCCACAAGGAGAGCAACAGAACCAGAAAATTTGAACACAGGGGTCTTCCCAGAGACTCATACTCCAACCAAGTACCAGGCATGGAGATAACCTAGAACCTCTGCACAGATGTAGCCCATGGCAGTTTAGTGTCCAAGTGGGTTACATAGTAATGGGAAGAGGGACTGCCTCTGACATAATCTGATTGTCCTGCTCTTTGATCACCTGCTCCTGAGGGGGAAGCAGCCTTACCAGGCCACAGAAGATGACAATGCAGCCACTCATGATGTGATCTGATAGACTAAGATCAGAAGGAAGGTGAGGAGGACCTCCCTTATCAGTGGACTTGAGGAGGGGCATGTGTGAAGAAGGGGGGAAGGATGGGACTGGGAGGGGAGGAGGAAGGGGCTTATGGGGGGATATAAAGTGTAATTAATAAAATAAAATAAAATTAAAAAATCCTGCTATTAGCCCACAAAACACAGTCCCCTTGTAGTGTGTGGGAGAGGACAGCATTTAGGAGTATGCTTGAGTCTACACACAGCCTTCCTATCCCTTCCATTCTTACCTTACTAAGACCATCTTGGCAGCCAGATGTAATGCAGAGATCCATTTGTCCTTGATTGGGTGGGTAGTTGACAGTGGGTGGATTATGCAATTTTATTTGCAACTGTTTTAGCCAGGACACAAGTTCTGGAATTCTAAGGCATACAATACATTTTAAAATTTATGGTCATAATAATCATAGAAATAGTAGGCAGGAAAGAAACAGTGGATTAATATAAAACTCATTATAGATTCAATTTAAAAATCCCTCAAATGCCTTTCAGCGGTGTCAGTATTCTAAGTTACAAAATGAGGCAATAGAGGTAGACATTAAGAGATTCCCATACATCCAATCGGCCAGAAATTCACATAAAGACAGTCACTTAATCCACAAGCCAAGCTTGAATCTACATCCTACTTGTTTCAAAGCCTGAAGGCTTTGTTTCCTCCCAGGACATTCATTACATAGCAGAGTCTTTGTTACATTAGAAAGAGTACTGTAACATAGCTAGACTTTCACCCAATTCATGTGCACATTAAGAACATGATTTCAATAAACTCTTCTTTGTTTGTTTTGAACATATATATGTGCCAGGCTGACTTTGAATTGATCTATATCCCACTATACGTGGTCATGAATACATTTAATAGAGTATTATGTAAAACATTACTAAATTGGCCTTTATCATTGGAAGAAGAACAGCTAAGGGAGGTCTGAGGGTATAAGGTTCACTTTGCCTTTCAGCAGGTAGAACTTGTTGAAGCAGTGTATTTGTTCCTGTTTAAAAACAAACGTGACACCTGTCAGAAAGCCAGGTAAACTGACTGCAGTTTTTCTCAGCAATTTTTATTCCCCTACTTTTCCTCTCCCCACCCCCATACAGGGGAATTTTAATCAGAAGCAATGCTGCTGTGGTGAGGGGTCACTTCTGAAGACCGAGGTCTCTGTGATCTGGCTGGAATGCAGACATGCCACACACCTTTGATCCACTTGGATGGAATCCAGACATGCCCTTAGTACACACCTCAAACAATGAAGTTAAAGTTCATGGGTCGAAGAGAAGCACCCATATTTTGAAAGGGATGGCTAATTGAGGGATGAATGAAAGGAAGATTTGACAGAATAGAATATGCCTGACTCACAGGAGAACAGAGAGAAAAGACAGGCAGGCAACTTAACAGCATGCAGAGAGACAGAGGAGTCAGTTTAACCAGGAGGCTTTTTTTTAGTTTCTTTTTTATTTTTCTATTATTAGTTACATTTTATTAACTCTGTATCTCAGCTGTATCCCACTCCCTCATCTCCTCCCAAACCCTCCCTCCTTTCCTCATCTCCTCCCTGCCCCTTTCCAAGTCCACTGATAGAGGAGGACCTCCTCCCCTTTCATCTGACCCTGTTTTACCAGACATCTTCAGGACTAGCTGCAAAGTCCTCCTCTGTGGCCTAGCAGGACTGTTCCTCTCTCGGGAGCAGGGTGGGGAGGTCAAAGAGCCTGCCATTGAGTTCCTG
>NW_026595914.1:0-1175 GCF_907164565.1 Psammomys obesus
CCTCTGCTCAGATGTAGCCTGTGGTAGCTCAGTAACCAATTGGTTTCCCATAGTGAGGGGAACAAGGACTATTTCTAACAAGAATTCAATGACTGGCTCTTTGGCCTCCCCACCCCCCAAGGGAGGAGTAGTCCTGTTAGGCCACAGAGGAGGGCTTTGCAGCCAGTCCTGAAGATACCTGATAAAACAGGATCAGATGAATGGGGAGGAGGTCCCCCTATCAGTGGACTTGGCAAGGGGCACGGTGGAGATGAGGGAAGGAGGGAGGGACTGGGAGGGAATGAGGGATCGGGACATGGCTGGGATACAGAGTTAATAAAATGTAACTGATAAGAAAAAAATAAAATTCAAAAAAAAAAAAAAAAAAAAAAAGAAACCCACAGCCAGACATTACACAGAGATCGAGAGACCTTGGAACATGTAACCCTGAATGGAATGTCTGTATAAATTCCCTAGCCACTAGGATAAAGGTTTACAGACGAACCTGCCACAAAAGGGAAAATCAGTTTTCTGCAATGGAGTGACACTGAGTGTATCAACTACTCCAGGGAAGGCTTCATATTCAGTAGTCCACCATGTCATGGACTCTACAGTTTCTTTAATGTGTTTTTATTTAGTGATAGTTTGGTGTGGGTTTTTTGTGTGTTGTTTTATAGTTTTTCTTGTTTTTTGTGAGTTTTGTTGTTTTATTGGGTTTTTGTTTGTTTTTTGAGAAAGAACTTAAAATTGAGGAGGATCTGGAAGGACTTGGAGGAGGGAAAGGATATGACCAAAATATGTTTAAATTTAAAAAATGTTTTAAATAAAAAAGTTAAAAATCAGTTAAAATAAGTAAAGGCTTATGTTTTTGGTTGTGAGCCTCACTTTTATTGGCCAAGGCATCTCTTCAGTCTATTTTACCAGGAGGAATACTATGCCTAGTACCGGAAAACTCGCTAGAAAATCAGTGCTAATGAAGTCATAGTCACTGGAGGAGAATCTACAATATCTAATTTACTAAACCAGCGTAATTCCTAACAATAATCTATAAATCCTTAAACCCACAGATAAGTGTAGTGTTTACCCATCATAAAAGAAACTTCTTTTTGCAACAGGAGATCACTACAGAAAACCAAAACCAGTCAATATGCAGAGCTGTGGAGTCCATCTCCACAGCAGTGGATACATATGCAAAA
>NW_026595915.1:0-5360 GCF_907164565.1 Psammomys obesus
TGGTATAGCTAGCTCAGCTCTGTTATGTTCTCTACAGGTGGACACTGGTAAGATCAAAACCCCGGCTTGTATGTTCCCAGTTGTCCTAAAATATGATTGTTTCTGGGTCTCTTCCTTATATGGGAAGGGTTAAACGTGTGAGGCTTATAAAAGTTCAAACAGGTCGTTCTGAAATTCTGTTTAAGTGACCCCAATAGTCACGGAAACTTGAGGCCTTCGGTGACCTTTCTCAGTGTGAAGGGTACAATTAAGCAGGTTATCACGGTCTGTGCCCGTGCCATCATACTTTCTTCACGGCAGCTCCAGAGGCAAACGGATGAGTCTTGGCATTCGTTCGAGAGTTAGAGCAATTGATAAGATTGTGAAGCCGGTTCCTGGAGCTCCAGATTCTAACATCTTCTTGTCCGAACACAGGATTCAAAACTGATCGCACAAATGGAGCTACAGTGCTTCTGAAAGAATCAAATCGTGCAGAAAGGTTGGACAAAAGCTTTCCAGGAGAAAGGGGACGCAAAAGCGAGGATGCCTGCTCCTCGGGCACCCACAAACAGAGTGAGCTTGATTCGGTTAATTCATGTTGCGTCCTTGTTCTCTCAGTACATAACCGAAGGGATTAACGGTTAGACAGCAACCAGAGCAGCTGCAGCCCAAGCTTGGGAAAGCGGCCTAGCTCCTAATCCGGCACCCTGACTGCCCTCTTTCCTTGCTTCTGTCTCTGCCCTCCAGCATCCAGGAAGAAGATACTGGAAATAAAGAAGTGCAGTCACTTGACCACTCACACACGTGTGTATGCATGTGCACAGAGACACACATCAAAGAGCAAATCGAGAACATTGGGGGTGAGCTAAGATGTCCTGCTTTGTCTCTGGAAACCCATGCTCAGCTCTTCTGCAGAGCAGCTCCTACACTGTATCCGAAGGCTGAAAAATAGCCCTCGTCAGAACAAAGTCTTTGTTTTTTAAGAAAGTTGAAAGTAGGTCCATGACTGAAACCAACAAACAGACAAACAAACAAAAAGCAAAGCAAACCAAAACAAAAAAACCAAATTGAAAGTTCACAAAATCTGAAACGGCTAAGATTCCTCTCTAACGCTCAGCTTCAGATGTAGACCCTGAAGTAGCTGATGTAGTAGCAGTAATGAAGTAGATATGCAGGTTATAGAAGGTGTTCAGGTTGCAGGTTAGTCACAGAGGCATTCAACAGAAGGGTGAGCAGTCCCCGGAGGATTCGGGAGCCAGAAGGAGATGTCAGGCTGTGACAAAGTACTTCAATGTCTACTGAATATACTTAAATTCATTACTTTTTCCATTTGTGTGTGTGTCCGGTGCAAGTGGAGTATGCACGCTTGCGTGTGTCTAGACACATGCGTGCATGTAGCTCTATGCAAAAGCCCAAGGTTGATGTCAAATGTCTTCCCGAATCACTCTCCACTTTAAATATCAAGGCAACGTCTCTTGTCAAACCCAGCGAGTTCCTCTTCCTCTAGTCTAGCTAGCCAGCTTCCCTGGGGACTCAGCGTCTCATCCTCCATGCACTGGGATTACAAGCAGGCTGCCATGCCCATGTGGCTTTTGCAACATGAATTCTGAGACTCTAAACTGAGTACTTACACATGAGCGGCAAGTACTTTAGAATATATTGAAACATCCCTGCAGTCTTGTAACATCTATTTCAAAAACTAGCATTATTTGAATGCTGGGATCTATATCATAAGATGGAATTCAGTTATGAAAACTTAAACAATATAGAAATATAATTTAATGTTGTTATTATTATTAATATTAATGTAATAGTATTCCTCTTAAGTGAAGGCTTTGACTCTGGCCAGGGAAGGAGGTAGGCTAACTGCAGACCTTCACCTCTTCTTAGATTTCTCCAAGTCTAACCCCCCACACCCTACCCCCCAATCTCCTGTCTATAGCTGACCTGCTGTGGCCTCGCCTCACTTTCTGCTGCCATTCCAGAAGATTAACTAAACAGATCCTGAAAGGACTCAGATCTCCTTTCCTCCCTCTTGAGAAGCCACTCTACTGGCCCACTCCTATTCCTAAGTCTCAGGACCCAATATACACAAAAAATTTTACCTTAAACCCCCAGCAGTCACACATGTTAGGACCACAGAAGATTTTTCCTACCAGGCAACACACAGCCACCACACTCTCCTAAGCAAACACTCCATGAAGCATCAGCACTCCACAGCAGTGACAATGTTTGCTACCATTCCTCTCAGGAATTCATGGGGAAGATTCCATAACTGTTAAATCACAAATGGCAAGTGTACACGATTGCCCAGGAAGGGAAAGTACAACTCTAAGAACAAGGTTTTCTTCTTTTTGCCACCATGTAGGAGGCAAGATAACTTTATAAACTTATTACTCAGTGCTTGAATAAAACACTGAATAAACACAAAACAAAACAAAAAAGAAACAGGGAGGAAACAAAAACAAAGGAACATAGCACCCACCCAACAGTGACAAGACCAGATATCAGCACCGAGAATTATAATCTTTCCAGTCTCAGATGCCTCGATGCGTAGGCAACACACAATGAATATCAGCCAGGAAAACATGTCTCCAGTAGTGCTACAGCAAGCCCTGACTGAATATTCCAACATAGCTAAAGCACAAGAAAAAGACCTTAGAACAGCCTTAATAATAGAGAGGTCTTAAAGAAGAAAGAAATAAATCCATTAAAGAAATCAATGAAAACACAATCAAACAGTGGAAGGAAATGAATAAAACAGTTCCAGACCTGAAAGTAGAAATAGAATCAATAAAGAAAACTCAAACTGAGGGAAATCTGGAAATGGAAAGTTTAGGAACTTGAACATGAACCACAGAGAGAAAGCTTCAACAACAGGATACAAGAGGTGGAAGACAGAATTTCAGGCATCAAAGACATAATAGAACAAATGGATACCTCACTCAAAGAAAATAATCTTAGACCAGTAAAATAAAAAAAAGAGAAACACACACACACACACACAAACACACACACACACACACACACACCCACTACCATCACTACCAAAAGTAACAGAAATCAACAATCATCGGTTATTGATCCCAACATCAACCACCTCAATTCCTTACTATAAAGACACAGATTAACAGAATGGATGCAAAAACAGGATCCATTCTTATGCTGCACTCAAGAAACATGTATCAAGATCAAGGATAAACATCACCTCAGGGTAAAGGGTTGGAAAAAGATGTTCCAAGCAAATGGGCCTTAAAGAAGCTGGTATTTTTTCTAAAAGAAAAAATAGATTCGAAACTAAAACTAGTCAGAAAAGATACTTCATATTCATCAAAGAAAAAAATCCAACAAGAAGACATTGCAATTCTTAACAACTATGTCCCAAACACAAGTTATTGTAGGTAGAACTTGAAGAAGACATCAGAAGAATGGAAAGATCTCTCATTCTCATTAATCTGTATGATTAACACAGTAAGTATGGTAATACTGTTGAAAGTAATCTATAGATTCAATGCAATTTCCATCAAAATTACAACAGAATTCTTCACAGACCTTGAAAGGACAATTCTCAGCTTCATATGGAACACAAAGAATTTAGGATATCTAAAACAATACTGAAATCAAAGAATTTCTGGAGGCATCACAATCTCTGATTTCACATTGTACTGTAAAGCTATAGTAATAAAAAGCAAGGTGTTGGCATAGATATGTTGATCAATGAAGTAGAATTGAAGACCCAGACATAAATTCACACACCTATGGCCTCTTGACATTTGATAAGGAGGTCATAAATACATACTGGACAAAAGACAGCATCTTTAACAAATGTTGTTGGTTAAACTGGATATCTAAATGTAGAAGAATACAAATAGAAACATATTTATACTCTGTACAAAACTCAATTTAAAATGGATCAAAAACATCAACATAAAAACAGATACATTAAACATGTTAGAAGAGAAAATGAGGAATAGCCTTGTACTCATTGGAATAGAAACACCATTAGCACAGGAACTAAGATCAACAATTTATAAAGGAGACCTCATGAAACTTAGAAGCTTCTGCATGGCATAGGGCACCATTGTTTACACAAAGCAGCAGCCTACAGAATGGAAAAAAGATTTTTGCCAACTCCAAATCCAATAGAGGGCTAATATCCAAAAAATATAAAGAAATCATGAAACTAGATAGCAAGAAAAGATATAACTCAATTAAAAATACACACAGATCTAAACAGAATTCTCAGGAGAAGAAACTCAAATGACTGAGAAATACTTAAAGAAATGTTCTACATCCTAAAGCATCAGTGGAATGCAAATCAAACATACTTTGAGAATTCATTTTGCATCTGTCAGAATGGCTAAGATCAACAAAACAAGTGATAGCTCATGGTGATAAGGATGTGGAGGGAGAAGAACACTCAGACATTGCTTCTGGGAGTGCAGATGCATAGAGCCACTATGAAAATCTGTGTGGTGGTTCTTCAGGAAGATGGGAGTCACTCTATCTCAAGATCCAGCTATACCACACTTGGCCATATTTCCAAAGGATGTTGCATCCTACCTCAAAGACACTCACTCAACCATGTTCATTGCTGCTCTATTCATAATAGCCAGGAGTTGGAAATAATGTAGATACCCTTCAACAGAAGAATGGATAAAGAAAATTTGTATAGTTACACAGTAGTGTTATTCAGCTATCAAAAAGTGACAACATGCAATTTGTAGGCAAATGGATAGCACTTGAAAAGGGCCATCCTGAGTCAGGTACCCCAGGTTCAGAAAGACAAAGATGCCATGTATTTGCTTATATTAGCTATTAAGTCATTGATAATGAAGGTACAATCCATAGAACCACAGAGAGCAGGAATGGAGTAAGTGACTAGAGGGAACAGATAGAACTTGTTAGAAAAGGGAAATAAAACAGATAATTATGGATAGATGGGGATGGGACTGGAACAGAAGGATCAAGTGGAAACGGGAGAGAAGAGTGGATAAGGCAGGGGATATAAGGAGAGATAGATAATATTAAAGGCCATTTTAGGGGTATGGAAACCTGATACAGTAGAAGCTTTCTAAAATTTATTCACTTATGAAGGTGATTTAAATTAAACCCTCAAATAATGGGGGGGAAAGACCCCAGCTGCATATCTCTTGTCACCAAATGAAGCTTCCAGTACTGGGCTTGGGTTTCATCTAATTGAGGGACAAAGAGGACCTATGTGAATACCAAAACAGCCCAGGATGTTGCCAAGACTATAGGCTGCTCTCAACAAAATGAAAGCAAGGTCCCATTGCTGAAAACACCACTTTTTCAGCTAACTGAACATAGAGATATCAAGCTGGTGCCTACATTGAACCTTTACCCCTATGTTCCAGAAT
>NW_026595916.1:0-2391 GCF_907164565.1 Psammomys obesus
CACACACACACACACACACACACACACACACACACACACACACACACCACTACCATCACTACCAAAAGTAACAGAAATCAACAATCATTGGTTATTGATCCCAACATCAACCACCTCAATTCCTCACTATAAAGACTCAGATTAACAGAATGGATGCAAAAACAGGATCCATTCTTATGCTGTACTCAAGAAACATGTATCAAGATCAAGGATAAACATCACCTCAGGGTAAAGGGTTGGAAAAAGATGTTCCAAGCAAATGGGCCTTAAAGAAGCTGGTATTTTTTCTAAAAGAAAAAATAGATTCGAAACTAAAACTAGTCAGAAAAGATACTTCATATTCATCAAAGAAAAAAATCCAACAAAAAGACATTGCAATTCTTAACAACTATGTCCCAAACACATTATTGTAGGTAGAACTTGAAGAAGACATCAGAAGAATGGAAAGATCTCTCATTCTCATTAATCTGTATGATTAACACAGTAAGTATGGTAATACTGTTGAAAGTAATCTATAGATTCAATGCAATTTCCATCAAAATTACAACAAAATTCTTCACAGACCTTGAAAGGACAATTCTCAGCTTCATATGGAACACAAAGAATTTAGGATATCTAAAACAATACTGAAATCAAAGAATTTCTGGAGGCATCACAATCTCTGATTTCACATTGTACTGTAAAGCTATAGTAATAAAAAGCAAGGTGTTGGCATAGATATGTTGATCAATGAAGTAGAATTGAAGACCCAGACATAAATCCACACACCTATGGCCTCTTGACATTTGATAAGGAGGTCATAAATACATACTGGACAAAAGACAGCATCTTTAACAAATGTTGTTGGTTAAACTGGATATCTAAATGTAGAAGAATACAAATAGAAACATATTTATACTCTGTACAAAACTCAATTTAAAATGGATCAAAAACATCAACATAAAAACAGATACAATAAACATGTTAGAAGAGAAAATGAGGAATAGCCTTGTACTCATTGGAATAGAAACACCATTAGCACAGGAACTAAGATCAACAATTTATAAAGGAGACCTCATGAAACTTAGAAGCTTCTGCATGGCAAAGGGCACCATTGTTTACACAAAGCAGCAGCCTACAGAATGGAAAAAAGATTTTTGCCAACTCCAAATCCAATAGAGGGCTAATATCCAAAAAATATAAAGAAATCATGAAACTAGATAGCAAGAAAAGATATAACTCAATTAAAAATACACACAGATCTAAACAGAATTCTCAGGAGAAGAAACTCAAATGACTGAGAAATACTTAAAGAAATGTTCTACATCCTAAAGCATCAGTGGAATGCAAATTAAACATACTTTGAGAATTCATTTTGCATCTGTCAGAATGGCTAAGGTCAACAAAACAAGTGATAGCTCATGGTGATAAGGATGTGGAGGGAGAAGAACACTCAGACATTGCTTCTGGGAGTGCAGATGCATAGAGCCACTATGAAAATCTGTGTGGTGGTTCTTCAGGAAGATGGGAGTCACTCTATCTCAAGATCCAGCTATACCACACTTGGCCATATTTCCAAAGGATGTTGCATCCTACCTGAAAGACACTTGCTCAATCATGTTCATTGCTGCTCTGTTCATAATAGCCAGGTGTTGGAAATAATGTAGATACCCTTCAACAGAAGAATGGATAAAGAAAATTTGTATAGTTACACAGTAGTGTTATTCAGCTATCAAAAAGTGACAACATGCAATTTGTAGGCAAATGGATAGCACTCGAAAAGGCCCATCCTGAGTCAGGTACCCCAGGTTCAGAAAGACAAAGATGCTATGTATTTGCTTATATTAGCTATTAAGTCATTGATAATGAAGATACAATCCATAGAACCACAGAGAGCAGGAATGGAGTAAGTGACTAGAGGGAACAGATAGAACTTGTTAGAAAAGGGAAATAAAACAGATAATTATGGATAGATGGGGATGGGACTGGAACAGAAGGATCAAGTGGAAAGGGGAGAAGAGTGGATAAGGCAGGGAATATAAGGAGAGATAGATAATATTAAAGGCCATTTTAGGGTTATGAAAACCTGATACAGTAGAAACTTTCTAAAATTTATTCACTTATGAAGGTGATTTAAATTAAACCCTCAAATAATGGGGGCGAAAGACCCCAGCTTCATATCTCTTGTCACCAAATGAAGCTTCCAGTACTGGGCTTGGGTTTCATCTAATTGAGGGACAAAGAGGACCTATGTGAATACCAAAACAGCCCAGGATGTTGCCAAGACTATAGGCTGCTCTCAACAAAATGAAAGCAAGGTCCCATTGCTGAAAACACCACTTTTTCAGCTAACTGAACATAGAGATATCAAGCTGGTGCCTACATTGAACCTTTACCCCTATGTTCCAGAAT
>NW_026595917.1:0-3023 GCF_907164565.1 Psammomys obesus
TGGTATAGCTAGCTCAGCTCTGTTATGTTCTCTACAGGTGGACACTGACTGGTAAGATCAAAACCCCGGCTTGTATGTTCCCGGTTGTCCTAAAATATGATTGTTTCTGGGTCTCTTCCTTATATGGGAAGGGTTAAACGTGTGAGGCTTATAAAAGTTCAAACAGGTCGTTCTGAAATTCTGTTTAAGTGACCCCAATAGTCACGGAAACTTGAGTCCTTCGGTGACCTTTCTCAGTGTGAAGGGTACAATTAAGCAGGTTATCACGGTGTGTGCCCGTGCCATCATACTTTCTTCACGGCAGCTCCAGAGGCAAACGGATGAGTCTTGGCATTCGTTCGAGAGTTAGAGCAATTGATAAGATCGTGAAGCCGGTTCCTGGAGCTCCAGATTCTAACATCTTCTTGTCCGAACACAGGATTCAAAACTGATCGCACAAATGGAGCTACAGTGCTTCTGAAAGAATCAAATCGTGCAGAAAGGTTGGACAAAAGCTTTCCAGGAGAAAGGGGACGCAAAAGCGAGGATGCCTGCTCCTCGGGCACCCACAGAGTGAGCTTGATTCGGTTAATTCATGTTGCGTCCTTCTTCTCTCAGTACATAACCGAAGGGATTAACGGTTAGACAGCAACCAGAGCAGCTGCAGCCCAAGCTTGGGAAAGCGGCCTAGCTCCTAATCCGGCACCCTGACTGCCCTCTTTCCTTGCTTCTGTCTCTGCCCTCCAGCATCCAGGAAGAAGATACTGGAAATAAAGAAGTGCAGTCACTTGACCACTCACACACATGTGTATGAGTGTGCACAGAGACATACCTCAAAGAGCAAAACGAGAACATTGGGGTGAGCTAAGATGTCCCGCTTTGTCTCTGAAAACCCGTGCTCAGCTCTTCTGCAGAGCAGCTCCTACACTGTATCCGAAAGCTGAAAAATAGCCCTCGTCAGAACAAAGTCTTTGTTTTTTAAGAAAGTTGAAAGTAGGTCCATGACTGAAACCAACAAACAGACAAACAAACAAACAGCAAAGCAAACCAAAACAAAAAAAACAAATTGAAAGTTCACAAAATCTGAAACGGCTAAGATTCCTCTCTAACGCTCAGCTTCAGATGTAGACCCTGAAGTAGCTGATGTAGTAGCAGTAATGAAGTAGATATGTAGGTTATAGAAGGTGTTCAGGTTGCAGGTTAGTCACAGAGGCATTCAACAGAAAGGTGAGCAGTCCCCGGAGGATTCGGAAGCCAGAAGGAGACGTCAGGCTGTGACAAAGTGCTTCAATGTCTACTGAATATACTTAAATTCATAACTTTTTCCCATTTGTGTGTGTGTCCGGTGCAAGTGGAATATGCACGCTTGCGTGTATCCAGACACATGTGTGCATGTAGCTCTATGCAAAAGCTCAAGGTTGATGTCAAATGTCTTCCCGAATCACTCTCCACTTTAAATATCAAGGCAACGTCTCTTGTCAAACCCAGGGAGTTCCTCTTCCTCCAGTCTAGCTAGCCAGTTTCCTTGGGGACTCAGTGTCTCATCCTCCATGCACTGGGATTACAAGCAGGCTGCCATGCCCATGTGGCTTTTGCAATATGAATTCTGAGACTCTAAACTGAGTACTTACACAGGAGCGGCAAGTACTTTAGAATATACTGAAACATCCCTGCAGTCTTGTAACATCTATTTCAAAAACTAGCATTATTTGAATGCTGGGATCTATATCATAAGATGGAATTCAGTTATGAAAACTTAAACAATATAGAAATATAATTTAATGTTGTTATTATTATTAATATTAATGTAATAGTATTCCTCTTAAGTGAAGGCTTTGACTCTGGCCAGGGAAGGAGGTAGGCTAACTGCAGACCTTCACCTCTTCTTAGATTTCTCCAAGTCTAACCCCCCACACCCTACCCCCCAATCTCCTGTCTATAGCTGACCTGCTGTGGCCTCGCCTCACTTTCTGCTGCCATTCCAGAAGATTAACTAAACAGATCCTGAAAGGACTCAGATCTCCTTTCCTCCCTCTTGAGAAGCCACTCTACTGGCCCACTCCTATTCCTAAGTCTCAGGACCCAATATACACAAACATATTTTACCTTAAACCCCCAGCAGTCACACATGTTAGGACCACAGAAGATTTTTCCTACCAGGCAACACACAGCCACCACACTCTCCTAAGCAAACACTCCATGAAGCATCAGCACTCCACAGTAGTGACAATGTTTGCTACCATTCCTCTCAGGAATTCATGGGGAAGATTCCATAACTGTTAAATCACAAATGGCAAGTGTACACGATTGCCCAGGAAGGGAAAGTACAACTCTAAGAACAAGGTTTTCTTCTTTTTGCCACCATGTAGGAGGCAAGATAACTTTATAAACTTATTACTCAGTGCTTGAATAAAACACTGAATAAACACAAAACAAAACAAAACAAAACAAAAAAAACAGGGAGGAAACAAAAACAAAGGAACATAGCACCCACCCAACAAAGACGAGACCAGATATCAGCACCAAGAATTATAATCTTTCCAGTCTCAGATGCCTTGATGTGTAGGCAACACACAATGAATATCAGCCAGGAAAACATGTCTCCACTAGTGCCACAGAAAGCCCTGACTGAATATTCCAACATAGCTAAAGCACAAGAAAAAGACCTTGGAACAGCCTTAATAATAGAGAGGTCTTAAAGAAGAAAGAAATAAATCCATTAAAGAAATCAATGAAAACACAATCAAACAGTGGAAGGAAATGAATAAAACAGTTCCAGACCGGAAAGTAGAAATAGAATCAATAAAGAAAACTCAAACTGAGGGAAATCTGGAAATGGAAAGTTTAGGAACTTGAACATGAACCACAGAGAGAAAGCTTCAACAACAGGATACAAGAGGTGGAAGACAGAATTTCAGGCATCAAAGACATAATAGAAGAAATGGATACCTCACTCAAAGAAAATAATCTTAGACCAGTAAAGTCAAAAATAGGAAAACACACACACACACACACACACACACACACACACACACACACACACA
>NW_026595918.1:0-2699 GCF_907164565.1 Psammomys obesus
AGGAGGAGGAGGAGGAGGAGGAGGAGGAGGAGGAGGAGGAGGAGGAGGAGGAAAAAGAGAAAGAAAGCAAGAAAGGAAGAAAGCAAGAAAGCAAAAAGAAAGAAAGAAAGCAAGAAGGAAAGCAAGCAAGCAAGAAAGAAAGAAAGAAAGAAAGGATACCTGGAAGGAGCCACAAAGTATTTTGGTTGTTTATGACATCAACTACTGCCTGTACCATCTGCTTGTAGTATTAAATAATATAGTATAAAGTCAAAAATAAAAAACCCCGAAACATAGGAGAATGGAATGTGCCAGAAGCCATATTTCAGTACATAGCACCAATCCCTGCCTGTTACATGTGTCTGTAATATGAGTTGTAATTGCATGTGACAACAGCCCTCACTGGGCTTTCTCACTTGCTGAAGTCTAGTCAAGTGTTGACTTCAACACCCCTCCTTCACTCCTAACAAAGAGAAAATAACACCACAAACTTGGCATGAATGCTAAGCACTTACCAGGGCTTATCTTGGACCTTTATCCTGGAGAGACTATAAAAGTGGTTCAAATAAGGAAATAGCCACAGCTGCCTGGGGCTTAGCATTTCTTGGAAAGCCTTTCTCTACTTGTGCCCTTTTTGGATCTAGCCATGGGTTATTGGAACTGCATAGTAATTGCAACAGAAGTTCATTCTTGCAGATAGAAGATCTTTGCTCTGTCATATCTGTCTCTGAGGAGAAGCAGATTAAACATTCAAATAGCAGCAATACTCATAAAGGCATGACTTGAGTATGTAGGAATTACTAAGATGGCTGGGTGCTCCAGACTGTACCCCTGTAGACCTACTGAAAAGAGAAGGGGGTGTGTAGAAAGGACTGCTAGGCAGTGGTTGTGACCTAGAGTTGAAGCTGCCAGCAGAGAGGAAATGCAAACATTAGACACAGGAACTCACTCTCCCTTTTCTTGGCCTTTTTTCAGGGATCACCATTGAGTGTCTCCACTTGGCAGCTAGAGCAGGAGAGGCTGTTGAGGCCCAGTGATGGGCCTCATGGCCTGGGGCAGAGTGGAAAAGCAAGCAAAGAATGGATCTCCACAGCAAGTGGAGATCTCCCAGCCCATCTCTCCTGCTTTTTTTTCCCCTTTCACTCAGATATATCCCTAACAGGAACAAAGAGGGGACCCATTTGAGAACCACTAAAAAGTAAGTCTGATAGAAGAGCAGAACCAGGAAGCTTCAGGAACCAAACTACTCAGTGATCTTAAACAGGCAATGACCTCAGACCATTCAACTCTGACTTTGTTCTTGGATCATTCTAATAAAGATACAAAGCCTCAAAATTGCACCCAACTGAAACAACATTGACTCAATCTGTGATTCATATGCGCCTTAATCTGTTTTTGTTACCCTAACAGACACTTGAGATAAGCATCTTGTAGAAAAGGTTTATTTTGGCTCAGTGTAGGTTTTGGTTCATGATGGATTCACCCCTTTGCTTTAGATGATGCAGACACCATGGCTGGAGTGTGGAGCTGAAGAAAAGCACTCACCTCACATCTAGGTCGGAATTAGGGCTCAACTCCGCACTTCCAGCCTGACTCCAAAGACTTAGACATCCAGTGAGGCTCTGAGATCTCCTAATAGCATCAACTTGAGGTTCAACATGTGGGCCTTTGGGTGACAGCTATGTTCAGAACTAGATTAACATGCATTTCCCCCAACGGAGGAGATGTTTCACTAACGGTACAGTTTAATTAGAGGAATCAACCATTGTTTGGTTAACACAGATGGATCCCAAAGTAGGCTTTACTTCTCTTCCAAATCTATCTCAACAGAAATACTTATGGACTGAGATCTGCCTCAGACTGAGAGAAGAAATGAAGATTTACAACAGAGAATCATGATAGATAACCATTATCTCGTAGTTTTCAGCATCAGTGACATTTCCCTTCAGTGCTCAGTGCTTGTGGAAAGTAAATTGCTACCAAAGAAGTTTCAAAAAAAAAACCTGCTGGGGTTATATCTCAGTGAGAGGGTACTTGTCTAGCATAGGCATGCTGGCAGTATAGTTCAGTGATAGAGTACTTACCTAGCACAGGTAGGCTGGGGTCATAGCTTAGTGACAGTGTACTTATCTAGCATAGGTTCACTGGGGGCATAGCTCAGGGATAGAGTACTGACATAACATACATGAAGCCCTAGATTCAGTCTGCAGCGTCACCCAAATCATAAGAAAAACTGGTTGAAGTGGTGGAGTGATGTTACCAGTGAATTTTAAAAATGGGACCATTCATCATCTCTATTAGTGGTTTCTCACTACCCTGCCAGAACTATCCAAGGTTGGGTCAAAGATTTTTGTTCTGGCTCATAGAGAAGGGTCTACACTGATAATGGAGCTGGGAGGTCAGTGGCTACACTGGTGATGGCCTTGTTGGTAAAGTCTCAGTTAGTGAAGTTAGCTTTTGGATAGGCTTGGGAAGCAAGGGAAACCTGAGCTGGTTGCCACCGTAGGCAGCACTAACTCGTTACAGACAGACACGGCAGACAGGGAGTCAAGGGTGGAGAGTTTGTGGTCCATTCTGCACTGAAGGACACACATTGTGCATATCATGACATTTGTATTTTATGTTCTGAAGCTTCTCAATTTATTACTCATTTCTTTTAAAAGAAATCTCATCAATTTTTTATTTATCTTACTACATACCCTGTGTCTGGTAGATTCTGC
>NW_026595919.1:0-2695 GCF_907164565.1 Psammomys obesus
AGGAGGAGGAGGAGGAGGAGGAGGAGGAGGAGGAGGAGGAGGAGGAGGAGGAAAAAGAGAAAGAAAGCAAGAAAGGAAGAAAGCAAGAAAGCAAAAAGAAAGAAAGAAAGCAAGAAGGAAAGCAAGCAAGCAAGAAAGAAAGAAAGAAAGAAAGGATACCTGGAAGGAGCCACAAAGTATTTTGGTTGTTTATGACATCAACTACTGCCTGTACCATCTGCTTGTAGTATTAAATAATATAGTATAAAGTCAAAAATAAAAAACCCCGAAACATAGGAGAATGGAATGTGCCAGAAGCCATATTTCAGTACATAGCACCAATCCCTGCCTGTTACATGTGTCTGTAATATGAGTTGTAATTGCATGTGACAACAGCCCTCACTGGGCTTTCTCACTTGCTGAAGTCTAGTCAAGTGTTGACTTCAACACCCCTCCTTCACTCCTAACAAAGAGAAAATAACACCACAAACTTGGCATGAATGCTAAGCACTTACCAGGGCTTATCTTGGACCTTTATCCTGGAGAGACTATAAAAGTGGTTCAAATAAGGAAATAGCCACAGCTGCCTGGGGCTTAGCATTTCTTGGAAAGCCTTTCTCTACTTGTGCCCTTTTTGGATCTAGCCATGGGTTATTGGAACTGCATAGTAATTGCAACAGAAGTTCATTCTTGCAGATAGAAGATCTTTGCTCTGTCATATCTGTCTCTGAGGAGAAGCAGATTAAACATTCAAATAGCAGCAATACTCATAAAGGCATGACTTGAGTATGTAGGAATTACTAAGATGGCTGGGTGCTCCAGACTGTACCCCTGTAGACCTACTGAAAAGAGAAGGGGGTGTGTAGAAAGGACTGCTAGGCAGTGGTTGTGACCTAGAGTTGAAGCTGCCAGCAGAGAGGAAATGCAAACATTAGACACAGGAACTCACTCTCCCTTTTCTTGGCCTTTTTTCAGGGATCACCATTGAGTGTCTCCACTTGGCAGCTAGAGCAGGAGAGGCTGTTGAGGCCCAGTGATGGGCCTCATGGCCTGGGGCAGAGTGGAAAAGCAAGCAAAGAATGGATCTCCACAGCAAGTGGAGATCTCCCAGCCCACCTCTCCTGCTTTTTTTTCCCCTTTCACTCAGATATATCCCTAACAGGAACAAAGAGGGGACCCATTTGAGAACCACTAAAAAGTAAGTCTGATAGAAGAGCAGAACCAGGAAGCTTCAGGAACCAAACTACTCAGTGATCTTAAACAGGCAATGACCCCAGACCATTCAACTCTGACTTTGTTCTTGGATCATTCTAATAAAGATACAAAGCCTCAAAATTGCACCCAACTGAAACAACATTGACTCAATCTGTGATTCATATGCGCCTTAATCTGTTTTTGTTACCCTAACAGACACTTGAGATAAGCATCTTGTAGAAAAGGTTTATTTTGGCTCAGTGTAGATTTTGGTTCATGATGGATTCACCCCTTTGCTTTAGATGATGCAGACACCATGGCTGGAGTGTGGAGCTGAAGAAAAGCACTCACCTCACATCTAGGTCGGAATTAGGGCTCAACTCCGCACTTCCAGCCTGACTCCAAAGACTCAGACATCCAGTGAGGCTCTGAGATCTCCTAATAGCATCAACTTGAGGTTCAACATGTGGGCCTTTGGGTGACAGCTATGTTCTGAACTAGATTAACATGCATTTCCCCCAACGGAGGAGATGTTTCACTAACGGTACAGTTTAATTAGAGGAATCAACCATTGTTTGGTTAACACAGATGGATCCCAAAGTAGGCTTTACTTCTCTTCCAAATCTATCTCAACAGAAATACTTATGGACTGAGATCTGCCTCAGACTGAGAGAAGAAATGAAGATTTACAACAGAGAATCATGATAGATAACCATTATCTCGTAGTTTTCAGCATCAGTGACATTTCCCTTCAGTGCTCAGTGCTTGTGGAAAGTAAATTGCTACCAAAGAAGTTTCAAAAAAAACCTGCTGGGGTTATATCTCAGTGAGAGGGTACTTGTCTAGCATAGGCATGCTGGCAGTATAGCTCAGTGATAGAGTACTTACCTAGCACAGGTAGGCTGGGGTCATAGCTTAGTGACAGTGTACTTATCTAGCATAGGTTCACTGGGGGCATAGCTCAGGGATAGAGTACTGACATAACATACATGAAGCCCTAGATTCAGTCTGCAGCGTCACCCAAATCATAAGAAAAACTGGTTGAAGTGGTGCAGTGATGTTACCAGTGAATTTTAAAAATGGGACCATTCATCATCTCTATTAGTGGTTTCTCACTACCCTGCCAGAACTATCCAAGGTTGGGTCAAAGATTTTTGTTCTGGCTCATAGAGAAGGGTCTACACTGATAATGGAGCTGGGAGGTCAGTGGCTACACTGGTGATGGCCTTGTTGGTAAAGTCTCAGTTAGTGAAGTTAGCTTTTGGATAGGCTTGGGAAGCAAGGGAAACCTGAGCTGGTTGCCACCGTAGGCAGCACTAACTCGTTACAGACAGACACGGCAGACAGGGAGTCAAGGGTGGAGAGTTTGTGGTCCATTCTGCACTGAAGGACACACATTGTGCATATCATGACATTTGTATTTATGTTCTGAAGCTTCTCAATTTATTACTCATTTCTTTTAAAAGAAATCTCATAATTTTTTATTTATCTTACTACATACCCTGTGTCTGGTAGATTCTGC
>NW_026595920.1:0-3506 GCF_907164565.1 Psammomys obesus
GAGGTGGAAGTCCTTTTGGGAAGATTGAGGGTACAAGCAGGGAAAAAACTGCTGGCAGGCCTAGAAAAGGGGTTGGGCCAGAACCAAAGGGCCGCAGGAGCCTGAGGCTGGAGGTCAGCTAGCCCCATCAGCCTTCCCCAAGACTGAAGACACCTGGCTCTCCAATGCAGGAAAGAGCTGAGGGAGCTGTTTTCCACACAGCAAAGCCAGAGAGGTAGGGAGGGCGCTCATCTTGAGCCCAGGTTACACCCAGGGGCCCACGTGGCCGGGCCCACGAGGCCGGGCCCACGAGGCTGCCACCCACGCACGGTCCAGGCACGGGAGGCCCCCGCCTCTAGCCCACGGAGGTGTCCCCCAGGCGACCTTTCCCGAAAACCCTCCCCTCCCCGTGGCCCGAGACAAGATGGTGGGCCGCGCGCCACCGCGCCGCCAGGTCCCTAACTCTCAGCGGGCGGGCGGGCGGGCTGGTGGGCGGGCTGGCGGCAGGCCCCGGAGGCCCCAGGCGAGAGTCCCGGCCTCTGCCCTCGCCTTGCGGCGGGGAGCGGCGGGGAGGCTTACCCACAACGCTGCAGGACGTCTGGAGCTTGCAGGAGCAGGAGGAGGTGCTGGAGGAGGAAGAGAAGGAGCAGGTGGAGGCAGAGGCGGAGGAGGAGCAGCAGAAAGGGAGGAGCACGGGAACCCCGGGGTAGCGTCACTCAGGGGGCGGAGGCTGGAACCAATGGGCACAGCCCCCGAGACTCCCAGGGCCAAATGAGCTCCTCTGAGAGCATCCAGAAGAGAATGACGCGCGCTGCCCGGGGGGGGGGGGTAAACCGCGCCTACAAACGTGCACACCCAGAGCCTTTCCTACTGGCCACCAAGCCACTGATGGGTGCTAGCCTGTGCACCACCGCAAGCAGCCTGGCTGGAAGGGCTGAAAGGCCCTGGCCCTGGACTGGAAGAGGGCCCTTGGGAAAGAGGAAAGGTGCAGTGGGGACACTCACATGACACCATCAGCCACCCTGCTCTCCCACTCTGCTTGGCAATCCTGTCTGAGCACAAGCAGATGGAAATTCTGTTTAGCTCGGTACCCCAATTTTTTAAATGGATTACTCGATTTGCTGCTCTTGAACTTCTTGAGTTCTTTATATAGTCTGGATATTAGCCCTCTCTCGGATGTAGGGTTGGTGAAGATGCCTTCCAAGTCTGTAGGCTGTCCTTCTGTTCTGACCACAGTGTCCTTCGCTTTACAGAAGCTTGTCAGTTTCATGAGGTCCCACTTATTGATTGTTGAGCTTAGAGCCTGTGCTGTTGCTGTGCTGTTCAGGAAGTTGTCTCCTGTGCCAGCGAGTTCTAGGCTCTCCCCCACTTTTGCTCCTAAACGATTTAGTGTGTCTGGTTTTATGTTGGGCTCTTTGACCCATCTGGGCTTTAGTTCTGTGCAGGGTGATAAATGTGGATCTGTGTGCCTTTTTCTACAAGTAGACATTCAGGTAGACCAGCACCATTGGTTTAAGATGCTGACTCCCCCCACCCCCCCCGCCCCCATAGTTTGATTTTTGGCTTCTTTGCCAAAAATCAATTTTCGGGAGGTACTTGGGTTTATCTCTGGGTCTTCTATTCGATCCCGAAAGTGGGGTACAGAGCTAAACAGACAATTCTCTTCTCTGTAGAGGAAGACAGAATGGCAGAGGAACACTTCAAGAAATGCTCAATGTCCTTAGTCATCAGGGAAATGCAAATCCAAACGACACTGAGATTTTACCTTCCACCCATCAGAATGGTTAAGATCAAAGACGCAAGGCACAACACATGCTGGAGAGCATGTGGAGAAAGGGGAACCCTCCTCCACTGCTGCTGGGAATGTAAACTTGTACAACCACTTTGGAAATCACTGGGGCACTTTCTCAGACAATCCGGAATAGCGCTTCCTCAAGATCCAAAGAGACCACTCCTAGGCATACACCCAAAATATGCTCAAGCACACAACAGGGACATTTGCTCAGCCATGGTCCCAGCAGCTTCATTCATAAGAGCCAGAACCGGGAAACAACCCAGAGGTCCCTGGACGGAGTGATGGATGCAGAAATTGTGGTACATTTACAGGGTGCAATGTTACTCAGCAGTTAAAAACAAGGAAAACGTGACATTTGCAAGCAAATGGTGGGATCTAGAAAGGATCATCATCCTGAGTGAGGTGTCCCAGAAGCAGAAAGACACACACGGTATATTCTCACTTATAAGGGGGTATTAGGCACATGATATAGGATAACACACTAACATCTGCACACCTCAAGAAGCTAAGCAAGAAGCAGGGCCCTGGGTAAGATGGTCAGTCCTCACTCAGAAAGACAAGCGGGATGAACACGGGAAGAAGGAGAACAGGAAACGGGACGGGAGCCTACCCCAGAGGGCCGCTGAAAGACTCTACCCAGCAGTGTATCCAAACAGATGCTGAGACTGATAAGCAGACTTTGGGCAGAGTGCAGGGAACCTTGGGAAAGAAGGGGAAGACAGTGAGACCTGGAGAGGACAGGAGCTCCACAAGGAGAGCAACAGAAGGGCACAGGGGGCTTTTCTGAGGCTGATACTCCAACCAAGGAACATTCATGGAGATAATCTAGAAGCCCTGCTCAGAAGTGGCCCATGGCAGCTCAGTATCCAAGTGAGGGCCCTAGTAAGGAGAACAGGCACTAGGTCTGACATGATTTTAGTGGCTGGCTCTTTCACCACCTCCCCCCTGACTGCAGAGCAGCCTTCCCAGGCCACAGAGGTTGACCAGGCAGCCAGTCCTGATGAGACCTGATAAGCTAGGGTCAGATGGAAGGGGAGGTGGATCTCCATTATCAGTGGACTTGGAGAGGGGTAGGGGAGAAGAGGAAGAGGGAGCGAATGAGGGAGGGGGCTACAGCTGGGATACAAACTGAATAATCTGTAGTTAATATAAAATAATAAAGATAAAAATTAATCAATACACAGCTATGAAAATTCAGGTTATGGCAGTATATTTTAGTAAATTTTTATATCAAATTAAGTGATATCTTTGTGGCTTACTCTTTATAGTTCAGAAATAAATCCTGCTGTTACTATAAAACCATATAAATAATCTTTCTTTATATATATTTTTATCCTTTTTAAGTTAAATGCAGCAGAAATTTACCCATAGTACATCACAGAATAATTCACTACAAAATACTAATTACTTTCTACTTTCTACTTTCTAGAGGGAAAATAAATAATAACACATAATCCTTGTCTTCAGAAGTTTGCAATTTACATTGCTTATAGGCATTTAAGATTTTATTTTTGTAGCGTTGGTGATCAAATTTAAGGTTTATCATGTACTATCATTTTGCTTTTCCATAAGCATCAACTTCCAGTCCTTTTTGGACCTTTTTTTAAATAGGTGCTACCTTAAAAATGTATAAAAATTTGAATACCTTCATTAAGAAGAGTTTGAACTTAAAATAATCCTGAATTCATATATATATATATATATATATATATATATATATATATATATATAT
>NW_026595921.1:0-1610 GCF_907164565.1 Psammomys obesus
ATATATATATATATATATATATATATATATATATATATATATATATGCGCATCTATATGCCAAATATTTTACAATTTGTCCATAAACAATTTTTGTACATTTCATTGACCTGCTTTCTCTTATCTTTATTTTCTTTGAGACATGGCTTCTCTGTGTAGCCTCTGTTGTCCTGGACTTGCTTTTTAGTGTAGGCTGGCCTTGAACTCACACAGATCTGACTGTTTCTGACACCCTGAGTGCTGGGATTATAGGTGTCCACCACTCTGTCTTTTAATATGTGAGTATTGTTATTACTTATGTGTTATACAAATAGTTGATGATTAATTAGCAGAGTAACTGTATTATGTAATTATGCTGCCAGTCTCCTTCTGACAATTGCCTATGTATATCACTGTGACAAGTACATTGGAATCTTCCCCTGCCCTGCAAAGTAGAGCTTGGCAATAAGGCCCAGACATTTTTAGTTAATGACTTTGGATAATGTTTTGTTGTTGTTGTTGTTAATGGCTTTAGATAATCTTTTTTTTTTTCAATTGAAGGAGTGCCTTTATGAAAGACCTTAATAAAGAGGACATTCTATCTGTAAGTCTGGATAGCAGCTCTCCAACTCTAAAGTAGCTAGCTATTCCCAACTTTTATCTAAGGGAATAAGATTTGGGGGCTGGCAGGAGATTGGCAAGTTTGAAAGCAGCCTGTGTTACATAGTTCCAGGCTTGTGTAGGTAAGCAAATCAGTCTGAGAGAGAGAGAGAGAGAGAGAGAGAGAGAGAGAGAGAGATAAACTATTCTATAATGTTGACATCTTAACACCAAGGAGAGAATTGGAGCTGGACTGACCAGAGTCTAATGACCAGCAAGTAGTGGGGCTGAGATTCCTGACAGGTCTGCCAAACCTCAGATTCTATGCTTTAACTATGCGTGTTGGCCTTTCTAAATTGTAAGATGCTGACCAGACATAGAATGAAAACTCTGTGACATTGTTCTATGGCTCTGCCAACCTTTGTGCAGCCTCCTGAAGGATTCCGGTCTTAAAAAAAAAAAGAAACCTTTCAGCTTTCATGGATAATCATTACATTTTGAGCCATGACCTTTCTCTTTTCTGTGATATAAAGTTATAAAGTTCTCACAAAACAACTTACTGTGAGGCAGAGGCAGCCTGATCTTTATGGGTTTTTCAGCCACTCTGGTCTATACAGTGAGTTCTGAACTATTTTGGACCATACAATGAGACTCTCTCTCAGAAGAAAACAAAATAACAACCAAAAGAGCAACTTAACAAAAGCTGTGTTTGTTTTGACTCATGGTTCTTGGGAACAGTCCATCATGATGGGAAACTCATGAGCCATGGCCAGAGTACTAGGATCTGGCCACAGGAGGCATGGAGTGATAAATGCTGCTCTGCTTGCTTTATCTTTTCTCTTTTGTCCACAACCCCAGCCCATGGAATGCTACCACCCATGGCTAAGGTGGTTCTTGTCACCTCAACCAATCTCATCTAGGTAATCCCTCCCAGGCATACCCAGAAGCTAAATTCTCCCTTAAAGGCATACCTAGAGGCTCTTCTCCTAGATGATTCTAGAGCAAGGGTTCAGTTATCAACCCGGGGTTGGA
>NW_026595922.1:0-22625 GCF_907164565.1 Psammomys obesus
GATTCCTACATTTTATATTTTATATTATATATATAATATATATATATCACTGCTAAAGCATTTAAACATCATGGTAATTTAATAAAGAATTCACCTTAATTTGTATTTTGTTCTTTAATTATAAAATGTATAAATAATTTAAAAAATTATCTTTACTTGTTAATATTAAAAAAACCCCTTCCATTTGTGGGACAGATAGGTAACTCCACTACAGTTGAGTAATGGGCTATTGAACCCTGATCCTCCATGAGGAAGAAGCAGACCTGCCTACTGAGTGCTGTAGGGGAGCTCAGGCACACCCTGAGATCTTGAGCTGGATAGCCTAGAGTCCCTTCCCACAGAGGGGAGCAGCAGGTGGCTGAGCAGCCAAGGTGGGAAGGCTGGGCGGTCCCGAGGCTGGATGTGCAGACAGGCATAGGCTATCGGAGGACAGGCACAAGCGCTGCTGAAATGCGAATCTCCGCAGATCTGGAGAAGGCGCGGTCCTGGACTGCAAGCCGGGGTCAGAGACTAAAGGTCTGCATTCCTTACGCACACTCTAACCCTAAGGGAGACACCCTAACCCTAAGGGAGGGTCTTCAGTCACTCAAGACGATCTGGCCAATCAGAGCCTCCGACCTGACCTGCCAGTCAAGAAAGGGGGCGTGTCCTTCCGGGTGCCTTTCTGCGGGTTCGGCTCCCGCTGCTGAGCAGGCTCGCGTGGTTCCGGCTGAAGTGCTCTGACCTCCACCACAGCTGTTTGGGTGCTGCAAGGGGAACTGAGGCAAGCTCCGAAGTTGCAACATGGTGAGTGCAGGGAGGAGAAGGCGGCTGAGCGGCTGGAGCTGGTGTGCAGGGTCTCTCCCGGAGATTGGCTGGTCAGCAGCGGCCACTGGGGAGGGACCTTGTGGTCCTGGGCTCTCTCTGGACCCAGCGCTGGCATCTGAGTCACTTCACTGAGGGGGGCGCATCCAGGCAGAGCGTTGGCAGCAGGGGTTTGTGTGCAGAATCATCCTTGTGGCAGGATGCCAAACTCAGAGTACTTCAGTTTCTCTTCGGTGTTCCAGTTTCTCTCGTCACTTCTACAAGTTCTGCTCTTAGCATTTAAACTTTAGGTCTGAGATCCATTCGGAGGTAGTTTTGTGGGGTTTGTAAATGGCATCTTGTGTATTGGGTAGCACTCCAATATTAAGCTGTGATGAGGAAGAGTAGAATTGATGATGTGAAGGATTTCCAGTGCTTGGGAAATAGTAGGTGACACTAAATAGAATTTAGCCAAGGGAGGACTGACTCTAAATCACCCCACAGGTAAGTAGTATGCTAACCAGGCCTGTTAGAGATTAGCATGATAACATACACATGTTGACTGTGCTTATCCAGAAATTTGGCTTCAACCCTAGCAAAGGAGAGAAACAACTCTGATTTATAACCAGCTACCAGGCTGATCCTCATATCAAAAAACAGGCCTCTACCAAGTTGCTCAAGGTGATCTTACAGGGTCACAACCAACATTATAGCCTGTGGTGACTTAAAGGTGTTAAAGTAACTTTTATTCCCTTGATGTAATTGTCCTCCAGGAGCTTAGTACCTTCATCTGCTAGCCTAGGCCTAGTCCTGGAAGCTTCTAACCTCCATAGAATGTAATCTAGGCCTAGAATGTTTTCATCCTCTGAGACTTAGTGCTGAGTAAGCTCACCCTTTCTAGTTCTTTCAGAACTCTTGCTGGCCTGTTCAACTCAGCTGTTCTGGCTCAGAGCCCCTCCAAGGTGACTAAATCAATTGGCTTTTCCTAGTTTATGACTGAATTGCTCTGCTTGGCCTCATACTGACTTTGGCAATATGTTATAATCTTCTGGATGGTTCTCATTCTCTGGCTTTGTCTGTCTTCACCTGTGCCTAGTTTCTCTCTTCAGCTTGTGTCTGTAAAAGTCTCCCAGTAAAACTTTTTCTGAATTCTGCAAACTCAACCTGACTGCATTGCCTCTCAATTCACTGACTCAGCTGAACAGCCTGAGCACAAATGGCTCGAACTCAAACATCTACATCTCTCTGTTTCCTGAGGGCTAGGATTAAAGGTTTGTACCACCACACCCAGACCTAAGCTTTTCTTTTCTTGAAGCTTGCTCCATACCTGCCTGGGTTTGACCACAAAGATCTGCTTATCTCTTTCTCCTGGGATTAAAGGTGTTTCTGTATTCCAACCAGATCATATAGATCTAGAAAGTTTTTGGATGTGATTTCTTGCCAGAACAGCCATGTTCTGAATTAACATTAATTTACCTAAAGGTCCAGTTTTCTTTTTGAGAAAAGAATAGTTTTTCCACTGGGGTAAGTCTATACTGGTTGACAACTCTTTGAAAAGAAAAATTAAAACAAAACTTGTGCTCATGGCTGACCTGAGTAATGAAGGCATTCCATGAAACCTTAATATATGGGGAATTGCATAGTTCTTTCTCAAAACCATTAACATTCTTGGCATAGCCAGTAACAGACTGGGACCTAGGCCTTGAGAGCTTTCACTAAGTTCTCCATGTATTGAGAATAAAAGGGAGTTTCTTCTGAAAAGCCAGGATCATATTTGGGAGTGTAATAATGTCCATTTTAGTTACAGTGAAGGGATTTGCATATGGAACTTGGTTTCTGCCATCTGTTCAAAACAGGAAGAACAATTTATTATGTACAATTGCTGGGTGAAACAGAGAAGGAAATAGCTAGGTCAGAAAATAAAGTTTAAGGCAATCAGCTGCAGGGGTTACCCTATGAAAAAGGACATGATTCCCACACGGTTGGTGATTTTTAAATTTCTACCACGTATTAACTATTGCATGTGAGTGAAACCAGGTTGGTGAGTGTTCAATTTGGGTAGGTTAGAGGAAGCCAGTGAGTATTGAATTCCCAAGTAGGTCTATCCTATGAATTTATTCATAGTCTTCGTAGACAGGGTTATGGCTGCTCAGAAATTTGAGACTCAGCTACTGGTAGTAGCTTTGTATGTCAGGTTACCAATCTCAGCAGGTAACACTGCAGGTAGAATCAAGGTCAAATAGTATCTGATTAATGCCATTAGCTCTACCAGAGAAGGGTGTGCTTTTGTTCAAAGTCAGGATATGTACATATTTTTTCAATTATATTTATCTTTCTAAAAATGTCAATTGTTGGTATTACTTACTAAGTTTTATTTTCTTTATGCATCACTGCTCTAATCTCTTATTTGTTTCTCTCTTCTCCAACATTTTTTAGTCATTAAGAATTTATTCCTGGGACTGGAGAGATGGCTCATTGGTTAAGAACACTGTCTCCTCTTCTAAAGGACCCAGATTCAATTCCCAACACCGATGTGGCAGATCACAACTGTCTGTAATGCCAATTCCAAGGGATCTGACACATTCACAGTAATGCACAGAAAATAAATTTAAATACATTTTTTTTCAAAAAAGAATTTCATTCCTATTTAAAAAGGGATTTCTCATTAGTTTCTCTTTAGAGCAGTGTCTCCCAAAACTCAGCCTTTCTTCATGCTGTATAGTTAAGACTTGCTTTAAACACCTAATCCTGCCTCTCGGACCCAACTCATTTCAGGCTGGACCTTAACCTGGTCAGTGAAATGGAAAAGAGAACAGTGAATGAGGTTCCTCAATCATTCCTGGCTCTTGTAAGGTGGGCAGTTACAAATAAAGAGGCACCTGCGTATGAATTGTGTTCACTGACCAACTATGAAGCTGGTGTCATCATAGCACAGAAAGGGATGGAGAAAAAGGATGGTGAGAGCATCTGCTTGGATAGAAGTGTCAGTTATTCAATTTTAGATGGTTAGGAAAAGTCCAAACTGGCAATACTTGGAGTTCACAGACCAAGGCAATCAAGATTCTGGAAGAGGAACTAAACTTATTTCTAGAAACCAAATTTCTGTAGTTACATTGGTTCAACAAATACAGAAGATCTGGACAACCGGTGTGGCCGAGCCTAACAGGAATGTTATTATTCTAACAATGGTGCACCCCAAGTGAAAAGTAGTACATAATACTTGCTGTGCTCTGCTATACATGTCTACTCCCAGAAAACTATTGGAACATGAAGCCTGTTTCAACTTTTTAAAACAATTTTTGAGATCATAGTTAAATCATTTCAACCTCCTCATTCTTCCCTACTGTTAAGTCTCAAATGCTAGGACAAATGGCTGAGGTACCAATTTTAACAAATCAAAGCAGGCCCAGCTGCTGTTTCTCCCAGCATCCTCTGTTTCTATTTGTCATAGGATAATGGTTGGCATACCCAGCCTTCTAACCCAGGGGCTGAGCTCCCCTTCCCTCAGATGCTCTTATATAATCCAACCATTTTGGTTACCTGGGCTTTTTCATCTATCATTTATTATCCTGGCATCTTGGTCTGGCTTTCCACTCTCCCCTCCTCCCTTTCCTCACAAGGCTTACAGTCATGTCCCTCTGGACTCTCTCAGATGTCCCTGTGTCTGACTATGCTGTCCCTTGTATCTGTAATAAACTTTCTTTTCCACCATACCTAGAATCATCCCTGTCCTTTCCTCTTTTTTTCTTTTTTTTTAAATTCATTTCCCATGTACCACTCCTTATTTTCAAATTCATGGCCACTTTTTGCTTTAATTGTTACTGTTTGACTTTGACTGGTTTGGCTTCAGGACTCCTCAGCTATGAGGTAGAGATAGCTGCACTGAACATTTATTGTGTGTTGGAATGTGCACCCAAAAGACCCTGTGACTTGGAAGGGGAACTGTCTCCTTGTGTCTTGGAGACTGGAAAGTTGCGCTAAAATTCAGATTTCTTAGAGTAGTGCTCTGTCTGCCCCTACAATGGATGGGCCCATCTGGGAAGGACTCAGCATTCTGAGTCATTTGATCTGATCCCCCAGTAGAGGAGCTGCTACTGTCCTGAATCCCAGCCAGGTGGTCAAAGGAAACAAGGGACTCTGGGCAAAACTACCAATCAGCAGCTCCAGTGGGACATAGCTCATAGTTTCTTTCCAGGATTCTTTTCTGATGCATCTGATGAGAACTGTGAGAGAGACCAAAAACCATTCTATGGTGAGTATGTGGGCCACTGTCCCAAAAACAGGTGGTTAGGTCTGCTAAGCTCTCAGAGTCTGATATGGTGGTGCTGAGACTGAAGGACAACTGTCATTCTGTTGATCTATGTGGTGACTTGGGGAGTCGTCTTTGGTCTCTGACTCTCCCTTGAGTGTGAATTCCTTGGGAGCGGTGGGTGGGGAGCTGGTAGAATTCCTCTGCAGCCCTGACCTTTTAAATCTGTGATGCTTAAAATATCACTGTTCAGTGTGAACACACACATTGCTTTTGGTGTGAGATGGGAAGACAGATTGTAAAACTGATGGTCTGCTCTCTAGAAGTTCTTAACCTTGCATTCCACATTCAGTTTTGTGTGCCAAATTTTATAAGTAGTTTTGAAGCTAGTAGATAGGGGGCAAAGTGCATTCTTCAGCAATTTTTGTTTGGAATTTTTTTTTTTTATCTTTTTGCTACTTTCAACCACAGTGGTGTGATTCAAGAAATTTTAATTTCAGGACACAAAAGGAATTTTTTGAGATGCTTAGGTTTTTAAGGTGTGCATGGTGTTGGGGAGGTTGATAAGTCAGATTCCATATCTTGTGGCACAAATCAATGTGAGAATAAGCAAACATGAAAACACTCACCACATTGGTTTGTGTGTGGCTTTCAGTAGGGCTGGATTTGCCTGAAACCACAAGAAGGCATGAGGGGCTGTAGAATCATAGCCCACTTTTTTGATCACTTTCTTTTCCAGAGAGAGCTCCAGAACATAGAGCATGTGGTCTCTACTTTTGGAAGATCGATGTACAGTATCTGGTGGATCAGAAATTTACTTTAGGGGTCAGTTTGAGTTGCTTTTGTAGGAGTTTTGAAGTCTGTGTTTATTTAATTTCAATACACATATAACCAAAAGTAACCTTGGTCAAGTACACATTTTTCCTGGCAGAGTTTCCTTGGGTCTTTTGAGGAAAATTTGAATAAATTTTTAGGCTTATGATTTTGGCTTTTTCTCTTTATCTCCTAATTTTGTCACAACTGTTGTACACATTCTTGATAGTTGTAGCTCTGAGATACGTTTTGAGGTCACAGCTGCCCATATGTGCAATCTTACTTCATTATGGTATTTGGAATTCTGTGTTGTTTTTCATGGGGTATAGCTTTGGAATCAGCTTTCCTCTTAGAAATTCATAAAAATTTTCTTTGGACTCTGGTGAATTCATATTGAAATAGAAAATAGCCAACATCTTTTTTTAAATACATCATTCCATTGGTGTTGTTTACTCTACTATAAAAGGGTAAATGATATCCTACATAATCATTTGTTTAGCAAACTACAGTTAGTATATAGAATTGAAAGTAATATGAAATAATTTACACAGCCATAGAAAGAAGACTCCAGTATAGAGTTTACTGACACAAAATACATTGTTATGGTCAGAAAAGCTATCCCACCAAGTATAATTTGAGAAGACAAAAAGTGAAAATAAAACATGGTCCAGAATTGAACAATAAGTTTGAATGTGATATGGGATCTTGTATTAGCAAAATAAACTCATGAATTTGAGATTTCCCATGTAAATGAACTAAAATTAGGTAACATCAAGTTGTGTTGTTATAGTCAATGTAAAACTGCCAGTATTTAGTGTATGTAATCTGATGCATTTTCAGATATTACCTACACCAACACCCCCTCATTACCAAAAACAACACAATAAACCATGTTTTCACACATTCTCATTGTATCCATGTTTATGTGTGCCTGCATTGCACAGAGCTCTCATAAAATGACAGAATTGGGATGGATCCCACAGTCTTCTCAGTAAATGTTCATGTACTTTTGATTAGTTTTAAAGAAGTATCTGAATTCTCATGGTTATTGCATTTATATTCATGGTGGCATAACTTTTAAAATAATCTAATTCCTCATTTGTTGAGGCCAGGAGGACAGTATGGTTAATGAATGAAGACAATAGCAATGGTTAAAGGATTACACACTTACAAAAGACTCTCACAGCCAGTGCCATATTTGTCATGAAACAGGACATAATTACAGCATAAGCAGTGTCAAATCAACAAACCTCTCTCTGATTTCAATCTTGCTGCATTCCCATTTGTCCATTGGGTTGGAGAGCTTCAGTCATATTGTCTACCTTAACGTTTGCAATAGAAAATGAAAGGCAGAAACAACACAACCTAGCTGAAGCAATTACCTTCAAAGAATTTTTGAAATATAATTTGAGTTGGTATGTGGAGAAGGAAAATCAAATATCAGGCTTTTTAGAGCAAAAGTTGTTATAGAAATAAAAAGCAAATGTTCTTTTATATTATACTATAAAAATTCAGAAAGTGGGTTTATTTTGATGGTTTGAGAGCTTTCTGCCAATGAGTCATGCTGCATGAAGTGAAAATGAGTTAAGAAACAGACTGACTTGTTTGAATTGAAATAATGAAAAAAATTACAGTTGAATAAAAATGTAATAGTCTTAGACAAGTGTCACTTTTCTTAGTTTTGTTCTGATCAGCTAACCCACCTTAGATGATAACACTTTTATTTTTATTGGAAAATATGTTTAAACATTTAGCATTTTAAAACATCAGTTTGTATATACTTAATAAATTATATAGTTAATGTATAAATAGTGTATAACATTTCATATTTATTTCTATTATTGTGAATATTATTCAAATTTTCTTTTTCAGTTTTTTTAAAGATTTTATTTATTTAATTAATGTTCTATCTGCATTTGCACCTGCATGCCAGAAGAGAGCAATATATCTCAGTATAGCTGATTGTGAGCCACCGTGTGGTTTCTGGGAATTGAACTCAGAACCCCTGAAGGAACATACTGTCCACCTGAGGCACCCTGCATGACCTCAACAAATGAGGAATTAGGTTATTTTAAAAGTTATGCCACCACAAATATAAATGCAATAAGCATGAGAATTCAGATACTTCTTTAAAACTAATTCAAAGTACATGAACATTTACTGAGAAGACTGTTGGGATCCATGGCAATTCTGTCATTTTATGAGAGCTCCGTGCAGTGTAGACACACTTAAACATGGATACAATGAGAATGTGTGACGAACACGGTTTATTGTGTTGTTTTTGGTAATGAGGGGGTTTGGGTGTACGTAATATCTGAAAATGCATCAGATTACATACACTAAATACTGACAGTGTTACATGAACTATAACAACACAACTTGATGTTACCTAATTTTATTTTGTATCCATGGGAAATCCCAAATTTGTCTGTCAAGAGTTTAATTTGTATGTTAATACATGATCTTGTATCACATTCAAAGGAACAGTGGAGCTACCTCTCTAGTTCCAAACTTTAGTTATTATTTTAGAGAAGAAAGAATACTCTTTTGGAATTAACTGAGCAGGGATCCCTGTAATTCCATATAACAGCAGAAAATTACCTTTTTTTTTTACCTGCATGGTATATATTTCACATTGGTGAGAGCAAAACTTCTGATTTCACAGATCTAGATGAGACTAAAGAAAAAGCTTGTTAAACTCCTGAGTGATGCTTACCCTCTATGCACACAGAATGATAACTGTACGTCATGATTGTGTTTTCTTTGTCTTCACTATTTGTTTCCCTTCTCTGCAATTTTAGGTAGGACAATTAAATTAATGCTTTTTAATTGAAAAGGATTCTTCCCTCATACAATATATTCTGATCACTGTTTTCCCTACCTCCAATTCTCCCACATCCAGCATACCTTCCTTCTTCCCCAGATCTACTCTCTCTGCTCTGTATCCTTTTCAGAAAAGAACAGGCCTCTAACATAGGACTGCCAAACAAGATACAAAAAAGATAAGGCCAACATACCTCACACTGAGGATGGGCAAGGAACCCAATAGGGGAAAAAGAGTCTTAAGACCAGGTGAGAGAGTCAAAGCTACATGTATTCTTAATGTTAGGAGTCCCACAAAAATATAAAGTTAACAGCCATGACATCTCAGCAGAGGACCTGGTGCAGACACATGCGCACACAATCCTTGCCATTTATGTCTCAGTGACATTCTGGCCATGAAGTGAGTGAGTTCCATCTCATGGCTTGAGCTGCAAGTTAAACCAAGCATTAGCTCACCACTCAAGCAGGTTTGGGGCCATCACTCCCCCTTTACATATTGCATGCAGTACAGATTTTAGGTGGAGTGGTTTTATTCTGGGTTTGTGTCCAGGTTTCTCTTTCGTTAGCCTGTACAGTACTGTCTCACCCTAAAGAGACTAGAACATAGGGGTGAAATCTTTCAGCCTGCACCTGGTCCACCTCTCCACCTTCAGTGTGCTGTGTGTAAGCTTTCCTCCACAGTGTGGCCCTGCTGTTATTTTTCACAGAGCAATGCTCTCTCCTAACATCAGCCTGGGCTTTTAGGCATCTCCATATGAACTCCTGGAACAACAACTCAGTTGTCTGAGAAAATACAATGTTGGCTGTATTTGTTTGCCCTCCATCCAGCAGTGGAGTAGTGTTCCCCTTCCCCAACACCATTGTCAGTATGAGTGAGGTGTTGTTTGTCCTGTTAAACTTCACCATTCTTACATGTGTAAAATTAAAGCTCAAAATAGTTTCATTTGCATTTCCTTAAAGACTAAGGATGTTGAAGAGTGTTTCTCAGCCATTTGAGATTCTCCTGTTAAGAATTCTCTGTTGAGATCTGTTCTCTTTTTTATTTTATTTATTTTTATTTTTTAATGTTAGTTACAGTTTATTAATTTTGTATCCCAGCTGTAGCTTACTCCCTCATTTTCTCCCAATGCCACCCTCACTTCCTCATCTCCTCCCGGCCCCTTTCCAAGTCCACTGATAGGGGTGATCCTCCTCCCCTTCCATCTGACCTTAGCTTATCAGGTATCTTAAGGACTGGCTGCAATGTCTGTGTTAGCTGTATACATCCAGAGAAATTTATTCTGTCATTTCTTTTCATGCAGAGAGCCTTCACTAGCACACCTTTCTGTTTTCTTCATCTTCCCATTGAGGAAGCAGATTTACCTCCTGATAGTACACCAAAGTGTCATGTTTTTTCTGCTTTTTCCCCCTGGGTTGTCTCTTATCCTCCAGGAGAAAAGCAGCTGCAGTTTACCTGAACCCAGCGTGAAGTCACCAAGCAAAAATCTCCTTGCATTTTCTAAAATTTCTTTTTAATTCTTAATACTCTTGGCACCATTCTACCTGTAGCACAGATTGTTTACTCTGGTACAGGTTGAATAATGGTTGTGCAATGTCCACCTTGATTCCAGTAGAAAGAGGGAAATTGCATCCTGAGTTCTGGAAGTCAGAGGTTGGCTAGGGGAGGACTGGCACAAATGATGATGAAAAGGAAATCTCTGCAGATCTGAAGAAGATTTGGTCCAGAACCGGAAACCTGTGCCAAAAATCACTAAGCCTTGTCCCTTCAGTACAGTGTAAGCCTAAGGGAGGTGCTCATGTCACTCAAGATCACTGGCCAATCAGGATCTTCCATCCCTCCAGTAGAGGAAGAGGCGGGTTCTTCCTGGTGCTATGGTGCATGTTCTCTCTATAGTTGAGCTGGATTGAATGGTTGGTGTGCTCTGGTATGAGCGCAGCTGCTGTGTTCTGTGAGGGGATTTGAGACAAGTTCCAAAGTCTCAACATGGTGATTATGTGGTCAGTGTCCCCAACCTTGTGGAGCATGAGGCTGAACAGCAGGAGCTGCTGTGTAGGATCTTTCGTAAGGCTGGGTGTGAACAAGCAGCCAGAATCAGCCATGGGAGAGGTCCCTTTTCCTATCCCTGAACAGAGCAGAGCATCTGAATATTTTGACTATGTTGGCTTTGGGTTGGGAACAGAGAAAACTCATTTCTGGAACAGAAGGTTAAAATCAAAACTTTATTTTCTGAGCTCAGGGAGGCAGCCAGTTCAGGATCTGAACGGTGCCCTAGGGTAAGCTTTATTGTATATTTCAAGAGTTAATCCATAAGGGGAGGTTCCCTTGGTGAGTCCTGGGGTCATACAATCAAATTTTAATGTGGGTTAGACAAGGGAGTTTATGTTGAAAGCTGTGATGATCCAGGCCACTGGGCTAAAAGCCTTTAACTGTTTTCTAAGACATTTGGTCTGGATTCGAAGGCCCTTCATTTATATCTCTTGACATTTGGTCTGGAGCACAAGGTCATAAAGAAAAAAAGACGTGAGTGCTCTGTCTGTAATAAAGCAGGGCTTTGTAAGTGATATAATTTTACAATATAGGCACGTTGGTTAAGGTAACAGCAAGTTTTACCAGTTAACTGATAATTAGGAAAATGTTTCAGTGGGTTCAGTGGGAGATGGCGCTGCAAGGTTTGGAATGTGAAGTTAGTTTAATCTTTCTAGTAAAGTGGAAGAGTTGCTTGGAGAGGGCTGGGACACTGGAGGCTGCCTCCTTACGCACTATGGGCTTGCATGTTTACAAAGTATTTGCAGCAGGGGCTTGAACACAGAAATGTCCTTGGTAGGATGGGAACTCAGAGAGGCCTAGTTTCTAGTATCTTTTTCCAGTTCTGACCTTGGCATTTAACATTCAGGTATAAGATTCCTTTGGAGTTAATTTTGTGGAGGTTGTAAATAACATATGTGTTGAGTAGCATTTCATTATAAAGCTGTGGTGTAAACGCCTAGAATTGATGATGTAAGGGATTTACCAATACTTAGGTGACAGGAAGTCACACTAAGTAGAATTTAGCTAAGGGCTAAGTGGATAAGTAGAATGCCAACCAGGCATGCTTGAGATTAGGATGCTAGGAAATACATGTTTGCTTAAGATGATAGTCAACAAATTTGTCTCCAGCCATAACCAGGGAGACAACCTTGATTCATATGAAGCACTGGCCCATGTCCATGTCAAAGAACAGGCATCTAAGAATATGCTTAATTGCCTTTACACACTGACAGCCAGAATTAAAGACTGTTGTGCCATAAAGTTGCAGTTTTCTTAAGAAAAGCATAGCTCTGTCACATGGGGAAGACATCTGGTGAAAACCAATTGAACAGGGAAAACACTGCCCTGATCAAACAAAGCTTTCCCCAAGAGCCTCATGTATGGAGAGTGACCTAACTTCTTCTCACACTCTTCAGATATACTTGGCAGAGCCAGATCAACCTGTGGCCTAGGCTTTAGGAGATTTTCCCAAGATTATGACGTATTTCAAATAAAGCACTGTTCCTTTTCTAAAACCAGGAATAGGGTGAGCTGCAGGATCAGAGCATCTGAGGAGGGTTTCCTTCAGATTCTGAGAACCCAACTCTTTCTAACACCTGGAGATACCCTCATCAGTTCCAAAGTCACTGTGGTCTTGGTAAATAATGTTCTTGAGATCCTGTGTTCCACTTTGCAGTGTTGTTTTATTAGACTCCTCATGGTTTTATACCATAGTATGAGATTGTCTGATCAATTCATAGATGTCTCCTGTTTCCTTCTATTTCTCCCCAAGAAGGAGTGTACAATGTGCTATGCTCCTTAAGAAGCTTACTTAGGATAAGATATAGTTTGTGCAAAACCTTCCCACCCTAGCTTCTCCATTTTCTACCTTCTACTTTTCCTAATATTTGAAACCTCTGAGACATCACCTATACCATGCCACTGAATACCTGCTGTATTAGGTAAGTACAGTACGTAAATTATTCTAAGAATATCTTTGCTATGTAAATCTCCCAATTGGCTCAGTGGCTAGACTTGAACTCTCTAGTCCATATTGAAATTGTTTAATATATGAACTGGAGCCTAAAAGAGACTTAAGGAAGAATGCATGTATGGAGTACAAAATCAGTTTTAGGCTGTCTTCTCTTATAGCATTAACTAGAGCTAGATACATGCTACTATTAAAGAAAACTTTTTAAATTAACCATTTAATTGTGTGTGGTGTACATTCTTCCTGATGGTGGATATTAATTCTAGAATAGCGGCATCTTCATTGTTTTGTAAAAATATTTCTGAGACAAGTGTTGTTGGCTCAATCACATTTATCCCAGTCTCTTGCTCCCCAGATGCATGACTTTGCTTTCCTCTTGGTTAAAATTCCTAAATTCTCAAGTTAAAGGCTGTACACATCAGAATCTTAAAAATTAAATAGTAAGAGCTGGAGGGGACGGGAACTCTACAAGGAGAGCAACAGAACAAGATAATTTGAACACAGGGAACTTCCCAGAGACTCATACTCCAACCAAGGACTATTCGTGGAGATGACCTGGAACGCCTGCACAGGTGTAGCCCATGGCAGTTCAGTGTCCAAGTGGGTTACATAGTAATGGGAAGAGGGACTGCCTCTGACATAATCTGATTGGCCTGCTCATTGATCACTTCCCCCTGAGGGGGGAGCAGCCTTATCAGGCCACAGTAGAGGACAATGCAGCCACTTTTGATGATAACTGATAGACTAAGATCAGAAAGAAGAGGAGAACCTCCCCTATCAGTGGACTTGGGGAGTGGCACACATGCAGAAAGGGGAGGGAGGGTGAGATCGGGAGGGGAGGAAGGAAGGGCTTATGGAGGGATACAAAATGAATAAAGTGTAATTAATAAAAAAAGCTGTAATATCAAAAAAAAGAAAAAATTACCTAGGCTATAAAGGATTCCAAAAATTCAACAAAAAATAGTATTCATTCAAGACATAGAATACATCTAAATAAAATAAATGTCTTAGGAAAGAAAAAAAATTACTCATTTGGGACATACAATGAACTGTTTATTGTGTGTTCAGTAGGAAGACAGCTTGGAAAAAATGAAAGTCAGATTTCTGAAAGCTTTAAACATTGTTTCCCGATTCAATTGTTTTGTGATAAATGTTACAAGTTTACAAATCGGTTACAAAATGGTATCAAGGAAGAAATGTAGATCAGTCTTCAGCAGTATTTGTTTAACATCCTTTTATGTTTCCACTAACAGCAGCCACGATGATGTGACTTAAGAACAGATTTCCAGGATTAAAAGGAGTTTCTAAGCTGCAGAGATATTTAGTATACATAGTGTTATGCAGTTACATAGGACAGATTTCACATCTTATGCTGGAAAACATGTGGCAAGAACGAGACATAAAATTACTATTTAACATTGTTTTGTTTATGGGATTCAGTAGAACTGTGTTTACCTTCAATCACTGGGGGCTACAACCCCATAGCCCACCTTTCTGGTGACATCCATTTACAGATAGAGGTCTAGAGCATGGGTATTTTCTTTGAAAAAAAATCAGTTATATCTAGAAGATAATTTGTACAGTGTAGGAGTCACTTTGAGTCATTTTTGTGGGTGTTGTGATATTTCTGTTTATTTAATTTCTATATGTATACAATCATAGGTAACATTGGTCTACTTGTTCTTGGTTGAGTTTCCTTAGTTACCTTGATGAAATCTTGACTATATTTTTGGGCTTATGTTGTTGGCATTTTTGCTTTATTCTTTCACAAAAATTGTGCACAATTTTCATTGTTTTGGTTGTAAAGTAAGTACAGAAGTCATATTTTGTCTCTGTGTGTAATACATCTTCATAATCCTGCTGAGAATTATGAAGGTTTTTTTTTTTTTTGCACATGGTAAATTCAGTTGGCAGCATGCCATCATAAAATGGCTTGTTGCCACCATCCAAAGAGCATGCATGGGCTAAACCTAGGCACCATATACATATCTAGCTGATGGGCAGCTTTGTCTTCATGTTGGTCACCTAGCATTTGAAATGGGAGCTGTCTATGACATGCACACAGTTGCCTGTTTATGAGTCACTTTGCCCTAGCTGGGCTACCTTGTCTGGCCTCAGTGGAAGAAGATGCACTTAGTTCATATGTAACTTGATGTGTTGAAGAGAGTTGATATGGGGAGGCTCCCCTTCTCTAAGAAGAAGGGGAGGAGGGGTATGGGGAGAGGGGAAAGAATGATACCAGGAAAAGAGGAGGTATAGAGCTGCAAGCAATATATAAAGGGAAAAATAAATAACTAATGAGAAATTGGCTGGTTTCTATGTAAGTTCGAGATTGTGTTGACTAATTATTTCTATAGATGGCTCTTCAATTGAGGGTGACAGCATCCCTGAGCAAGTGGCCCTGGGCTGGGTAAGAAAGCTAGGTGAACATGAGAAGATGAAGAGATGAAGAAACAAGAGAGCAAGGCAGGAAACAATATTTACCATGGTTTTTGCCTAAGTTTTCTTGAAACTTGAGATTCTATACTAGGATTCCAAAATGATGGAGTTTGATCTGACAAGACCAAACAAGTAAACTCATTCATGACCTGAGGTGTTTGTGGTTAGGGGATTCAGAGCAGCACAGTAGCAGATTAGGAGAAAAAAAATGTATGCCAAAAGTGACCTTGCTCCTGGAAAGACGTGAGAACGCTCTCTTTTTTGAGGAATGTGAGATGGCAAAAATTCAGACCTTAATTGGCTCTTCCTGTAGTACCTGGAAGTTCAGAATGTTGAGTGTAGTCCATACAGAGGAAGATTTCAGTGGAAAATAGATGCCATGAAAAATTAAGCTAGAAGTCAGTTGTGTGGTAATTTGGCCTCAGATCTTTTCTTATTCTACTCATGATCTAAAAAATTGAGTAAGGGAGACTTAAATTTTGGGGACTGATTTCTTAGATGGTGATATTTTTTTCATACCTGGCTTGGATGTTAGTAATTAGTCAAGACTATATTTGAATTCTTGATTCTCTTGTGTCAGATTTCTGAGTACAAGTGCAAGGATGGAAGATGTACTCCCAATGTGTTTTGTCTTGTCAACATATTTTACCAATGTTAATATTAAAGTGCTTAATAGAGTGTATGTATGTATGTATTGTTTGAAGTTACATGCTTCTTTATGTTTTCATTAGGTACTTTATGGCATATCATGCTGAATTTCTGCATTGTAAGAGAATATTCTAGAGGTTCTATATAATGCCAAAATAATGAGATTTGTTTCAAAGAAAGCATGTTATATGTGTTATATGACTGAGTTCTTAGGCTATGACAGATATATGAAGATTTGATAACAGTTTGGGGTGTTTATTTTGACTATTCTAATTTGATGGTCAAGGTCATGTTGCCAGTTTTGCCTCTTGATATTTCAGAGAATGTATTAATATTATTCTTTTATTCATTTTTATTTATTACATTTATTTCGTATCCCATCTACAGCCCCCTCCCTATTCCCTCTCAAGCCCACTGTCTCTCTCTTTCTCTGAGTGTATTAAATTTTTTTAAAGAGATTAGTTAGTTTTTTGACTTTACATCCAGAAGGCGATCCCTCCTTCCTCTGTTCTCAGTCCACTCTCACCCTTCTTCCTCCCCTCCCAGAAAAATGGAGCCCTACCCTCCCTGTATCACCCCATTACAGCACATCAAGTCACACCAGGACTGAACATATCCTCATCCATTAAAGCCAGACAAGGCACGCCTGACAGGGGGAGAGGATTTAAAAGCAGGCAGTAGAGTTCATAAAAGAAACAGTCCCCTTCACTTACCATTTAATGCACATGGACCATACTGCCCTTAGTACACAGATGAGTTCAATAGGCCTAGGTCCAGAACGTGTATGCTCCTTATTTGATATCTCATTTTCTGTAAGCCCTCCTGGGTCTTGGTTACTTGTCTCTGTTGGTCTTCTTGTTGCTTCCTATACCCTCCAGGTTCTTCCATCTTTCCCCCAGTACTATCATAAGACCCCCAGAGATCCACCCAATGCTTATTTGTAAGTTGTAGACTCTGTCTCCATTCGCTAGTAGGTGGAGCCTCTGAGAAAGCAGGCATGTTTAGGCTCTTTTCTACATACACAGCAAAACAACATTTACAGTTTCATTGGCTGGCTGACTAGTTTAATGTGGGTCTCAGGCTGGCCCAATTATTGGTTGGACATTCTCTCAATCTTTGTTCCCTCATTATCCCTAAACTTCTTGTAGGCAGGGTAATTTTTGGATCATGGGTTTTATGGTTCAGTTGTTGTTCCCTCTCTCCACTAGTCCTGTCTGGCTAGGGGGTAGTCACTTCATTTTCCATGTCTCTTTTCTCCTGCTCCTCCATTAAGAGTCTCATCTAGGGTCACACCCATATCCTATCAGGAACCTTCTCTGTCAAATGACTCCAAAGAGAAATGCCTTCAGTTTCCCTTCTTGTTCTGAGCCCTCTCATCTCCTACTACAATTCTACCCACATTTGATACCCACATTTGTTTCCCTCCCCATTCCAACTTCTGCCCAGTTCCCTCTCTTCATCCATTTCTGCTGTCTGTTCTGTTTTCTATTCTGAGTGACATTCTGGCAACCTCACATGGACCTTCTTGTTACTTAGCGTCTCTGGGTGTGTGGATTGTAGTATGATTATCCTGTACTATAGGTCTAATATTCACTTATAAGCAATGTATTTTTTTCTGTGTCTGGTTACCTCTCTCAGGATGATCTTTTCTAGTTCAATCCATTTGCCTGCAATTTCCACGATTTCTTATTTTTAATAACTGAGGAGTATTCCATTGTGTAAGTGTATTAAAAGTTCTTTATCCATTCCTCAGTTCTGGCTATTATGAATAAAATAGCTGTGAACATAGTAGCACAATTGTCCTTATTCTATAATGGAACATCTTTTGGATGTATTCCCTGGAGTAACATAGCTGGGTAATGAGGTAGAACTATTCCCAAATTTCTGAAAATGCACCAGTTTGATTACCAGAGAAGTTGTACAAGTTTGCACTCCCATCAGCCCTGGAGGAAAGTTCCCTTTCTCCACATCCTCACCAGAATGTGTTGTCACTTGAGTTTTTTATCTTAGTCATTTGAGGGGTGTAAGATGTAATCTTAGAGTCGTTTTGATTTCCATTTGTCTGATGGCTAAGGACTTTGATCATTTCCTTAATCTCAGCCATTTGACATTCCTCAGTTGCGACTTCTCAGTTTAGCTCTGAACCCCATTTTTAAATTGGTTTATTTGATTAGTTGGTGTTTAATTTCTTTGTATATTTTGGACATTACATTTTTGTCTGATGTATGGTTGATGGAGATATTTCCCCAATCTGTTGACTGCTGTTTTGTTCTATTGATAGTGTCCTTTGACTTATAGAAGCTTTTCAGTTTCTTGAGATGCCATTTATTAATTGTTGATCTCAGAGCCTGTGCTGCTGTTGTTCTCCTGTGTTAATAAGTTCCAGAGTTTTCTCCACCTTGTCTTCTGAATGATTTAGAGTCTCTGGTTTTATGTGAAAGTCTTAGATACCCTTAGACTAGATTTTCTGTAGGATGATATAAAGGGTTTATTTTCATTTTTTTACATGTAGACATCTAGTTACATTACCACCATTTGTTGAAGATGCTGTCTCTTTTCCATTGTATGATTTTGGTTTCTTTGTTGAAAGTAAAGTTGCAATAGGTGTGTGGGTTTATTTATGTGTCATTATTCCAATTATTGAGGATTGTACTGCTATCAAGGGTATTTTATTTTTCCACTTGAATTTAATGTTTGCTCTTTCAAGGTCTGTAAGAATTGTGTTGGAATGTTGTTGGCAAATGGATTGCACCTGTAGACTCCATTTTTTAAGAATGCTGTTTTAGAGAAAGGGGATATAGGGAGCATTTGGGAGGGGAGGAGGATGTGTGCTATAGGGGGGATACAAAGTGAATTAACTGTAATTCATAAAATACTTTAAAAAGAATGTTGTTTTTCTATGTTAATCCTATATATCCATGAGTTTGGGAGATCTTTCCATCTTTTGATATTTTCTTCAGTTTCTTTCTTTAAAGACTTCAAATTCTAGTCATAGAGGTCTTTCACTTCATGTTGAAAAAAAAAATTTTTTTCCAAATTTCATTCTCAGCCTATTTTTCATTTGTATACAGGACTAATGAAATTTTTAGTTAGTTGTGTTCCCAGCCATTTTGTGGAAAGTGTATATCAACTGTAGGAATTCTCTGGTAAAATTTCTTCGGTCACCTAGATATACTACTAAATCATCTGCAAATAGTGATACTTTGAATTCTTCCTTACCAAATTGTATCTCCTTGATAACCTTCAGTTGTCTTATTGCTTTAGCTAGGACTTAAGGATTCAATTGAAGAGATATGGAGAGGGGAGGCATCCTTGTCCTATATCTCATATTAGTGGATTTTCTATAAGTTTCCCTCCAACTGATTTGATGTTGGCTATCAGCTTGTTTTTTACTGCCTTCATTGTATTATGTGCCTGCTTCCTTGTATGCCTGATTTCTCCAAGTCTTTTAACATGAAGGAGTGTTAGACTTTGTCAAAGGCTTTTTCTCATGTAATGAGATGATCATGTGATCTTTGTCTTTCAGTATCTTTATATAGTGGATTAGTTTGATGAATTTTCATATGTTGAACCATCCCTTTATGCCTGAGAGTAAGCCAATTTGTTCATCATGTATATCTTTGATGTGTGCTTGGATTTGTTTTGCGAGTATTTATGATCAACATGTAAATTGCTAAAGTTTTCACTCTCCTTTTGTAATTGTTCAAACATACATTTCATTTTTAAAAGATCATGTTAATATTACATTTTAAAATGAGGCACTTCAGGTTTCTAGATATTTATGCAGAACTCAAATGAATATATAAATCTTTGTAGAAACTTGAGAAAGATCTTTAAGTTTTTTTATCTTGCTTGTTTAATTTTTGCATATTATTCAGGATCTTATTATGTACCCATGAGTGTCCTGGGTACAAAGAGCAGTCTACCATCCAGCTCTGTGGAATACACCAGCATCTGTTTCCTGAGTGATTTTGGAATTCAAGTCATCAGAAATTACACTCAGCCTGCCCATTCTTATAAGAATCAGGAATCCTTTATACTACTTCTCTCATGTGGGCTCAGTACTGTTGATCTGTTCTCTCTCTCTCTTTATCTGTTAATTGACATTTCTCTTGCCAGGCTATATCCTACTAAAAGGATGCAGAAATTAGAGAGGTGAACCTCACTATTGAGTTTACTCCTAAAAAGAGTTGGTGATTACATTACAACTTGTATATCAGAAACTAATTAGAAGAACCACCAGAATACATTGAAAATATTGTAAATAAAGGATATATTTCCAGTGTTCTAAGTATCATGCTTTCTGTTGTACATGTGTGTGGATATTTTAGACAGCATTGACCTATAATGATGTGCATGTGAATTTCACTCAAGAAGAGTGGCTTTGCTGGATCCTTCCCAGAGGAATCTCTATAAAGATGTAATGCTGGAGACCTACAGGAACCTCACTGCTATAGGTAGGACAGTGAATTTTCTTTACTTTTTAAAATATAGGGAAAACTCTTTATTCATTATTTAAGTTCTTCTGTAATTTCTTTTGATGATGAGGAAGAGTGAGGTGAATGGTGCTTTCACTGACCCTAGAACACGCCTTAAATTTTGTCTTATTTCCAATAATAAATCATTCATTTTCTGTTACTGTATTTTAGGCTACAATTGGGAAAGTCATAATATAGAAGAGCATTGTCAAAGTTCTAGAAGACATGCAAGGTAATTTTCATTGTAAGCTGATATGAATATGGTTCTGAGAAAATTTTTATATGCTCTGGAAGTTTGAAAGAGAAGGGATAGTGTAAATGAACTGTTTTAAGTATATTTATTGATGATGACTAATTTGTTACTAAACCATGTACCTCCATGTTAGGTGTTTGATATGTGTTTGCAAGGCACTCCTCTAAGAAAGAATGCAAGGAAATCATACTTACGCAAGATCAATGATTAAATTGTTTACTCATTAGCACTATGAGGTAAAACTGCAATTTGTTTAGTCTCCTACAACTCAGATATTACCAAATGTATTCACAGTAAATAGGTGATGAAATTATATCCAAAACATTATACTAATCAACTCGTCCATAGTAAAATGGGGTTACTCATATACTTGTAGTAATATGCCTAAGTTTTGTGAGAAGGGCCATTTTTTAGAGTCAAGAATTTTGTTGTGGAAAAACGATAATCCCTATAGCATGTATCTGTGATGAACAAAAATCAAATGTGTGACTGCATCATGAAATCATGTCATTTATTATTCTTTTTATAGTTAGTTATATTATCATGTATCACAGTGAGTAGAAGTCATTTTAATATATGTATATTGAAAGAAGCAATGTACAACCCAGAACAATTAAAAGGTATAGTAGTCCCCATTTTGAGTAGATGTTTAAAAATTGATACCTATTATGATTTATATGGGCTATTTAGAGCTGCCAACAATACAAATAATGACACAGAGGCTTTTTAATATTTTAAAGCTTAGGCAATTTAACTGGGCAGATTCTGAACACATTTTTTCCCTAACACAAACCTAGCACAGTATCCCAATGCATGGCCAGTTGTACCTCTTTGTTAATGTTCATGTTCAACTGTTAACCTCACTGTCATGCTGGTGAGTGGCCTGTCATTTGCTTTCTTCTTCCCAGCAACCCTCTCTCACTCAGAAGTTCTGTCCTTCATTTTGTGCTCTGCTATCACTTATTAGCTCTTTCTTATTTCCAATAAATAAGTAAGGAAGGACAAATGTTTACAAAATATAGGACAGGTGATCAGCTGTAGAACTAACAATACTATGATTTCATCAGTACTGAACTGATTGCTGGCTCAACAGTTAGCATTCACATATACTGGCATACTTTCACACAATATACACCATCATCAATTAACTGGTTTTTCACCTTCATTAGGAATTTTCACAAAATCACACTGCAAAAATATAATTTTAGGTATATACAAATTATTATTTTACTCACAGTTATCTTTACATATTTAGTATGGCTCACAGTATGGGGAAATTTATGAATCTAATCATTGTGTTAAAGCTCTGAGGTGTTACAGTTTTCTACAAATATGTGGTAAAACATCTTATAGAAGAAAGTATATCATAAATGTTAGCCAGGTAACAAATATTTTTATCATCACAGGTATATTCAAATATGCAAAACAACCCATAGAGGAGAACACCGTGAATATAAAAATAATGATGAAAACTCAAAATGTAATTTTTCTTTACCTTTAATTCAAATTGCAAAATTAAGTCATGTGGCAAAAATATCTATTAGTGTAATGAATGTGGAAAAGCTGTCATATGTGCCAATTATCTTTGCAGGTATGAAAACAATCATTGTACCGACAAACTCCCTGAAGATACTCAATATGAAGTCTTTGCACATCACAGTAGTCCCCACACATGTAAAAGTATGCATACTGGTGGGGATCACTATGAATGTAGCCAATATGGTAATGCCTTTGCACAGAAATGTCATGTCCTAACACTCAAAAGGATACATAGAGTAGAGAACCCTCATGAATGTAACCAATGTGGTAAAGCCTATGCATCTAACAGTGATCTCCTAAGACATGAAGGAACTCAAACAGGAGAAAAACCTTATGAATGTAACCAATGTGGTAAAGAGTTTGCATGTGACAGTGATCTCCAAAATCATAAAAGAACTCACACTGGAGAGAAACCCTATGAATGTAACCAATGTGGTAAAGCCTTTACACAGAAGAGTAGTCTCCTAGTACATAAAAGAACTCACACTGGAGAAAAACTTTATGAATGTATCCAATGTGGTAAAGCCTTTGCATGTAACAGTGATCTCCAAAAGCATAAAAGAACTCACACTGGAGAGAAACCTTATGGATGTAACCAATGT
>NW_026595923.1:0-7508 GCF_907164565.1 Psammomys obesus
TAATAACCTTCTTTTCTGTCCTACCTCTGGTCAGTGGGTGGAAGAGAGCCAAAAGTGTTGAAGAAGCTTAAATAAAGTAGGTTTGTTGAAAAATCTAAGCCTAAACACTTCACTTACTGTGAATTTGAGTCTCAACAAACTGACAATAGGGCCAGAGAGATGGCGCCAAATGAGAAGCACTTGACACCAAGCCTGATAACTTGAGTTCTGTCCCTAGGACTAAGATGCCTATACACACAGTATAATAACTGTGTTCTCTCTCTCTCTCTCTCTCTCTCTCTCTCTCTCTCTCTCTCTTTCCCACACACACTCACATTGTTAATTTGGCAATAGAGCCCTAGGAGACACAGAGAAATTCTCTAGAACAATGAGAACACACAGTATGAAGGCCTGAAGTCTCAAAGTTTTCTCTCAAAGAGCACTTACTAGAATGAGCCATAATGGGCAATCAAGAGAAACCATATGAAAAGCTCAACCAATACCCATTTTGTAGTAATTCAGTACAGTTCCTAAAAAGGACAGAGGTGTGGGCCCAGGAATTCCCTGTTTCTTAAAAACTTCATATGTAGTTTCTTAAAAAACTTCATCTTCATATGAGTCCCAAACCTATAAGGAGAAAGAGAGAGCCTTGTGACCACACACAAGAGAAATATGACCATAACCAAAACAATAAAATAAATCAACAACATGGCTGCCCCTTCAGTTTCCAGAGAGTTTAGGGAATGGTGAAGGAACCTGTGTGCATGGCATCACACTCTTCATTTCTGTGCCTACTGAGTTCTGGTGGATCTAGGGTTAACACAAAAGTCAATCAGGCAGTATCAGGTGTAAAACTTATCAGTAAACCTCACCAAGAGAGAATAGAAGAAGGGTAGAGGTGGGGGTAGAGGTACCCAGAATATCTGCATAACATCAGATGAACTTTGAGATTTAGTATCACTGGAGCTATTGTTCAGTAGTAAAGGTATTGCCTACCAGATATAGGCTCTGGCTTGATTCCCCATACCACCAAAAAATTAAAATGCAAAATTAATTCCGTTGTCATTTCATTTGGGACCTTCAAGGTGACACCACAGGGAGAGACACTGGCTGCCAGTATTGATCATCTGAGTTGGATCTCCAGGACGCACACAATACGAGGGAACTGAGTCTGCAAAGTTGTCCTCTGCACTACGCACGTACACACACACACACACACACACACACACACACACACACACACACACAGTAATAGTGATGCCCCTAACCAAAATGAATAAAAACACAAAATTTTATAATGTTTATACAAGACTTTATTTCAACATTTGCTATTACTTTTTAAATTTTTATTCTAGTGCCTGTGGAGGGTGTTGGATACCCTGGAACTACAGTTACTGGTGACAGCCAGCTCCTTGTTGATGTTCAGACCTGGGTCCTCTAAAACAGCAGCCAGTACTCTTAGTCACTGAGTCATTGTCTTTCTAGTCCTAGCTTCCAAAACCAGTTGTGACCTTCCAGACAAAATAGGTCTGAGTATTAACCCAATCACTAGAACATGGTCTGGGGAGGAACTTTGGAGGTTACTCATCAGTAGAGGAGCATGAGACTGATTGCCAGGAGGACTCAGGTTTCCTGGAAGAAAGCTGAAATCAGATCCATCTTTGCTTGTCTGTCAGCAAATTACTCCTATGTGTTCTCTCTCCTGCTGTGCCCTTTGCAGGGCTTCCCTTATGCACAACTGTGCTGTAGTGAGCACAGCTTGCAATGTTATATAATGGGAAGATGGGTGGGGCAGGGCTCCAACCAGTAGATGTCTCAGCTCTTTTTCATCTGGAATTTGGTATCCTCTCCAACTTGACTGTAAAAGTTTATTCACAGCCTATTTTGACCTCCTTTGAGTTCATATTCTGTGCAGCAATCAAAAAACAACTGTGCCATGTAAGTGAGACCAAAAGCTCTTCCTTTCCATAAAAAAATTCAACCAAATTTATTGATATGAAATGCCTTTTCATCAAGGCTCTCCTCATCCAAGAATACCTGAAATAAAGCCAAAGTAGTGTCAACCACAGATCTTTCCAGAATGTCTTTGTCTACCCATGACAGATACTTTGTCATTTATCAAAACTTAACTCAGGAAAATGTGGCAGTCTGTCTGAATCTGCCTGGACCTGGACCCCTAACAATAAAATAACTCCCACACATGGTCATCTCCTTCACTCTAGACCACAGTGAGGGTCTTCTTGTATAACACTCTGGACAGACTGTGAGAATACTCTGGACGTGGTCACCAGTATGCAATAGTGTAGTCATTCAGACACACTTGTCAAGTGGGATCAGGTCTCATGGACAAGTCAGTGGGCACAGTTCAGTGTGGGTCATGATTTGTGGATGTTAGAAATGAGATTCAAGGCTGCAAGTGACTCCTGACAGCTATAGGTCACAATAGAAGACTTACAAAAAGCTAATATGAAGCTTATAAACCGTTCTTTTCAGTTCCTAATATATTGTAGAGAAGGTGTTTTTTTTTTTTTTTTGGAGTGATGAAATGTTCTAAAAGGGACCAACTGTGTACCTTCTTTAGCTGAATCAATGCTTCATATTGAGAAATATATGTTTGAAAACAGAAAGTTATTGGGTTTTGGCCTAAAATCTGAGCAGTTTCCAGGAAATCTTTGTTGGCACACTGGGTAAAACAACTAGATGAAACAGAAGTTAATCTCTCATAACCTGGGCAGATAGTTTTAAAGATACGCACATATCAATCTCTTAAACAGTTCAGAGCATATCTCTCTGACCTGATAACTTTGTTTCTTGAGGAAAATGGTATTGACTCTTGTTATCAGAAGTAACTTTTCATGAAGCAACTATTAAGAATTAGTTCACATGTTCTAGAGAAATAAAGACAGAACATTTCCTGAAACCATTAGTCTACCATGGGAATCATGATAGTAATTTTAAATACCTTTAGAGTTGAGCCTGGAATAGAGAACTTTCACTGGGCACAAAATTATCCTTTTCTTTCCTGGTGCTAACCAAAAATGGCTTCATCAGGTTGTAGACAAACCACTGAAGTGTAAACATTCTGTAGTAGTTGGGGGAGAAACCACTGTGATGTCAACATTCCAAGGCTCATGCCATAACTGACAAAGTGGCACATGTATTTTATTTCCTTAACACTTTTAAATTTAACAAGTTCTTTGAACAATTTTTGCACTAAAAGTGTTTTATTAAATTTACATATTTACAATAGCATTTACATATATATGATAGCTATATAATATGATACATATGATTTTTAGATATTGATTAAAATCAACAGTAATGTGCACCTCCAAACTTCAGTGAACTATCAAAATCAGACATCCAAGGACAATATTATGTTGCTTACTGTTTTGTAAGGACAAATCACCTAGTCTTTTCCATTTATTTTTGGGGACATGCTAACAAGCAGAGGTCATTTCATAGCTAATGACCTCATGGATATGACTTTTAGGAGAAAGCAAATGTGAGAAGAATCCAGACAGTGAAAAAGACATTTCCTTACTCTCTTACTCTCTTGATGCAAAGATTACAAATAATTTCAGTAAAACATCAATATCTCTAGAAGGTAGTGCTTCAAATGACAGAATATCTTCAATATAGACCTTGTCTCTTAAAAAGTGACACCACCTACCATTACTGTAATACTTGAGACTAACTTTACAGCAAATTATCTCACGAGCACCAGCCATTTCCAACCAAATAACCAGGATATAACTCTTTATACAGTGAACAGTAAGATATTACCACTACTATAAGGATCCTTTCTATTATTCTTCAACAGATACACCAACTGACACCCCACTTTGAGCACTGTTTTAATGGCACTATAGTATTTTCCAATTCTCCTTTTTTTGTTGTCTTGTTTGATTTCTTTGCTCATTTTGTTTTTAAGATATATATTCAGGAATATATGGAATATTCAGCATAATTTACTTTTTCTAATAAATATAACTGAAGATTAGTTTAATATTTCATATTGTTGCATAGTATTTGAGGTTCAGACATAGGAGTTACTTGTGTAAGGACGTATATGGGTATCAACTATGGTGCTTCTTTCAAAACCATTTTACTAATAATAGATATATGGTTGCTTCAAGTTTGAAAATACAATGGTTAAAATCATTGGTTTTTTTTCATTGTTTGCTTAACTTTATTTCAGGCTGTATGTTAAAATAAACTAAGACATCCATTTAAATGTTCTAAACACACATCTTCATTTTGCTTTTCTTCTTCTTCTTCTTCTTATTATTAATTACACTTTATTCATTTTGCATTTGTTTTTTTTAACTTTTATTAATTATACTTTATTCATTTTGTATCCCCCATAAGCCCCTCCCTCCTCCTTTCCCAGCCCCACCCTCCCCCTCTTTCTGCATGCATGCCCCTCCCCAAGTCCACTGATAGGGGAGGTCCTCCTCTCCTTCTTTCTGATCTTAGTCTATCAGTTCTCATCAGAAGTGGCTGCATTGTCAGGGTTCTAGGTCATCTCCATGAATAGTCCTTGGTTGGAGTATGAGTCTCTGGGAAGTTCCCTGTGTTCAAATTTTCTTGTTCTGTTGCTCTCCTTGTGGAGTTCCTGTCCTCTCCAGCTCTTACTATTTCCCACTTCTTACATAAAATTCCATTCACTCTGCCCATCAGTTGGCCATCAGGCTCAGCATCTCCTTTGACAGTCTGCAGGGCAGAGGTTTTCAGAGGCCCTCTGTGGCAGGTTCCGAGGTTTATTCCTGTTTTCTTTTTCTTCTGATGTCCATCCTCTTTGCCTTTCAGGATGGGGATTGAACATTTTAGTTAGGGTCCTCTCTTTTGCTTAGTTTGTTTAGATGTACAGATTTTAGTGGGTTTATCTATGTTGTATGTTTATATGAGTGAGTATATACCGTGTGTGTTTTTTTGCTTCTGGGACAACTCACTCAGGATGATCCTTTCCAGGTCCCACCATTTACCTGCAAATTTCATGATTTCCTTATTTTTCATTGCTGAGTAATACTCCATTGTATAGATGTACCACAGTTCTGCATCCATTCTTCAGTTGAGGGGCATCTGGGCTGTTTCCAGCTTCTGGCTATTACAAATAAAGCTCCTACAAACATGGTTGAGCAAATGTCCTTTTTGTGTACTTGCACCTCTTTGGGGTATATGCCTAGGAGTGGTATGGCTGGATCTTGAGGAAGCGCTATTCCTAGTTGTCTGAGAAAGTGCCAGATTGATTTCCAGAGTGGTTGTATCAGTTTACATTCCCACCGGCAGTGGAGAAGGGTTTCCCTTTCTCCACAACCTCTCCAGCATGTGTTATCACTTGAGTTTTTAATATTGGCCATTCTGATGGATGTAAGGTGAAATCTCAGGGTTGTTTTGATTTGTATTTCCCTAATGGCTAATGAGGTTGAGCATTTCTTTAAGTGTTTCTCTGCCATTCAATATTCCTCTACAGAGAATTCTCTGTTTAGCTCTGTTCCCCTTTTTTTTAAAGTGGATTACTTGGTTTGCTGCTTTTCAGCTTCTTTAGTTCTTTATATATACTGGATATGAGTCCTCTGTCAGATAAAGGGTTGGTGAAGATTCTTTCCCAATCTGTAGGCAGTCAATTTGTTTTGATGACGGTGTCCTTTGCTTTACAGAAGCTTTTCAGTTTCATGAGGTCCCATTTATTGATTGTTGCTCTTAGAGAGTGTGCTGTTGGTGTTCTGTTCAGGAAGTTTTCTCCTGTACCAATGAGTTCTAGGGTATTCCCCACTTTCTTTTCTAGCCAATTTAATGTGTCTGGTTTTATGTTGAGGTCTTTTTTTTCGTATTTTATTTTTTTCTTATCAGTTACATTTTATTAACTATGTACCCCAGCCGTGTCCCGATCCCTCATTCCCTCCCAGTCCCTCCCTCCCTCCCTCCTCTCCACCATGCCCCATGCCAAGTCCACTGATGGGGGGACCTCCTCCCCATTCATCTGATCCTGTTTTATCAGGTATCCTCAGGACTGGCTGCAAAACTCTCCTCTGTGGCCTAACAGGACTGCTCCTCCCTTGGGGGTGGGGAGGCCAAAGAGCCAGCCATTGAGTTCGTGTTAGAAATAGTCCTTGTTCCCCTCACTATGGGAAACCAATTGGTTACTGAGCTACAACAGGTTACATCTGAGCAGAGGTTCTAGGTTACATTCATACTACTGAGCGCATTGGAAAGACTCTAACTAGCGTTGTTTTCAAAGCAAAGACTCGTGACCAAACCTTTGGCAGGGTGCAGGGAATCATAAGAAAGAAGGGGAGTTAGTCTGATGAGGAAAGGATAGGAGCTCTACAAGGACCAAAGATATCTGGGCACAGGGTCTTTTCTGAGACTGACATGCAACCAAGGACCATGTATGAATGTTGAGGTCTTTGATCCACTTGGACTTCAGTTTTTTGCAGGGTGATAAGTATAGATCTATCTTCATTTTTCTACATGTAGACATCCAGTTGGACCAGCACCATTTGTTGAAGATGCTATCTTTTTTCCATTGTATGGTTTTGGCATCTTTGTAAAAAATCACATGTCCGTAAGTGTGTGGGTTTATTTCTGGGTCTTCTGTTCCATTCCATTGATCCACCATTCTGTTTCTATGCCAGTACCATGCAGTTTTTATAACTGTTGCTCTATAGTAGAGCTTGAGATCAGGAATGGAGATACCTCCAGAAGATCTTTTATTGTAGAGGATTGTTTTAGCAATTCTCGGTTTCTTGTTATTCCATACAAAGTTGAGAATTTTTCTTTCCAGGTCTGTAAAGAATTGTGTTGGCAATTTGATGGGAATTGCATTAAATCTGTAGATTGCTTTTGGTAAGATGGCCATTTTTACTATGTTAATCCTGCCAAGCCATGAGCATGGGAGATCTTTCCATCTTCTCATATCTTCTTCTAATTCTTTCTTCAGAGACTTGAAATTTTTTTCATACAAGTCTTTGACTTGCTTGGTTAGGGTTACACCAAGGTCATCTGTGGCTATTGTGAAGGATATTGTTTCTCTAATTTCTTTCTCAGCCCTTTTGTCGTTTGTATACAGAAGTGCTACTGATGATTTTTAGTTTCTTTTCCTCCTCCTTCTTCTCCTCCTTCTCCTCCTTCCTCCTCCTTCTTCCTCCTTCTCCTTCTACTCCTCCTCTTCCTCCTCCTCCTTCTCTTTCTCCTCCTCCTCGGCCTCCAGAATCCAGGAAGCATCTTAAATTCTTGGGGAGTCAGTTGAAAGGTCCGGCCCCCATCCTCACCTCCACCCCCGGAGTGTATCTGACTGTGACCCTCTCCTCACCTACCTGCCCCCCCAGCAATCTTCGCCCACAAAGTGGAACACGAGAGCAAGACCCACAAAGGCATGAGCTTCCAGAGGACCGGAACGCTGGCCTTTGAACGTGTCTACACCGCCAAGTGAGTCCAAACCCGGTGGGGGCTGCCGGCTGCAGGAGGGAGAAGAGGGGAAGCGGGAGGGCCGTGAGTCGGTTCCTGCAGCGTTCTGGAGCTTG